>NC_063219.1:40670010-40967510 GCF_020740725.1 Corvus hawaiiensis | reverse complement strand
AAGTAGAAGAGTTAGAGAGAAAGAGAAAAGCAAAGTAGAAGAGTTAGAGAGAAAGAGAAAAGCAAAAGTAGAAAAGTTAGAGAGAAAGAGAAAGAGAAAAGTAGAGTTAGAGGGAAAGAGGAAAGCAAAGTAGAAAAGTTAGAGTTAGAGGGAAAGAGGAAAGCAAAGTAGAAAAGTTAGAGGGCAAGGAAAA
This sequence comes from Corvus hawaiiensis, assembly GCF_020740725.1. NCBI lineage: Eukaryota > Metazoa > Chordata > Aves > Passeriformes > Corvidae > Corvus > Corvus hawaiiensis. The sequence goes on along the minus strand of NC_063219.1, from coordinate 40,967,317 downwards.
AGCAAAGCTAAAAGAGTTAGAGAGAAAGAGGAAAGTAAAGTTGAAAAGTTAAAGTTGGAGAGAAAGAGGAAAGTGAAGCTAAAGAGTTTGAGGGAAAGAGGAAAGTAAAGTTAAAGTTAGAGAGAAAGAGAAAAGTAGAGTTGGAGAGAAAAGGAAAGAGAAAAGTAGAGAAGCACAGGAATAAAGACAGAGGAACAAAGAAACAGAGTTAAAGAGAAAAATAGAGAAGGACAGAAACAAAGCAATAAGGCGAAATATAAAAGCAAAGAAACAGAGTTCTAGAGAAGCAAAGAAATGGCGTCAAACAAGGAAATAGTTTAAAAGAAATAGGAAAATAAACCTAGAGAGAAACATAATTGGAGAGAGTGAGAAGAAGAGAAACTGAGAGACAGAGGTAGAAACAGTGACAAAAAGAAACACAGACACAGAAATATAGACAGAGAACAGTAAAGTGAGGAATAGACTAAAAAGTAAAGCAAACCAAGAAATACAGTGGAAAAATGACTAAACCACACCAAAGAAAGACAGGCACCGGGGGGGGGAGGCTGGGTATCTTTATTAGGGTTCTAGGGTTTATTCAACTTTATTGAATGGATTTTTGTATTTACACTCTAGCAAAATATACAGAAACAGCAATGTATACAAATAAAGTACAAATACAATCCATATACACACTGGTAAAAGTCCAATTTGCATACAGAGGAATACATGGAAATGCAGCAACAAACACAAATACAGACCAATACAGAGCAACACAAGCCAAATACATATCAATAAAATATAACAATTATTCTATTTCTGGAAAACTTGCTACATTTTGTTTTATTGCTAGAGGAAACCCAAAACAACAGCACCACAGGGAGAACATAACAGTCATCCACCACACACACCTCTTTCAGGTTCCACAGAACCCCACCATCACTCTCATCTCGATCACTCTCCTCACCCTGGCCCCTCGGAAACAGGGTTCCCGAGAGCCTCCGAATCGTCCTGCCTGACAAAACCCCGGCCCCGGCACGTTCCGCACCCAAACCTTGGCGATGAACGTCGCCTCGCAGACCGGCCGGGACCGAGGAAAAAAAAACCCAGCCGGGGGGGAAAAAAAAAAAAACCCCCCCCAGCTGGGGTTTTTTTATTCTAAATTTAAAAGTGTGTTGAAAAACCTGAAAGGCAAAAACCAAACACACAAGGTTAGACACCATTCCACACACACACGCACACACACACACACACACACTCACACCTCTTTCAGATTCCCCACAATCCCACCGTCATCTCAACCACTCTCCTCATCCTGGCCCCTCAGAAACAGGGTTCCCGAGAGCCTCCGAATCGTCCTGCCAGACAAAACCCCGGCCCCGGCACGTTCCGCACCCAAACCTTGGCGATGAACGTCGCCTGGCAGACCGGCCGGGGACCGAGGAAAAAAAAACCCAGCCGGGGGGGAAAAAAAAAAAAACCCCCCCAGCTGGGGTTTTTTTATTCTAAATTTAAAAGTGTGTTGAAAAACCTGAAAGGCAAAAACCAAACACACAAGGTTAGACACCATTCCACACACACACACACACACACACACACCTCTTTCAGATTCCCCACAATCCCACCGTCATCTCAACCACTCTCCTCATCCTGGCCCCTCGGGAACAGGGTTCCCGAGAGCCTCCGAATCGTCCTGCCTGACAAAACCCCAGCCCCGGCACGGTCCGCACCCAAACCTTGGCGATGAACGTCGCCTCACAGACCGGCCGGGACCGAGGGAAAAAAAACCCAGCCGGGGGGGAAAAAAAAAAAAACCCCCCCAGCTGGGGTTTTTTTATTCTAAATTTAAAAGTGTGTTGAAAAACCTGAAAGGCAAAAACCAAACACACAAGGTTAGACACCATTCCACACACACACACACACACTCACACCTCTTTCAGATTCCCCACAATCCCACCGTCATCTCAACCACTCTCCTCATCCTGGCCCCTCGGGAACAGGGTTCCCGAGAGCCTCCGAATCGTCCTGCCTGACAAAACCCCGGCCCCGGCACGGTCCGCACCCAAACCTTGGCGATGAACGTCGCCTCGCAGACCGGCCGGGACCGAGGAAAAAAAAACCCAGCCGGGGGGGAAAAAAAAAAAAAACCCCCCAGCTGGGGTTTTTTTATTCTAAATTTAAAAGTGTGTTGAAAAACCTGAAAGGCAAAAACCAAACACACAAGGTTAGACACCATTCCACACACACACACACACACACACACACTCACACCTCTTTGAGCTTCCCCACAATCCCACCGTCAGCTCAACCACTCTCCTCACCCTGGCCCCTCGGGAACAGGGTTCCCGAGAGCCTCCGAATCGTCCTGCCTGACAAAACCCCGGCCCCGGCACGGTCCGCACCCAAACCTTGGCGATGAACGTCGCCTCGCAGACCGGCCGGGACCGAGGAAAAAAAACCCAGCCGGGGGGGAAAAAAAAAAAACCCCCCAGCTGGGGTTTTTTTATTCTAAATTTAAAAGTGTGTTGAAAAATCTGAAAGGCAAAAACCAAACACACAAGGTTAGACACCATTCCACACACACACACACACACACACACACACACACACACACTCTCACACCTCTTTCAGCTTCCCCACAATCCCACCGTCAGCTCAACCACTCTCCTCACCCTGGCCCCTCGGGAACAGGGTTCCCGAGAGCCTCCGAATCGTCCTGCCTGACAAAACCCCGGCCCCGGCACGGTCCGCACCCAAACCTTGGCGATGAACGTCGCCTCGCAGACCGGCCGGGACCGAGGAAAAAAAAACCCAGCCGGGGGGGAAAAAAAAAAAAACCCCCCGGCTGGGGTTTTTTTATTCTAAATTTAAAAGTGTGTTGAAAACCTGAAAGGCAAAAACCAAACACACAAGGTTAGACCCAGTCCACACACACACTCTCACAGGCAAACACAAACACATAGGCAGACACAACCTCTCACACACAGATACAGACAGTCTCATGCTCTTCAGCTTACACACTGACTGCAGCCATTCATCAAAACACTCCACCAGTGAAGATACTTTGATACATCTTCCCTGGCTGCCGCTCCTCAACGTTGAGCCGTAGATTCGGGGAAAAAATCGGTAGCGTCGGTGACCGTGGAGATCCAAAGCTGCCTCGGGACCTGCAGGAAAATGTGAAGCGGTCGGAGAGCGGCCCGTGGCTAGGAGTTATCCCCACGCCGGGCCCATAAATTTTCTGCCCAAAACCCCATAGAAAATAGATGAACCCTTAAGTTTTATGACCGTTCTACCTAACTGTGACTCTACGTGCCGGGGCGGGGCGGCTCCGACCCTAAGCGGCGCGCGGACGGGCGGCACCCCGAATTAAAATAAGATGACGCGAGGGCTCGAGACGAGTCTCCGGAAGATTAGTTCTCGAGCGCGATACGCTTAGAGGCGACGGAACCTACTGAAATGCTGCGGTCACGGAGGGAGGGTCCGATACACTCCCTACAGAAGTCCAAGGGAATGGTATGTGAAAAGAAGCCAGGACCAAAACTGAGAAGGAAGATGGATGAGAACATCTTGCGTACTTCCTCCGCTCTCAAGAAGTAAAAAGGTAAAGATGCCAGAATAAGCCCCATCCGGGCAAGTAGGCAAGTAGAGTACAGGCAATACAGCCCAGAACAATGCAAAAAAAAAAATCACTGACATGCAACAAAGCCCCGTGACACAGAGGACAATGGACACTACAGAACATAGACACAACCTACAGAACACAGACACAAGTTGAAACTGCCCAGCAGTTTCACCTGATGGTAACAAGATTCCTAATGCAAGATGAGCCAGAAGCTGATGATGCCAAAGGAAAGAAAGCTCTATGGCAATAGCACATGATGGCAAAACATAAGTCCCTACAAGAAGGTAGTACCAAAGCTGTTAAGAGGAGGCTCAAGAAGCTCACTCAGTAGGCCTACAGAAGAAGGCAACAACTGCTAGGGGACCGGGGCGATCGCTCCGGACCCGAAGGCGAGCTCCTCGGGCGAAAAGATCCGCGACGACGTCGAGACTCGGAGAAGGCCGACGACGCGAAGCTCGTGAGAACGCGGAGACGGGTCGGAACCGTCCCGCCCGGCAAAAGGTCGGGCGATGCTGAGGAGAAACCCTCTCCCTTTACTTCCGAGGGACCTACCCCTCTACGGCCCTCTCCTCTAAGCTAACTTCAAATTGCCTCCTGCAATTCCAAAGGGTTTTCCCTTGTCCCCCACCACCGGTCCCGACACTTAGCTTTTGGAAGACGAGCCGACAAAATGCGTCCTCGATGGAAATGAACGCACGGGCGCCGTGGATGTCGATACGGTCCCCGGGGTCTGTTTCGGCGGCTGCAAAAATTCAGAAAAAAAATTCAGACCGCGATGAGACGTCCCAAAAGCCGCCCCTTGCGCAAGGCCTCCCTCCCTCCTAAGTGCCGAGGCTCATCGCTTACCTGCCGCTTCCAAACTTCGGCTCTGCAGCTGCTCACGGTACCTAAGACGACAAAACAGAAAACGTCACCGTGGCCCTCGAGAATATTAATCCCCGGGGGTCATCCGCACCGGTACCCCGGCTCACCTCAAATCTTCATCCGATTCCAGAGGCGGCCCGGAAAATACCTGTGAGGCAAAAAGGTACATGCTTAGTTCACCGCCACATACCGCTCACCTATTACTTGCCCCGCTTAAAGGCCAACTCACCTGATTGTGTCTATTTCTTGGCATGTCCAAGGCAGCAGCAGCACCTGCAAAGAAACAAAGCAAAAAACACCCTGAAAGACTCTGAAATCCCAACCTCCCCCCTCCAATTAAAGTACACTGCACCTATACCTTAAGCTTGCACCCACCTGGCTGCCAGCATCCCAGGCCGGGACATCTTGCCGGTGGACCGCCTGAAATGCACAAAAAATAACAGACGCTTAGAGCCGCACCAGAAATTGATAACTGAGCAAGAAAAACTAGTTCGGTCCACCGGTCACCGCTTACCTCGCTCGCTTCACCTCGATGGCCGAGATCCGGCTTGACCTCCTAAAAATAAAGACAAAGAACAATGCTGTAACACAGCCACCATTTGCACTTGCCCCGCAAACACAAACGGTGACCGACCTTCCTGCGGGAACCCCCTCGCCCGGTCCGGGGCGCTCTGCCATGGATTTAATCCCTCCCCATCTGAAAGAAAGCCATGACAAAAGTCAAAAGGGGTGCGTGAGAACTTAACAGCTCCAGCAATCTTGTGTCAATCTAAGACTGCCATCTAGAGGCCAAACTACAGCCTACATCACAAATTACAAGTCCCCGGGCCTCGTCCTATTACACCCGTACGCCAGACCGTGCGGCAGGGCAGAGCAGCTCCGGGCCAAATTCGTGCAGACACCTGTGACACAGGAAAGGACAAGGGAGGGGATGCGACAAAGAGGGAAAACCCTCGGCGAGAAGAACGATCGCAAGGACCGAGAAAACGAGGAATGAGATGATCTAGGCGAGACCGACGGTGAGCCGATGAGGCTCAAAGAACCCTGGCAGATGAAGGACTTATTCTGAGAACTGCAAAGACGGATGCCCGAGAATCGTACGGTCAGAATGCTCTACCGCTCTTCACATTCTGACAAGTCCTAATCCGCTATAATGGATCGTTGCGGCATACAGCTGTGAATACAGCTCAGAACAAGACCTTAAAAGACATCCGACTCGACGCTTCTAAAGAGATATGCGATTCTGATGCGCCTCCGAGCTCTCGAGTCAAAGGATCGATGGTATCGGCACCGGGCCGAGGAGCGCCGAAAGCAGAGTCGCTAAGAATAACGCCCAGCGTTTCCGATAGGCATCTCAAAGGGCTAAGGCAAAAGACCTGCAACAGCAGATGCCCAAAAGACACAGAACATACAATAGAAAGGTGACACACACCGGGACTGCTCTGCTCTGCGCACCTCAGCATCGTGATCAAAAGGTGAGACTTGCCCTTTATGTGGCCTAAGGGGCCCCTTCCTGGACATCCTCACCTCCAAAGCTGACTCAAAAATCCCTCCCGGCAAGCCCTGCCCCAACACCTCACATTCATTCCCTCAGTGGATTGTAGCCCTCAACTTATCTCTCAGACATCTGGAGATGGGAATCCTCCTCAGGCACAACAGAAGGCCGGCTCACCCTCTGGGAAGCTCCTGTCGTCACCGGGCTGTCGTCTCCTAGTCAGCCACAATAAAGAAAACCAAACGTCACCACGGGAACTTAGTGGCGCATCTGCCAAAGCCCTGACAATTCCGCTACTCACCGTCTCCTAAGAAGGCCGGGGTCCTCTGGCGGCACGCTTCGGCCACGCTCCGAGGCCGACGCCGTCGTCACGGGGTATGCCTGGGTTAAAAGGAGACGAGGTATTGTGGCGTTGCTGAAACTTAAGTGGACCCTCCCTCCTCCTCCTCCCTCCCTCCTCGACTCGCCGCAACTCCACGGCCACAGATGTACCGGAAGGTACCTCGGAACAGATAATGTAACGGCTTCGTCGCAGAGTCCCGTAATACTTCCGGAGAGCTCGCGACGGTGGCGAAGCGGGTCCGTCGGCCGGTCGGCGAGGAGGTTCGGCATAAAAAAAGTGGACCCCCTGAAACACACAAATGACAAGGGATGCTTAGAGCTGTACCGGAACTTGGCACCCAAGGAATAACAAGTGGTTCTTACCACCAGTGACTTCTTACCTCGTTCACTTGACCTTGACTGCTGAGATCTGGCTTTACCTCCTAAGAACAAAGACAAAGAACAATGCTGTAACACAGCCACCGTTTACAGTTGCCCCACAAACACAAACGGCAACTGACCTTCCTGCGGGAACCCCCTCGCCCGGTCTGGGGCGCCCTGCCACGGATTTCATCCGTCTGCATCTGCAAGAAAGCGATGACAAAAGTCAGAGTCCCGCATGATAACTTAACAGCTCCAGGCATCCTATGTCAATCTAGGGATACCAGCTAGAGGCCAAACTACACCCTACATTACAGATTTCAAGGCCTTGGGACTTGTCCTACTACACCTATACACCAGACTACATGGCAGGGCAGAGCAGCTCCGGGCCAAACCCACGCAGGTACCCGTGACACAGGAAATGACAAACGAGGAGACGCAATGAAGAGAGAAAACTCTGGCAAGAGGAATGACTGCCAGGACCGAGAGAATGCGGAGCGAGATGATCTAGGCGAGACCGACGAGGCTCAAAGAAGATGCTAACGGAAGGGCTTATTCCGAGAACCGCAAAGATGGATGCCCGAGAATCGTACGGTCAGAATCCTCTACCGCTCTTTGCATTCTGACAAGTCCTAATCCTCTGTAATGGATCGCTGCGGTGCACAGCAGTGAATATAGCTCAGAACAAGACCATAAAAGACCTCTGACTCAACGCTTCTAAAGGGAGATGCGATTTCAATGTGCATCCGAGCTCATCGGTCAAAGGTCCGACGGTATCGGCACCCGGCCGAGGAACGCGGACGCTAAGGACGATGCCCGGCATTTCCGATAAGCCGGCCCCTTGAAGGGCTAAGGAAAAAGACCTAAGACGCAAGATGCCCAAAAGACACAGAACATACAATAGACAAGTGACACGACACACACCGGGACTGCTCTGCCCGCCTCGACATTGTGATCAAAAGTAAGACTTGCCCTTTATGTGGGCTAAGGGGCCCCTTCTGGGACATTCCCGCCTTCAAAGCCGACTCAAAAATCCCTCCCGGCGAGGCCCGACCCGGCACCCTGCTTTCATCCCCTCTGTGGGTCGTAACCCTCGACTTATCTCTCGGACGTCCGGGATGGGAATCCGCCTCCGGTGCAAAATAAAACTACCTCGCTGTCCGGGAAGTTCCTGCCATCTCCTAGTCGGCTACAACGAAGAAAACCAAACATCGGTACGTGAACTTAGTGGCACGTCAGCCAAAACCTGACAATTCCGCTACTCACCGTCTCCTAAGAAGGCCGGGGTCCTCCGGCGGCACGCTTCGCCCACGCTCCGAGGCCGACGCCATCGTTGCGGGGTATGCCTGGGTTAAGAAGAAACAAGGTGCTGTGGAATTGCTTGAACTCGAGGGGACCCTCGCTCCTCCTCCCTCCCTCCCTCCCCGGCTCGCCGCAACTCCTCCGCCGTTGCCGAGGCACGGAACAGAAAGTGTAAAGGCTTCATTGCAGAGTCCCATACCACTTTGGGAGGGCTCACGAGGGCGGCGAGCCGGCTCTGTCGGCCGGTCGGTGAGGGGATTTGGCGTAACGCGAGTGGACCGACTAAAACGCGCAAATGACGACGGCCGCTTAAAGTTTAGAGTACCGGCACTCGGCACCCGAGCAATAACAACTTTTTCCTTCCACCGGTCACCGCTTACCTCACTCACTTGACCTTGACTGCTGAGATCTGGCTTTACCTCCTAGGAACAAAGACAAAGAACAATGCTGTAACACAGCCACCATTTACGCTGGCCCGGCACAGACAAACGGTGACCGACCTTCCTGCGGGAATCCCCTCACCCGGTATGGGGCGCTCTGCCACGGATTTAATCCGTCTGCGTCTGCAAGAAAGCGATGACAAAAGTCAAAGGCCTGCATGAGAATTTCACGGCTTCCAACCATCTCGTGTGAATCTAGGAATATCATCTAGAGCCCAGCTACAACCTATGTTACAAATTTCAAGTCCCCAGGCCTTGTTCTATTACACCTACGTGCCAGGGTATGCGGCAGGGCGGAGCAGCTCCGGGCCAAACCCGTGCAAGCACCCGTGACACAGGAGATGACAAACGAGGAGACATAACAAGGACAGAAAACTCTCTGCGAAAAGAACGACGGCAAGCACGTCGAAGGGCTAAGGCGGACGACACGAGATGCCCAAAGGACACAGAACACAACAATAGACAGGTGACACGACACGCACCGGGATCGCTCCGCCCTGCGCACCTCGGCGTTGCGATCGAAAGCGAGACTTCCCTTTATGTGGGCCGAGGGGCCCCTTCTTGGATATCTCCATCTCCAAAGCTAACTCAAAAATCCCTCCCGGCGAGTCCCGACCCGACACCCCGCTTTCACCCCCTCTGTGAGTCAGAGCCCTCGACTTATCTCTCGGACGTCCGGGGATGCGAACGTGCCTCGGGTGAGAAAAGAAGGCCGGCTCTCGCCACCCGGGAAGTTCCTGCTGTCGCCGGGCCGTTGTCTCTTAGTCAGATACAATAAAGAAAACCAAGATCAAAGGATGAGTTTAGTGGAAAATCGCAACAAGTCGGCCGCTCGCTCGCTCCTAAGTGCCCCTAGATGCTCAAGGCCCTGGCTTCATCCCTGGTCTAAGGCTGCGGCTGCTATTACGCTAGGCACCCAGGGTAGCGAGGGACAGAGCTACGAGGCGTTTCCGTAAACGCACGGGACGCGTTTGCGTGCCGTAAAATACATAAATGCGGCCGCCGTGCTTATGGAAAAGCCTTAAGCGGCTCCCAAATAGACGCCGTTTCCCACCGTGCCGCCTTCGAAACCCCCCTGCCGTAACTCCTAACCCGCTACCCTGCTCGCCCTCCCTCTCCCGGTCACGATCCTCAACTTCCCTATCGGTAGCCTCAATCTCGGACACCACCTATGACATGAGGCAGATCCCCTTTTGGACACAATGAATTTGCTGAGAAAATTTGAAGTATCCCACTCAACACAACCTGGAATAGCAGGAAGTTGCACTGCTCCAAAAAAAAAAAAAACACCTTAGCACAAAACTAGAAATTATAAAACCACCTTACCACCCCTAAACATGCAACCCAAATGAGTGAACTTAAATACTCCCTGTGTTCAATGGTATCTTCTTCCCGATGTCTTCGAAGCCTCTGTTGCTTCAGATGCCAAAAGAACCTGCTGAAATAAGCAGAAAGAGCCCCATCACTGAAATGAGAGGAGAGCTCTTACCCCACTCACTCCCAGAGAGGGAATGACTCCCCTTGCAAAAGGCTGGGGTTAATATACCCCTGGCCGGGCCCGCCTCTCGTTCCCATGATGCCCGGGGAAAAGGGAGGAGCCAAATCCTGCAAGGTATAAAAGCCCTCCTAGGAGTTGCCACTGTTTGGCTCCTCTGACTCAAATTTGAGGTGAGTAAAGGGCTCGATAGAAAACTCTTCAGGGAAATGACAATGCTTTCTTTTTTTGCTTTTATATTGAGCAAAAGGGTGGCCGACCGGTAAGAAATCAAACTTTGTGTTTTGGGAACGCAGCTAGATAATTTGTTGCTAACTTGCATAATTATTCCTTAGTGATTACTGAGTAGTACTCCACCTGTGACTAAGTAGGGTAGAGAAGAATAGTAATTGTATTAATGATGTAACTCTCCTTGGAACCTCTAATTAGGGCTATATACATGATAAATAAAAATAAGAATTCTTAATACCCTCCTAAGTGCTATTAGGTCTGTGCCGGGCTCGCTCCCGTACGACGTTCGGTACCGGGGCTCGGGTAGGAGCGCCCTGAAATGCAATTTAAATCCTTAAATGCTCAAAAAGGGAGAGCTTCCTTTGATTAAACTCTTTAAAATGAGGAAACGGGCGGGAGTTGCCTCCACTTGAACCGATACAATGGCAAATTAATGGCTTCTCCCCTTCAATTTAATCCCCTAAGGTATTGGGATAAAAGGGGTTTTCCTCACTTTAAAACTCTCTGGCGCTGGAAAAAGGGGGATTTTTCCTCAATTCAAACCCTTAGAAAGGAGGGACAAGGGGGCTTCCCCCTCAATTTAAACCTTACAATGATGGAAAAGGGGGAGATGAAAGGGACCTCACATGCTGCCCCACCCGCTCGGGTGCCGCCCCTTGGCACGAGAGCTTTTCCCTGGGTGTTTTCTTGAAGCGATGCTCTTTACCCGGGTGCATCCGGCCGCTCCCCGGCTCCTGCGGAGTGCCGCGACCGTTGTTCCCGGAGCGTCTCTCGGGACGCCTCCGTCGGCCCCTCTCGACCGGCAGCTCCCTGCGTAGGTGTGCCCGGGGAACCCTCTGAAAGCGACCTCTGGCAGGAGCCGCCCCCTCCTCATCCGCACCGGTCGCGCTCGGCGCTGCCGTGCCTCGGAGCGGGGGGATGAGGCGGAGAAAGGTCCTGCCGGTCGTTCCTTCCCCTATGCGGGCCGTCGTCCGCCCCCGAAACGCCGGGGTGTGGGGCTTTCCTTTCCGTGGAAAAGGACCGGCCTTCTCGTCCGGGTGTACGTGGCCAAAATTGGGATCCCGCCTCCAAAATTCCCTATGTCCTAGGCTTGTACTTACCGAGGAAATTCCCCGCCGATCGCAAGCGATTACCGGTAATTGTTCTTCCGTAATCGTTACTGACTTCCGTTTCCTTTGAAGTGTTTGACGTGTCCCTCGAGGGTTTGGCCGGGTCGTTTATTTATGGCCCGTCCCGGCAGGCCCGGGCCGAACCCGAGCGCCCCCGTCACCGGTCCGCCCTGAATTTCAGTGAAATATTGATATTGTTTATAAATACTCCCTTTCCCTACTACTCGGTCTTTCCTCGTGTATCTGCAGGGAGAGGGTTTACTCCGTCCTTTGATCCCGCTCGCAGTTCTCCGGCCCAAATGCCGATTCTTGCGGACACGATCTAAGCAGAAAACTACTAGGAGTGTTTGCTTTTGAAGTAAAAGTCTTACTGTACATCTGGCTGTACAATTAAAAAAAATGCATCTATTGATGGTCATTATGGGAAAGCTTTTCAGAGGAGAAAATACCCATTTTGGTAGCACAGATCCCATTTTGACAATACCGCGTTTTTGTGGGTTTGGGAATCCTGCCTGTACGAGACATCTGAAAATCGGTATTTTAAAATTTGATATTTGGAAACGGGGTCATTTTGATATTTTGGAACTTGATATTCTGCTGTTTTGAAATGGAATTAATTTGGTATTTTGGAACCTGGTATTCTGATATTTGGAAACCGGGTAACTTTGGTATTTTGGAACTTGGTAATTTGTAACGGGGTTACTTTGGTATTTCTGAACATGTTCTGGCAATTTGAAACTGGGTTACTTTGCTGCCTCTGAACGTGGTGCTCTGGTATTTTGAAACTAGGTTATTTTAATATTTTGGAACTGGGTATTGTGGTTTTTTGAAACTGTTTTTCTGGTATTTTGAAATTTGGGTTTCTATGATTTTGAACTAGGTTATTCTGGTATTTTGTTCCAAAATACCAGACAAATAACAAACAAAACAAAACCCAAAATTTTTTTGTAGGCTGGTTTTTTGGCGTATTTGTAGGCTTGCTTTTTTTTTTTTCCCCCTGTAGTGGTTTGGTCCAAAATACTCATTACTGTTTATCTGCTGTGAGATAAGAATTAGGAGAAATGCAAAACAGGCACCAAACTTGAAAGAATATAAAGAAGTTTATTAACAGACCTAAAAGAAGAAGAAAAAAAAAAAAAAAATTATACCACCTTCAGAACTCTCCTCCTACCCCCACCTTCCTCCCTTCTCCCACTGACAATGTAAAAAGACAACCCTTTAGATGTTCAGTCTGTTTACCACTTCCATAATAACCTTGTTCAGTCCATTTAGAAAGAGAAGTCTCTTCTTGCTCATGCTATGAAAACATCATCACAACGAGACAGCTGCCCACTTCCAAATATTGTTCAGTCCATTTAGGAAGAGGAGTCTCTCTGCCTGCGTGTGAGTCCTTTCCCCCGACTTTCAGCTTTTCCCGCAACTGCTTTCGAGGGTCCGCTCTTGAAGTTTTTTGGGGTACAATTTTAAGGTTGAGCCGTTCAGAAACAAAAACAGAGGCCCTTCTCCTTCCCTGGGAGCAAAGGGTCTTCATCATCTTCATCTTTAGGACTATCTCTGGGAGCATCTCTAGGGACTGAGGTTTTCTCCTTTCCCGTTTGGAGCAAAAGTCCTCATCTGGTTCATCTCTCCCTGTCCAAACTTCTCATGAAATTACAGCTGCGTCAGCATCTGCCTATCTCAGAGCAGGTGCTTTTGCTCACGAGTTGAACACTCCACCCCCCATATCTTCATGAAATTACAACAGGATACTCTGATATATCATAGCTTCACAACAGACTTTCAGCTTTAAGCATCTCCTCTCTCTCTTCCCTCAGGTTTTCAGCTCTTCACAGCAATAAAAAGGGTTAATCTCACCTCGGCCTTGCAGCTTTGCAGCTGGAATGTTGAATTTTTCTTATCGCAGTGGAGAGGGGGGAGAGCCGAGCTGCTCCGGCTGCCCACGGCAAGGCAGTGGGGGGGGTTCCACGGCTGGAACAGGTCCATGGCTTCAGGATGGCCGTGGCCCGGCCCGGCCTGGCCCAAGCAGGGCCCGCAGCCACCTGTCCCAGCACCGGAAACGAGAGAGAGCTTGGAGGGGGAGTTTGCCTATTCTTAAATGTGGATCACAGAGGTGATCACAACTTTAAGTGGCTTAGAGAATTGTCCATATTCAAACTGGCCAGCTGATAGGTTCTGTCAGTTCCCAGAGGAAACTGTAAGCACCCCTTAGCAAGGACGTCCCTTCCGGGACTATGCTTGCTAACCTATGACACCCCCCGTGTTTTGTAAGATGAGCTTTTAGTGGTTTTGTAACCTCAGGGTTTGGTTTTTTTGTAATCCGCGCCTGGCAGGGACCTGGGGCGTCCCGGTCGAGTCTCTAGGCTTTGTTTGCTGTCTTCTGCTACAATTAACAGTTCCTGGCATGGGAACTGTTAAGTTGCAGACTATATGATGAGACACTTCCTGAAACAAATTAATTCCAGCTAAGTGACTCTTCCTACTCTGCGGTTCCTATACCCGGCCCGGTTTAAATCCGTACCTAGCCCGACTCTTCGGTCCTCCCGTTTCCTACCGCTCCGCTCGGGGCTTTGCACCTCACGCTCTTTCCTCCCTCGGTGGCGTCACGGCGGAACGTGGCGAGGTTTTGGCCGGCGCTTGAGCTCTCCGAGATGATCTTACCGAGAATTCTTCTGCTTTTCGCTGCGCCTGCCGCAACAACGTTTGCTCGCTAAAATAAATGCTTTCCACGATGAACTGAAGGTGCGAGGCAACGAGTGCTGCGCCGTTGGGGAGGAGGATAGTTTGGCGAGGGAATTACACGGATCTGGAGGCTTGGCAGAAAGACCTCTAAATGTAGAAACTGAGGATGAGATAGAAATGAAAGCAAGTTTTGATATAGAGTAAAAGATGTTTTGCTGCGCTAGTGATCGCTGCATAGCTGAGAAGGCAAAGGTTGGAGATGAGTTGGAAGGAGATTTTTAGGATGAGGGCAAAGGTACGTGACTACAAACAAAGACATATTTTTCACCAAGTAAATAAGTCTCAAGAAGAGCATAAGTAACTAGAAAACATGTTGTTACCAAAAAAGAGATATATTGCAGGCAGATAAGACACACTGATGTGGCAAATAGAAGAAAGGTCTGAGAATTTTCCACTGTAAGCTTAAATTGTAACTTACTCTCGTGATTGGATAATAATGACTATAATATGGTAATGGTAGTAGCTATGATAGGCTATAAGCAAATGTAAAAGTATTGTGTATGGTGCTTATTGGTTGTCACGTATTAAGATACTTGGCAAAGAAAAGTATATAATGTTTCGTAACTTGAACAGAAAGCGACTTCAGGTGTGCCTACGAGCTGTAGCCGGCAGCTGTAGGGCTGGCTCTGGATACCCGCTCCCTGAACTGCCGTAACTTTGCCTATGCCGTAAACGGCTTTCGAGAGAGCCGCCTGAAGTCCGGACGTCCTTTGTGGACGCTTTTCCTATACTGCGCAGCAATATTTTTCAGCCTAAGGACAAAGAAATACTTTCTAAGGTTTGGATCCCGTTCCAGTGCAGCAGAACCGAATCGATCCGCTTCCGCTCTGAAAACATCGGCGACGCCAAACTGAGCTGCCGGCACGAAGCGCTTCGCCGTTCCTACCCTGCCTGTGCCTCGCGCCCTGTTTTGTCGTATCCTACGCTACCGCGCTACGGGCTTCCGGGCGCGAGATTCGTCCCTGAGAACCGTCACGCCGATATCCTTGAACGTTCCGATTTCAATGCCGATACTCTGAGAACCTCCTGCATTCCGTTCCCTAGTACGGCAACGAGCCCTCACCCACCCTGCATCTTCAAAAAGTAGCGTACGAGGTTTAAACGAACCTCACGGTTTGATGGGCACCGTCTGGTGAAGAAGGGGCAGTCAATAACTAACTCGTGTAAGCACAAGTTAACTATTGGGAGACAGCAAATGTTAGTTCAGACAGCAGATGCTAATTACACAACCTAAGAAGCCAAATTCACCCTAATCTTGTCAAGATAGAGGGGACAAGGATTATCTCAGAGGCTGCTGAATCATTCCTCAAAGGACTACGCATGCCCAGGGAGAAAGGTGAAAAGTGCACTAGGAGGATGACTACTGGCCTTCATCACAAAGACCCCCGAGGAAGAAGACGAGCCTTCCTCGGTGCGACCGCCGGGACGTACGGCGTGTGCGTGGCCCACGTGCTAATGATATTAATGACTTCCGAGAAATAATTTGTATAACCGCACCTGTCCCGAGGAATGTGATGAATATTCATAATTTAACCCTTAATACTGTGTTGTAGGGAGCACCGGTGCGTGCGTTTGGAGGAGCGATCCCCACGCGCCCGGCACGCCAAGTAAAGCAAATACCCGCTTCTCTGACTCTGTCTCCGAAGCGTCTCCTGGCCCGGTTGCGGCGCGATTCATCCGGCGCCCCGAGATGGGACCCTCTCTGCCCTGCTGCCGGATCCGGGGCTAAGCGGACCTCCCGGTCGCGACCCTGAATTTTCAAGGGGAGCTCGGCGGTCCTTCGGCTGATGGCAGGGGCAGACAAGGACCATCTGCACCAAATTAAGGGATTTGCTATTCCTTTTAAACACAGAAATACCTGCAGGTCCGGGGTTCGAGTCCCTGAGGGTGGGTTGAAAGTCCCGAGGAAGACTGGGCCTCCCAAAATTAGTCCTGGGCAAGAAAAAAAGTACTTTTAAGGGGTTGGACCCCAATTTTTAAAGGGGTTGGACCCCACTGTGAAAGGTACCTTTAAGGGGTTGGACCCCACTGTCGTGTGCTATTGTACGGCTATTTTTGTTTTGTCTGTTGCTATTCTGCTGCTGCGTGAGAGCGGATGAGACGTGCCGTCAAAGTACGAAGCGAGCGAGAGGCTCTATCTGCGGTTCCCTACCCCGGCGACGGGCTCGGCCGGAGAAAAGCGAAGCGGTTTGGCAAAGAGCGAACGAGCGTAAATCACGTAAACCGTCGGTTTGGAATTCAACCTTACTGTCCGAAGGGGGGTGGATTTTAGAGGAGAAAGATTTTAGCTATTGAATTGAAAACATCCAGACCCCCGACGCCTTTCTGATATAGCTCCATCTGATTTCCCTTTTGAGATCCCGTGTTAAGTGTGAGAAAACAGTTGTGAAGCTTGTATTTGTGTACATGTATTAATTGTGAGAGAAAGTGGTATTGTACTTCTACTAGAGGGAGTGGGTGGTGTCCAAGCTGCCAGAGGAGAGAGCTTGGTATCAGACTAGAAAGAGCAGGAATAAACAACTTGGCAGAAAATGAAAGTGCAGATGATGTTAAAGGGGAGAGCGGCAGAGAATAGTGAGAAATTTGAGAGGAGCTGGTTAGAAAAGTACAGCAAGTGTATGTAAGAAGAGATGAGGAAAAGGCAAAAGCAATGGCAAAGGTGATGGCAGAGGTTGTAAGAATTGTGGACATTGCGGTTAATAGGTTTGGGTGTTTAGTTCCCTTTTCTGCTTGGCGTTTTGCGCGGAGCTGTAAAGCTCCCGTTACGTGGCGCTCGTGCGGAGCCGAAAGGCTCCTGTTTGGAGGGCACCCGTGCCCCTGTGCCTTTTGTGTTTTGTTGTGAAAAGCCAAAATTGGCGGGTTTCGGTTCTGAGGTGAATCCGGAGCTCCTATCTCGTGGGGAACCCTCCCCTGCCACCGGTCTGCGGTTTATTGTGGAGAACTAGAACTGGCAGATTCTAATCCTGCAGGCTATTCTGCGGCTCCTGCCTTGTGGGGATGGTGTTGTCCCTGTGCGGGCCCAGGTATTTGTCGTGCGGCCTCATCTGCGGGGGCTGTAAAGAAACCTATGGGGAGAACGTTTTGCTGTCCTTCCTGGGTTAATTTGTTAGTCGCCTCTCTACTCCTGGGGTGGACTTGGTAAAAAAAAAAAATTGAGATAAGGAACGATTGGTTACTAAAAGATGATTGATTACTAAAAATGTGATTGGTTATTAAAAAAAGAAAAAAGGCAACTCAAATGCCTGATTCACAGACTGCAACTCTTGCAAAACTTTTAAAAGCGGTCTCGCTCCCTCCACTGAAGAATCAATTGGAAGAAACCCCACCGAAAACCTGTGGGAGACAACAAAAGTGGTGCAACAAGCACTTCATAGAATAAAAACTAAAACTCCGCTTGAATAAGTTAATGCAATTAAACTCTTGTTTCGCTCAGATTTTTTTGGGGGGGGGAAGTTTGTTTCTTTTCTCTTTTCTAGGAATGTCAAATGTCCCGACATCAAAGATAAAGAGAGCGGTTTGAGAGCAAGGAAACTGCAAGCAGCAAAATCACAGCTAGATGTTGTTGGGGTCCCTCCCCCGCCGTGTAGCCCTGGGAGAGGGGCCCTGAGGGCACAGACACGGGGCTTCCCTGTCCCTGCTCAGCCTCGTTCCCATTGGTTGGTTTGTGTTCCCTGCGCGGGCAGAAGGACCCTTGGTCCCGTGACTGGAACAGTTCCTCGGCAGAGCTCCGGCCATGCGGCTGGAGAAATAAACATCTCTGAAACAGCTAGCAAGAATCTGTCTGTCCATATATATATTTCCTTTCCACGGGACTCCTGGTTTGATATATGCGTGTTGCAGGATCCCCACCGCAACAAATGGTGGAGATTTGTGAGCAGAACGATCCCCGATCCCTAAGCGACTGATTTGTGTGAGTAAACCCTGGAAACTTTGGATTCCTCTTCTTGGTTTTGCTTTGCTATTCCATATCTGAACTATGGAGGAACCGTGGGAAGACTCTTGGCTCTCAGAGCCGCATATGGACATTTATCTTAAACTTAAAATTATTCTTGAACAACGATTTGTAAATTTTAGCTTGATTCAAGCTCAAAAAGAACTGAAACACTTCCTGGCATGGTTGTTTAAGAACTTTTTCTATGTTTCTTGGGATTTAATTCTTACCAAGGGCTTTTGGAAAACCGTTTGGACACAGTTAATACTGGAGTCAAAATATATGCCGATGGAAGAATATTTTCGTGAATATTATTTAGTTACCGAGACTGTTGAGCAATGTCAGCTGTGTCCTGGTGAAGGGAAGCGTGGCGCAGGGACCGTGCGGCCCAGGCCACGTGCACCGAGCGCTCTGAGAGCAGCAGCGAGGCAGTTCCCGCGTGCGGGCGGAGCCACGCGAGCCGCAGTGTCGGTGGCGGAGCGAGGTGCGGCGGGAGCGGCGGGACCCGGCAGTGCCTGCCCGGACCCGCGCAGCGCGTGGTGGAGCGAGCCCCGTGAACGCCCGGCCGAGAGGGGCGGCGCGCGGGCGGCGGCTGGAGGCGGTGGCGGTGGAACGGAGCCGCGCCCAGCCGAGACGCGCGCTGGAGCGGGGCACGGGGGAGTCGTCGCTCGGGGGCCCGGCCGAGACGTGGGTGCAGCGCCCGGCAGCGGCAGCGAAGCTGCGACCAGAGGAGGCGACGCACGGAGAACTGAGTGGCACGGCCCGGCCCGGCCCGCGCGGCCCCGAGCGCGACCCCGGGAAGAGCGCGCAGGCACCAGCAGCCCCGACAATTCCAACACGGGAGCAACCGAAGGAGAGAGCAAAGACGCAGCGAGACAGAAAACAGCAGCCACTCGGAAAAAGGAAAAGATCATAGCAACTAAGACCTTAGGGATAGTAAAATGGTATAATGTTAAGCAAAATTATGGTTTTATAACAAGGTGTGACAACCAGCAAGACATATTCGTGCATAGAACTGCTATTAAAAAGAATAACCCTGAAAAATGCATCCCAAGCTTGGGAGATGGAGAGGTGGTGGAATTTAATATTGTACTAGGGAGAAAAGGGTTACAAGCATCGCAGGTCACTGGGCCTGATGGTGTTCCTGTAAAAGGCAGTATATATGCAAAAAATCGTAGTCATGTTAGACAGTATCTCCATTGTAAGCCCCCCCTACAGTTTCCCTTTCCTAATCCCACCTTTCCCTTTTACCCTATGTCCTATTACCCCCAGTGTATTCCCAATCCGTTTTTTCATCCATGGTTTCCCTCACAAAACCATGCTTTTGCCAATTGTTTCCCCAAAAATCCCTTTCCAATGCCGAGTGGGGGATGAAAAGGGGGAGGGAAGAAGTTAAACCCTCTCCTGCCTCAGTTTCCCCACAAAGCATGCTCAGAGTTCTGTCTCCCTTCTGTCAGCCCTAAGATGTTCCACAGAATCTGTTTGGACATTTAAAGACTCAGGAGGGTGGCTTGTTTTGTCTTGAAACTGTTCTTGTTATGTTTATCCAGTTGTTTTCATTCTCCTTTTATTAAAATAAAACGGGTGAGGTGTTGGGGTCCCTCCCCCGCCGTGTAGCCCTGGGAGAGGGGCCCTGAGGGCACAGACACGGGGCTTCCCTGTCCCTGCTCAGCCTCGTTCCCATTGGTTGGTTTGTGTTCCCTGCGCGGGCAGAAGGACCCTTGGTCCCGTGACTGGAACAGTTCCTCGGCAGAGCTCCGGCCATGCGGCTGGAGAAATAAACATCTCTGAAACATCTAGCAAGAATCTGTCTGTCCATATATATTTCCTTTCCACGGGACTCCTGGTTTGATATATGCGTGTTGCAGTATCCCCACTGCAACAAGATGTGATAACCGTTGCTTCGCTGTCACTTTGTGTTAGCCCCGTAAAGTTTTACTTCTTTTGTAATAATCGGTCTAGTGGGCCAGATTTTCACTTTTCTTTTCTAGGAATCTACCGACACGTGAGATGGAGCTGTGTGAAAACCAAGGAAATTTAAAGTGTCACCATAATTGCTTGCATTGTCAGTCGGTTAATGTTTGTAATTTGTTTGTGTTTTCATTGCAAGCGACATTGCAAAAGACTTTCATTGCAAGTCTTGATTTTGCAAGATCAAATAGTAGTTAAAGCATTCTACATATTCTTGAGTTTAATTTTTGTCTAACTTGTTTTGTCTTTTTACTGAAAAATG
The DNA here is from genome assembly GCF_020740725.1 of Corvus hawaiiensis. Lineage (NCBI taxonomy): Eukaryota > Metazoa > Chordata > Aves > Passeriformes > Corvidae > Corvus > Corvus hawaiiensis. The sequence goes on along the minus strand of NC_063219.1, from coordinate 40,947,172 downwards.
GTGTGGCTAAGGTCTTAGGGATGTATAATTTGTTTCAACCAATATTATCCTGAGAGTTGGTATAAGAATTTATACGTATTTGAAATCCTACAAATATGGACTAACCTTCCCTGTTGTGCCTAAGACGGCATCAAAATTATTATAATCTGGCTAAATTTTTGGGATTTTCTAATTAATGAATTAAAGAATCTTGACAAAACACAAGCAAATGCTACATGAGAAATGATTGAATCCCCCTTCCTAAACCAAGAGGGATACGGAAAAGCCTTCTACCAGCTCTCAAACTAAAGTGCTGTTCAATCTCATGCCATATGTCTTAAGAGGATGTTTTAACTTTTCCTCACCCCCCCTATTTATAGCACATTCTGCAATCTCAGTTGTAGGTGCAGAATGGGATGAAGGCAATTTATTCACCAAAAAAAGAAAAAAAGGCTACTTGAAGTAAAAAGAAAAAAAAGAAAAACCTATTGGTTTTTTGTATTTGAAAGAGAATTCATTTCATTTTTAGTCCCACCAAAAATAAAGCCACAGTTTGTAGTTTGTGTCAAGATTAAATGACAAGAGTGCTATAATCTGTCTCCTGGAAAACAAAGCATAGCCCTGATGTAAAGATATGTTTGCATGAGAACATTTTGTATGAAAATGTTTTGTGTGTTAGTTTTGTATCATAAAAACTAATCCTTCATAATGTATAGAATTATACAGCAGAGTAAGAATATTATTATAACGAAAACTGTATAAAGAAGCTACAACCAAAGAAGCCTCCTGAAGATACCTGACTACGACTTTAAAGTGTAAGTTAAACCACTAAGATAAGTGTCATAGGCTAGCAAGCATAGTCCCGGAAGGGACGTCCTTGCTAAGGGGTGCTTACAGTTTCCTCTGGGAACTGATAGAACCTATCAGCTGGCCAGTTTGAATATGGACAATTCTCTAAGCCACTTAAAGTTGTGATCACCTCTGTGATCCACATTTAAGAATAGACAAACTCCCCCTCCAAGCTCTCTCTCGTTTCCGGCGCTGGGACAGGTGGCTGCGGGCCCCGTGTGGGGCCCAGTGGGCCCGGCCAGGCCCTGCTTGGGCCAGGCCGGGCCGGGCCACGGCCATCCTGAAGCCATGGACCTGTTCCAGCCGTGGAACCCCCCCCCCACTGCCTTGCCGTGGGCAGCCGGAGCGGCTCGGCTCTCCCCCCTCTCCACTGCGATAAGAAAAATTCAACATTCCAGCTGCAAAGCTGCAAGGCCGAGGTGAGATTAACCCTTTTTATTGCTGTGAAGAGCTGAAAACCTGAGGGAAGAGAGAGAGGAGATGCTTAAAGCTGAAAGTCTGTTGTGAAGCTATGATATATCAGAGTATCCTGTTGTAATTTCATGAAGATATGGGGGGTGGAGTGTTCAACTCGTGAGCAAAAGCACCTGCTCTGAGATAGGCAGATGCTGACGCAGCTGTAATTTCATGAGAAGTTTGGACAGGGAGAGATGAACCAGATGAGGACCTTTGCTCCAAATGGGAAAGGAGAAAACCTCAGTCCCTAGAGATGAACCAGATGAGGACCTTTGCTCCAAATGGGAAAGGAGAAAACCTCAGTTCCTAGAGATGCTCCCAGAGATAGTCCTAAAGATGAAGATGATGAAGACCCTTTGCTCCCAGGGAAGGAGAAGGGCCTCTGTTTTTGTTTCTGAACGGCTCAACCTTAAACTTGTACCCCAAAAAACTTCAAGAGTGGACCCTCGAAAGCAGTTGCGGGAAAAGCTGCAAGTCGGGGGAAAGGACTCACACGCAGGCAGAGAGACTCCTCTTCCTAAATGGACTGAACGATATTTGGAAGTGGGCGGCTGTCTCGTTGTGATAATGTTTTCATAGCATGAGCAAGAAGAGACTTCTCTTTCTAAATGGACTGAACAAGGTTATTATGGAAGTGGTAAACAGACTGAACATCTAAAGGGTTGTCTTTGAACATTGTCAGTGGGAGAAGGGAGGAAGGTGGGGGGAGGAGGAGAGTTCTGAAGGTGGTATAATTTTTTTTCTTCTTTTAGGTCTGTTAATAAACTTCTTTACATTCTTTCAAGTTTGGTGCCTGTTTTGCATTTCTCCTAATTCTTATCTCACAGCAGATAAACAGTAATGAGTATTTTGGACCAAACCACTACAATAAGATAAAGGGAAAACCCATTCTTTGACCAACTCAGGCCTAGGGAAAAAAAAAAAAAAACAAACAAAAAACAACCAACCAACCAAACAAGACCGAGAGAAGAGAAATACCCATAGATAGTGAAATAACAAATCGGATGATCCCATTAGTAAGAGATGTTGAAATTCCAGGGAGATCAAAATGGGCTCCCCCAGTGATTATCGAACTACTGGAAGGGGTACAGCTGGTGTCAGTTAAACAATATCCACTAAGGCATGAAGCATGAGTAGGAATGGAACCAATAATTAGTAAATTTATTGATCAGAAGTTGTTGAGGGAGTGTAGATCTTCCTGCAATACCCCAATTCTACCAGTACAAAAGCCAAATGGAAGTTATTGATTAGTTCAAGACCTGAGGACACTTTACTCACAAAATTACAAAGTGACTGAGTGTGGTTTTCAGTTTTAGATTTAAAGCGTGCTTTCTTTTGTCTGCCATTAGCTGAAAGCGCTCAGGAAATTTTTGCCTTTGAATGGGAAAACCCCAGAACAGGGAGAAAAAGCCAGCTTACGTGGACTGTATTGCCACAAGGATTCAAAAATAGACCCGTGATATTTGGAGATCAATTAGCCGAGGAACTGGAAGCCTGGATGCCGCCGCTTGGGGAAGGGAAGGTACGCTCTTGCGGTACATTGATGATCTATTAATAGCAACGCGGACCTGTGAAGACTGCAAGAACTGAACTGTAACTCTTTTAAATTTTCTGAGACTAAGTAGATATAGAGTCTCTCCTGAAAAGGCTCAGCTAGTCCTCCAGAATGTTACATATCTGGGGTATGAACTGGCAGGAGGGGAGAGAGCCTTGAGAGACAACGGGAAGGAGGCAATTTGTCAAATGCCCTGGCCGACTGAAGAACCAAAGAACTGAGAACTTTTCTGGGAACGACGGGATGGCGTAGATTACGGATCTACAACTATAGACTCATTGTGAAACCTTTATACCGACTCCTAAAAGAGACTGGGGGAACTGACCTATGCTGGACACCAGAGACTAATAATGCATTTGTAACTCTGAAACGTGAGTTGATGCAAGCTCCGACACTGGGCATACCAGATGTCACTAAACCTTTTCTGTTGCTCTCACGTGAGAGACGAGGGCTGGCGCTGGGACTCGTGGCACGGAAAGTGGGATGGTACAAAAGGCCGGTGGCTTATTTCTCCGAGTGGCTGGACGTGGTCGGCCGAGGAGAGCCCGCCTGCCTGCGTGCAATGGCAGCCGTGATCCTGTAGAAGAAGCTCGCAAGTTCACGCTGGGACAGGAGATAACTGTTTTTGTCTCACACGGTATCAGCAGTGCTCACACAGAAAGGAAATCACTGGTTAACCCCATCTCGCTTTCTCAAATACCAGGCTGTCTTAGCAGAATCGGAGAATGTCAGTATCCAAGTAACTAACGTTTTAAACCCAGCAGCTTACCTCCAGGGCGTGGCTGCTGAGGAGCCTGTACGGCATGACCGCGTTGAAACCGTGGAGGCGGTTTACTCCGGCCGCCCGGACCTAAAGGACTCTCCGCTAGAAAATGCGGCAAACCGGTTCGCCGATGGGAGCGATTATGTCGAGAATGGTAAGCGGCTCGCTGGGTATGCGGTTACAACCGCAGACGCTGTCGTTGAGGCAAAACCGTTACCTGTGGGGACATCGGCTCAAAAGGCTGAAATAATAGCCCTAACTCGAGCCTTGGCATTGGCCGAAGGAAAACCTATCGACATTGGGACCGATTCGAGGTATGCTTTTGGGGTGGTACACGCTCACGGAGCTATCTGGAAAGAAAGGGGTTTATTTACCTCACAGAAAAAATCAAGCACGCTACTGAAATTGTACAGTTACTGGAAGCAGTGGTAAAACCTTCAAAAGCGGCTATAATGCATTGTAAGGGACAGTCCCAGGGTAACGCTATCCCTGAACTGGGAAATGCTATGGCAGACAAGACAGCAAAGGCAGTGGCCGGTGGGGTTCAGCTCCAAGCCCTAGCTCTAATTCCTTCTAGCATCCTTCTAAGTAACAAAAAACCCCCACCATACGATACTGATAATTTAAATTGGACACAAGAAGACAAGGGACAAATGAGCACAGATAGGTGGGCTAGGATAAAGGGTCTCATAGTCATACCCAGAAAACTGTTAAAATTATTTATCCAAAGCGAACGTTGCATCAGATCACCTTAGATTACAGTTCGTGAAGGTTTGAAGAGGTATGAGACAAACTTACAGCATGGTTACCCAACTTATCCTGGCTTAAACAATTGTTTGTAATAGCTATTTGTGTTATTGCATTGTTACTTGGTGTTTGTATTAGTAGTTACTGTTGTATGATATTATGTACCTGGAATTGCGATGCCTATGCTCCATGGCACAAGCATAAACTTAGAACTAAAACAGAGAAGGGTTCTTACTTTAAAGACATGCAAGATTTGTAAAGAATTACAAATAACCCAAGAAAAGGAGAGTATTGAAGAAGGGGCAGTCAATAACTAACTCGTGTAAGCACAAGTTAACTATTGGGAGACAGCAAATGTTAGTTCAGACAGCGGATGCTAATTACACAACCTAAGAAGCCGAATTCACCCTAATCTTGTCAAGATAGAGGGGACAAGGATTAGCTCAGAGGCTGCTGAATCATTCATTATTTAAAGCCGTGGCTCAGTTAAAGAGCAATACCAATTAAGCTCCCAGATAAAAAGCCTGGGGGATCGGCGTTGGTTTTTTTTCCATTGTTCCTTTCGGTGGCTTTTTACAAGCAAGCTATGAAGCGGACAAGCCGCAGGCGTGCTTCAACGCCCCTTGCTGGGACTCGCTCCGGGCTGCTGCCGTTCCACGGTGCGAGGGGACCGGAAAAGCCACGCGACCCACGGCACCGGCGGCACTCGGCGCCCGGGGGCGGCCCCGCGCTCCCGGAACCGGGCGGAGCGCGGCTCGCGGCACGGAAGCGGCCCCTCCGGCAGGCGGGGGCGGCCCCGCGCCGGGAGACCCCCGCCCGCCCCCGGCGCCGGGCCGAGGGGGACCCGGTGGCGCGCGGCTCGCGGCACGGAAGCGGCTCCTCCGGCAGGCGGGGACGGCCCCGCGCCGGGAGACCCCCGCCCGCCTCCGGCGCCTGCCGAGCGGCACCGGTGCCGGGCCGAGGGGGACCCGGCGGCGCCCGAGCCCCGCGCACGGACGGCACGGAGCGGGCGGGACGACCGGGGGCGACACGGTTCCGTGCCGCATCGCTCGCCTGCCGGCCCGGCGGCGCTCACCTCGGCTCCGCGCGGCTCGGACCGGCGCGGCTCCGTCGGTCCCTGTCGGCGGCCCGGCCCCCAAATTCCCATTCCTCCTCAGAAATTCCCCAGCGGCCGGGAGTGCTCCCGCGCGAGACATTCGGTGCCGGGGCATGGCCGGAAGCGACCTCAAATGCGGTGGCACGCTCCGATTCAAACCTTTCAAAGGCTGGAAAAGCCGGAGTTTCTTTCAATTTAACCCCTGAAACTGAGGCAACGGGGGTTGTTCACCTCAATTCAAACCAATGCAATGGTAAATAAATGTGTTCTCCCTTTCTATTTAATGCTCTAAGATAACAGAAAGAGAGGAGTTTTCCTCAACTCTCTCAAATGATGGGGAAAGGGCGATTTTTACCTTCATTAAAACCCTCAAAAAGCAGGGGCAGCAGGGCTTCCCCCTCAATTTAGAACTTAGGTTGATGAAAATGGAGGGGTTGCCCTCAATTCAAACCAATAAAATGGTAACATCCGTGCTTTCCCCTTCCATTTAAAATGGAAGGGGGATCCCCTCGTTCGAACACAGACAATAATGAAGGAGGAGTTTCTTCCCTCCGTTTAAACTCCTTTTGTTCTCGTAATCCCCATTTTTTCTGAGGGCACGGGGGGAGGGACTGGCAAGATGAAATCAGAAGGGAAAAAGAGAAAGAACCCCCCCTCCCCAAACCCACGCACCGGCTCACCTGCTTAGCTGCAGCTGCCTGGCACCTCCTTTGGCAATGCTCCGCATCTAACTGCATCCGAGTGTTCCCCCAGACCCTGTGAGATGCTCTCACCGTCCTTTCGTGAGAGACCCCCCCAGGAGCTCACCGTAAGCCCCTCTCCTCCGACATAGCCCTGCAAAAGTGAGCTGAGGAAACCCCTCCTAAAACGGCCCCCGGCAGGAGCCACCCTCTCCTCACCGTCACAGCTCACACCTGGGGCTGCTCTGCCCCCTCATCATTCTCAGGGCTCACACCTGGGGTTGTTGCCGGTCCGAGTGTGAGGGCAGATGCAGAAAGGATTTGCTGCTCCGTCCCTGGACGGCTCGTTGTCTGCACCTGACACGCTGAGACACCGGGCTTTCCTTTCCATAGATAATAGATAGTTGATGCCAGGTGCAGGTAAACTGTCAGTGATGCCTTTTCCTGGTCTTAAAATCAAGAGGCATACACGGTTAGAAGGGGAAAAGGGATTTTACCTCGGTATTTATTTGTAAGGATCCTTAGGTGCACACGTCCAGGTCATATGCATCAAAATGCACCCCGCCGAGTCTTTTCCTGTGTCTCTCTTCCCCGTCCCCCTCCCCAGCATTGGGTATAACATTATAGGCTTTACTAATTAACATATCTATCAAAGATTCCCCAATGAGAGGCTCAAGTGAGCCCCCCCTCCCCAAGGAACCTTCCCCTGGATGGTTCTATCTTGGTTTACAGAATATGTTCTGGAGAGGACCTTGGGGTCTGGGGCACGCTGATCCCTAACTACGAAGCTTCTAAAATGTTTAGTCTCTTAGCTTAACAAACAAGTCCAAGAATGTAGGCAAAAAGCACTAGGAATACAGAAGCTGTAAAAAGGTATAACAGGGGTATAAAAGAAAAGGTAAAAAATGTTCATGGCATCATTTGGTTTGGTTTTTGAAATATTTTTTTAAAGTGTTCCATAAGTATGCATGTGACTTTTGAGAGTTGATATACGAGACTTGTTGAGCTTTTGACGGGGTAACCGTCCTTCCCGGACCAGGGTAACGGAGCAGAGGAGGCTGCTGTTCTGCTAAGTTCTTCATTTCATAGTGTCATAGTTTTCTTGAAGGCGGAGTTCAAAGGGGGTTACGTGATAAAGCCAAGCAGCAGCAGCAACAGCAGGCAAAACCAGCCTCTTCTATATGTTCTATATGCTCCATATACTCTATATGCTTTATATACTATACACACTATACATTATACACTCTATACAATGTACTATACGCTCTATATTTTTTCTTACAGAAGTGTGGATTATATTTCTTAAGTGACCGATAAGATTAATACACAATTCTAGTTTTTCTTAACCTATCCTGGCCTAATTCTAACAGTGGTAAGCCTTACACAAGTACTATCTAGGTATTACACAGATTTGCGTATGCAGTTTCTATCGGCTCTTATTGTTTATGTGAACGCTCTATCTAAAAAATATGAACGGTGTAATTCTATCTATATTTTGTCTAAAGTAAAGAATTCTGTGAAAAGGTAACACTGCTGCGGCAAGAACTGCGTTTAAGGTCTCTGCTATGGCTTTTGAATGTTTAAGGCACTTAGCATATATTTCTACTGAAGTTAAAAATCTATCTTTCTATTTCACTTTGGTGTGGCTTCATGTATCTCAGCCTGTCCAAAGGTTTTAATTCAATCCCTGTGCTTTGGCTTCCCTCTGGGCCTGAGTCCAGAGGAGTTTTCGCTCCGACAGAGACTAAATCTCTCGCCGGTTTTAGAGTACTGCATTGAAAGTCTGTGTGCTTTCTCTTCTATCCCTGTTCCGAGAGCGTGCTTTGGGAACTTGTGTTATCTGTGAGAAGGTCATAATATCAGAACTACTGATTTCAGTGCCTTTATCTGAACTTGATGTATTGTTATCTCTATTATTGTTTAGATGCATTGTTTTAGACAGAACTAGGGGGCTGGAAGAGAAAATTGAAGGAAAAAGGTCATAGAGAAGGGGCAGAGAAAGTAGAGAACAGTGTGACAGTGACCCGCAAAGGCCGTGCTGTACCCGGGCCTGTTTGCAGTTCTGGCGCTTTTCCTGCGTTTTGACTTTCTGTTAAGAAATAGAAAGTTAGAAACATGCAAAGTTTGAAATGTAGAAAGTAAAAAATGTAGAAAGTAAGAGAGGGAGGAAGTTAGAAACAAACCAATTTAGAAGAGAAAAAAGTTTGAGAGGTAGAAAGTTAAAACCAAAGTTAGAGAGGCAGGAAGTTCAAAACATAGTGTCTCACTTTGTGATGTGTATCCCCTATCACTGCCCCACGCCCAGAAATTATTTTGTGCCTTTCTGTGCCATTAAACGGAGCCGGGGGGGGGGGGGGGGGGGGGGGTGTGCTGAAACCTGAGCAAAATTTCTTCAAAGGAGTTTGCAGCTTGTTCAAGGTCACACAGAGGTAGAGACTTTTTTTTTTCAGCTGCAGCAGCAGAGCGAGAGTGGGGAAAGCACCCTGCTTGCTTTCAGCCAGTTTTTCAGCTCCTTTTTCTTTCTCCAGAGAGAGACGGACAGCTGAACGTTTGTTTTCCTGGGACTTTGATTTTTTTTTTTTTTTTTCCTCTGCTGGACTGCTCAACATCAGAATACATCGGGAGGAATTTCCACCGAGGCCTTGGCCCTGGAGGTGGGCCCGATGCCCCGTCCCAGTTCCGAGGAGAGAGAGATCTACGGCAGGACTCCGAAATTTTCCCAGGTTTCTCTCGGCAGAGTGAGAGGTGTTATTATTTAGCATCATTATCCTCTTTCTGTGTGTTTGTTAAATAAAACGTTTTTATCTCTTTCACTTTCCTTTGAGGAAATTTTTTTTTTCCCCCCAAACCTGGTGGGGGAGGGGTGGTTTGCAGCCTGCCTTCTCTCAGAGGATATATTTCTAAATTTGGCCAAACCAGCACACATAGTCAATTAGAAAATTAGTAAGATAGAAACAAGATTAGAAGCATAGAAAGGTAGAAACAAAGAAAATTAGAAACCAACAGAGTGAGAAAAGTAGAAAACAAGAAACAAACACAGTTAGAAAGGAAAAAAGTTAGAAAGGGAGAAAAAAAACAAGGAAACATGAAAAATAAGAACAAACAAAGTTGGAAGGGCAGAAAGGCACAAACTCAAAGTTAGAAAGGAAGAAAAGAAGAAATAAGTAAGTTTAGAAAGGTACAGAGTAAGAACCAGAAAACTTTAGAAAACTACAAATAAGAACCAAAAAAAGTTAGAAACAACTAAGGTAGAAAGTTAGAAAGGCGGAAAGCTAGAAATAAAGTCAGAAATGTAGAAAATTAGAGTAGTAAAAAGTTTGGAAGGCACAAAGTTAGAAAAGTAGGAAGCTAGAAAGGTAGAAAGTTAGAAACAATGAAGGTTAGAAGGGTATAAAATTAGAAATAAGGTTTACAATGTAGAAAGAGAAGTAAAAAGTTAGAAAGAAACAAAATTAGAAAGGTAGAAGGTAAGAAACAAAGTTACAAACAAATTTATACTTACAGAGGTAGAAAGTTAGAAACCGGAGTAAGAAAAGAACAAAGTTAGAAAGGTAGAAAAATAGAAACAAAATATTAGAAAAGAAGAAAGGTAGAAAGGTAAAAAGAAACAAAGGTATAAAGCACCAAAGTTAGTTAGAAAGGAACAAAGTTAGAAAGATAGAAAGAAAGTTAAAAAGTTAAAAGGGCAGAAAATTAGAGGCAGAAACAAACAAACTTAGAAAAAAAGAAATAAGAAATAAACTAATTTAGAAAGGTAAAAATTTTGAAAGGTAAAGGTACAAAGCTAGAAAGGAAGAAACAAAGTTAGAAATGTAGGAAGAAGCAAACAAAGTTAAAAAGGTAGGAAGTTAGAAAGATAAAAAGTTACAAACAAACTTAGAAAGGTGGAAAGTTAGAAACCAACCAAGTTAGAAAGGCAGAAAGTTAGAAAGAAACTAGCTTAGAAGGGTAGAAATTTAGAAAGGTAGAAAAGTAGAAACAAAGTTAGAACAGAACAAATTTAGAAAGGTGGAAAAGTAGAAACAAACAAAGTTAGAACAGAACAAAGGTAGAAAGGTAGAAAGTTTAAAAGGTAGAAACAAATCAAGATAGAAAGTTAGAAAGATAGAAAGTGAGAAACAAACAAAGTTAGAAAGGCAGCTATTTAGGAAGGCAGCGAGGTAGAAAACTATTTTTCTATTTCTGGAACATTTTTTACATTTTCTTTTATTGTTATAGGAAACCCAAAACAACAGCAACATGTGGAGAACGTAAGACTCATCCACCACCCACACCTCCTTTAGCTTCCACACAAACCCCCCCTCGCTCTCATCTCAAGCGCTCCACTAACTCTTGGCACTCCACGGGAATGTGGTTCCCGGGAGCCTCCAAATTGTCCTGCCTGAAAAACCCTGGCGCCGGCACGGTCCCCGCCCAAATCTTGGCGATGAATGTCGCCTCGCAGACAGGCCGGGACCGAAGGAAAAAAATCCCAGCTGGTGGGGGAAAAAAAAACCCAACCTGGCTGGGATTTTTTTAATTCCAAATTTAAAAATGTGTTGAAAAAACTGAAAGGCAAAAATCACACACACAACGTTAGAACCATTCCACGCACACACTCACAGGCAGACACAAGCACACAGACAGACAAACTCTCACAGACAGTCACACATGCTCACACTCTTCAGTTTACACACTGACTGCAGCCCTTCCTCAAAACACTCTACTGATGAAGATGCTTCAGCACATCTTCCAGCTGCTGCTCCTTGAAAAAAAACCAGTAGCGTCGGTGACGGCAGAGAGCCGAAGACGCCTCAGGGACCTGCGAGACAACGTGAGGCGGTCGGTGAGGGGCCGAAGGCTAGGAGTTATCCCCACGCTGGGCCCATAAATTTTCTACCCAAAATCCCATAGAAAAGATATGAACCTTTAAGTTTTGAAACTGTTCTTCTTAACCGTGACCTTGCCGGGGCAGGGCAGCTCCAACCGTAAATAGCTCATGGACAAGGTGCTGCGCCGAATATAAGCAAAGACGACGAGAGGGCTTGAGATAACTCTCCAGAAGATTAATTCTCCAGCCCGATACGCTTTAAGGCGACAGAACCTACAGAACTACCGTGGCCATGTGAGGAGGGTCTAATACGCTCCGTATAGAAGTCCAAGGGAATAGGACATGAACGGAAGGCACTACCAAAAGTGAGAAGGAAGATGGATGAGAACGTCTCCTGTACTTCCTCTGGTCTCAAAAAGTAAAAATGTAAAGACGCTGGAATAAGCCCGATCTGGAAAAGTAGGCGAGCAGAGACCCCCCTGCTGCCGATACAGTCCAGAATGATGCCAATAAAGCATTGAGACATAACAAAGCCCTATGACACGGAAGACGATGGACACAAACTACATAACATAGACACAAACTACATAACACAGAGAGAAGTTAAAACTGCCCAGCAGTTTCACCTGATGGACCCAAGATTCCTGCTGCAAGATGAGCCAGAAAGCGATGATGCCAAAGGAAAGAAGGCTCTACGGCAATAGCACGTGATGGTGAAACAACTCCTTACAAGAAGTTAGTGCCAAAGCTGTGAAGAGGATGCTCAAGAAGCTCAGTAGGCCTAGAGAAAGAGGCGATGACTGCCGGGTGACCGCTCCAGACCCAAAGGTGGGCTCCTCGGGCGAAAAGATCCGTGATGACATCGAGACTCAAAGAGGGCAGATGACACAAAGCTCACAAAAATGTGGTATGGAACTGCTCTGCCCGGCAAAGGGTCAGGTGATGCTGAGGAGAAACCATCTCCCTTTACTTCCAAGGGGCCCGGCCCACTACATCCCTCTCCTCTAAGCTAACTTCAAATTGCCCCCTGTGCTTCCAAAGGTTTTCCCTTCTCCGGACCACCGGTCCCAACACTTAGCTCTCAGAGATGAGCAGAAAAAATCCATCCTCGACAGAAAAGAACAGGTGGGCGCTGTGGATGTCAGTACATTCCCTGTAGGCCGCTTTGGAGGCTGCAAAAATTCAGAAAGAAACTTCAGACTGCGATGAGACGTCCCAAATGTGACCCCTTCTGCAACGCCCCCCTCCCTCGTAACTGCCGAGGCTAATCGCTTACCAGCCGTTTCCAAACTTCGGCTCCACACCGGCTCATGGTACCTAAAATGACAAAACAGAAAACGTGACTATCGCCCTCCAGAAGATTAATCCCCAGGGCTCCTCTACACTGCTGCCCCGGCGCACCTCAAATCTTCATCCGACTCTGGAGGTGGCCTGGACGATATCCGCAAAGTGAAAAGGTACACGCTTGGCACACCGCCGCATACCTCTCGCCTATTAGTCACCCTGCCTAAAGGCCGACTCGCCTGCTCGCCTCTGTTCCTTGGCACGCCTAGGGCGGCGGCAGTACCTGCAAACAAACAAAGCAAAGAAACATGCTGAGAGACTGAAATCACAACCCCCCCCTCCAATTGAAGCATGCCACACCAATACATTAAGCTTGCACCCACCTGGCCACTGGGCCAGGACGTCTTGTGAGTGGACCGTTGAAAAGGAACAAACAACAATGGATGCTTAAAACTAAACCAGACATTAATACTGGAGCAATACCAACTCCTTCTGTCCACCAGTCACCGTTTACCTCGCTCCAACCTTAAACATCAATATCCGGCTTTACTTCCTAAAAACAAAGACAAGGAACAACGCTGTAACATAGCCACCATTTATGCTTGCTCTGCAAACACAAACAGTGACTGACCTTCCTGCAGGAACCCCCTCTCCTGGTACAGGGCACTCTGCCACGATCTTAATCCCTCTGGATCTGAAAGAAAGCAATGACAAAAGTCAAAGAGCTGCATTAGAACTTCACAGCTCCAGCCATCCTGTGTCAATCTAGGAATACCATCTTGAAGCCAAACTACAACCTACACCACAAATTACAAGCCCTCAGGCCTTGTCCTATTATACCCATATGCCAGACTATGCAGCAGGGCAGAGCAGCTCTGGACCAAACCCATGCAGGGATCCATGACACAGGAGATGACAAACAAGGGGACCCAACAAGGAGAGAAAACTCTGGGCTAGATGATCACAAGGACCGAGCAAACGAGGAATGAGATGACCTAGGCGAGACTGATGGTGAGCCAAGGAGGCTGCAAGAACCCTGGCAGAAGAGGATGATAACAGAAGGACTTATTCCAAGAACCGCAAAGACGGATGCCCGAGAATTGGACGGGTGGAATCCTCTAGCTATCTTTGCATTCTTACAAGTCCTCATCCCCTATAATGGATCGTTGCAGTGCACAGCTGTCGATGCAGCTCAGAACAAGACCTGAAAAGACACCCGACTCAACGTTGCTGAAGAGAGATGTGATTCTGATGCACCTCCAAGCTCACGAGTCAAAGGATCACTGGTATCGGCACCGCACTGAGGAACACCAAGAACAGGGATGATAAGAATAATGCCCGGCGTTTGCGATAAGCATCTCAAAGGGCTAAGGCAAATGACCTGCGACACGAGATGCACAAAAGACAGAGAACGCACAATAGACTAGTGACATGTACCGGGACTGCTCTGCCCTGCACACCTCGGCACTGTGATCAAAAGCAAGACTTTTGCTTTATGGGGCCTAAGGGGCCCCTTCTTGGGTATCCCCACCTCCAAATCTGACTCAAAAATATCTCCCGGTGAGTCCCATCTAAACACCTCACTTCCACCCCAACTGTGGGTCACAGGCCTCGACTTATCTCTTGGATGTCTGAGGATGTCGATCTGATTCAGGTGCATAAGAAGGCCACCTCGCCATGCGGGAAGCTCATGCCTTCATCGGGCTGGTTATCTCTTAGTCAGCTACAATAAACAAAAGCAAACAAACATCAGTGCATGAACTTAGTGGCACCTCAGCCAAAACCTGTCAATTCCGCCACTCACCGTCTCCTAAGAAGGCCGGGGTCCTCGGGCCGCACGCTTGGGCCACGCTCCGAGGCCAACGCCATCGCCATCGTCACAGGGTATACCTGGGTTAAGAGGAGACAAGGTGATGTGGCATTGCCGAAACTTGAGGGGGCCCTCGCTCCTCCCTCCCGCCGCAACTCACTGCAGCTACTCGGCCATTGCCAAAGGCTACCCGGACGGTACCTTCACATGGAAAGGGTAAAGGCTTCATCGCAGAGCCCCTTAATACTTCTGGAGGGCTCACAAGGGTGGCAAGCCGGGTCTGTCAGCCGGTCGGCGAGGGGTTTTGGTGCAATACAAGCGGACCATCTAAAACACACAAATGACAATGGATGCTTAGAGCTGTACCGGAACTTGGCACCCAAGGAATAACAAGTGGTTCTTACCACCAGTGACTTCTTACCTCTTTCACTTGACCTTGACTGCTGAGATCTGGCTTTACCTCCTAAGAACAAAGACAAAGAACAATGCTGTAACACAGCCACCATTTACACTTGCTCGGCAAACACAAACGGTGACCGACCTTCCTGCGGGAATCCCCTCACCCGGTATGGGGCGCTCTGCCACGGATTTAATCCGTCTGCATCTGCAAGAAAGTGATGACAAAAGTCAAAGTGCTGCATGAGAACTTAACAACTCCAGCCATCTTGTGTCAATCTAGGAATATCATCTAGAGGCCAAACTACACCCTACATTACAGATTTAAAGGCCTTGGGCCCTGTTCTATTACACCTATGTGCCAGACTGTGCAGCAGGGCAGAGCAGCTCTGGGCCAAACCCATGCAGGCACCCGTGACACAGCAGATGACAAACAAGGGGATGCAACAAGGAGAGACACCTCTCGGCGGAAAGCATGACTGCAAGCACATCGAAGGGCTAAGGCGAAAGAGCGAAGACACAAGAAGCCCAAAAGACACAGAATGTACAATAGACAATTGACATAACATGCACTGAGACAGCTCTGCCCTGTGCACCTCAGCATTGTGATCAAATGCGAGGCTTTCCCATTATGCAGGCTAAGGGGCCCCTTCTTGGGTATCCCCATCTCCAAAGCTGACACAAAAATCCCTCCCGGCGAGCCCCAACTCAATACTCCACTTTCAGCCCCTTGATTATCTCTCAAATGTCCTGAGTTGTGAATCCACCTGGGACGCAAAAGACAACCGCCTCACCATCGTGGAAGCTCCTGCCATTGCCAGGCTGTTGTCACTTAGTCAGCTACAATAAAGAAAACCAAGCATCAGCACAGGAACTTTGAGGCACATTAGCCAAACCCCAACAATTTCACTACTCACCATCTCCTAAGAAGGCCGGGGTCCTCGGGCCACACGCATTTGCCACGCCCCAAGGCTGACACAGTAATCGTAGGGTATACCTGAGTTAAGAGGAGACGAGGTGATGCGGCATTGCTGAAACTTGAGGGGACCCTTGCTCCTCCTCCCTCCCTCCCCGACTTGCCGCAATGCCTCGGCCGCTGCCGAAGGCTACCCGGACTGTACCTTCACATGGAAAAGGTAAAGGCTTCATCGCAGACTCCTGTGATACTTGCAGAGGATTCACGAGGGCGGCGAGACGGATCCATCGGACGGTCGACGAGGAGTTTGGCGTAATACAAGGGGGCCGCCTGAAACACACAAATGACAATGGATGCTTAGAGCTGTACCAGAACTTGGCACCCAAGGAATAACAAGTGGTTCCTACCACCAGTGACTTCTTACCTCATTCACTTGACCTTGACTGCTGAGATCTGGCTTAACCTCCTAGGAACAAAGACAAAGAACAGTGCTGTAACACAGCCACCATTTCCACTGGCTCGGCAAACACAAACGGTGACCGACCTTCCTGCGGGAATCCCCTCACCCGGTATGGGGCGCTCTGCCACGGAATTAATCCGTCTGCATCTGCAAGAAAGTGATGACAAAAGTCAAAGTGCTGCATGAGAAATTAACAGCTCCAGCCATCTTGTGTCAATCTAGGAATATCATCTAGAGGCCAAACTACACCCTACATTACAGATTTAAAGGCCTTGGGCCCTGTTCTATTACACCTATGTGCCAGGGTATGCAGCAGGGCAGAGCAGCTCTGGGCCAAACCCATGCAGGCACCCGTGACACAGCAGATGACAAGCAATGGGATGCAACAAGGAGAGAGAACTCACGGCAGAAAGCATGACTGCAAGCACGTCAAAGAGCTAAGGCAAAAGAGCGAAGACACAAGAAGCCCAAAAGACATGGCATGCACAATAGACAAGTGACACAACACGCACTCGGATTGCTCTGCCCTGCGCACCTCAGCATTGCGATCAAATGTGAGGCTTTTCCATTATGCGGGCTAAGGGGCCCCTTCTTGGGTATCCCCATCTCCAAAGCTGACTCAAAACTCCCTTCCAGAGAGCCCCAACCCGACACCCTGCTTTCATTCCCTCCATGGGTCATATCCCTCAACTTATCTCACGGACGTCTGGGGATGTGAATCTTCCTGGGGCGCAAAAGAAGGCCACCTCTCGCCGTCCCAGAAGCTCCTGCCATTGCCAGGCTGTTGACTCTTGGTCAGCTACAATAAAGAAAACTGAACATCAGTACAGGAGCTTAGTGGCACCTCGGCCAAAACCCAATAATTCCACCACTCACCGTCTCCTAAGAGGGCCCAGGTCCTCGGACTGCACGCTCTGGCCGCGCTCCAAGGCCAACGCTGTCATTGCAGGGTATACCTGGGTTGAGTGGAAACAAGGTGATGTGACACTGCTGAAACTTGAGTGGACCCTCGCTCCTCCTCCCTCCCTCCCCGACTTGCCGCAACGCCTCGGCTGTTGCCGAAGGCTACCCGGACGGTACCTTCACATGGAAAAGGTAAAGGCTTCGTCGCAGACTCCCGTGATACTTGCAGAGGACTCACGAGGGCGGCGAGACGGGTCCGTCAGCCGGTCGGCGAGGGGTTTCAGTGCAATACAAAGGGGCCGCCTGAAACACACAAATGACAAGGGATGCTTAGAGGTGTACCAGAACATGGCACCCAAGGAATAACAAGTGGTTCTTACCACCAGTGACTTCTTACCTCATTCACTTGACCTTGACTGCTGAGATCTGGCTTTACCTCCTAAGAACAAAGACAAAGAACAGTGCTGTAACACAGCCACCATTTCCACTTGCTCGGCAAACACAAACGGTGACCGACCTTCCCGCGGGAATCCCCTCACCCGGTATGGGGTGCTCTGCCACGGATTTAATCCGTCTGCATCTGCAAGAAAGTGATGACAAAGTCAAAGTGCTGCATGAGAACTTAACAGCTCCAGCCATCTTGTGTCAATCTAGGAATATCATCTAGAGGCCAAACTACACCCTACATTACAGATTTAAAGGCCTTGGGCCCTGTTCTATTACACCTATGTGCCAGGGTATGCAGCAGGGCAGAGCAGCTCTGGGCCAAACCCATGCAGGCACCCGTGACACAGCAGATGACAAACAATGGGATGCAACAAGGAGAGAGAACTCACGGCAGAAAGCATGACTGCAAGCACATCAAAGAGCTAAGGCAAAAGAGCGAAGACACAAGACGCCCAAAAGACATGGCATGCACAATAGACAAGTGACACAACACGCACTCGGATTGCTCTGCCCTGCGCACCTCAGCATTGCGATCAAATGCGAGCCTTTTCCATTATGCGGGCTAAGGGGCCCCTTCTTGGGTATCCCCATCTCCAAAGCTGACTCAAAACTCCCTTCCAGAGAGCCCCAACCCGACACCCTGCTTTCATTCCCTCCATGGGTCATATCCCTCAACTTATCTCACGGACGTCTGGGGATGTGAATCTTCCTGGGGCGCAAAAGAAGGCCACCTCTCGCCGTCCCAGAAGCTCCTGCCATTGCCAGGCTGTTGACTCTCGGTCAGCTACAATAAAGAAAACTGAACATCAGTACAGGAGCTTAGTGGCACCTCGGCCAAAACCCAATAATTCCACCACTCACTGTCTCCTAAGAGGGCCCAGGTCCTCGGACTGCACGCTCTGGCCGCGCTCCAAGGCCAACGCTGTCATTGCAGGGTATACCTGGGTTGAGTGGAAACAAGGTGATGTGGCATTGCTGAAACTTGAGTGGACCCTCGCTCCTCCTCCCTCCGCAACTCACTGCAGCTACTCGGCCATTGCCAAAGGCTACCCGGACGGTACCTTCACATGGAAAAGGTAAAGGCTTCGTCGCAGACCCCTTAATACTTCTGGAGGGCTCACAAGGGCGGCAAGCTGGGTCTGTCAGCCGGTCAGCGAGGGGTTTTGGTGCAATACAAGCGGACCATCTAAAACACACAAATGAAAAAGGATGCTTAGAGCTGTACCAGAACTTGGCACCCAAGGAATAACAAGTGGTTCTTACCACCAGTGACTTCTTACCTCATTCACTTGACCTTGACTGCTGAGATCTGGCTTAACCTCCTAAGAACAAAGACAAAGAACAGTGCTGTAACACAGCCACCATTTCCACTTGCTCGGCAAACACAAACGGTGACCGACCTTCCTGCGGGAATCCC
Organism: Corvus hawaiiensis; assembly: GCF_020740725.1. Lineage (NCBI taxonomy): Eukaryota > Metazoa > Chordata > Aves > Passeriformes > Corvidae > Corvus > Corvus hawaiiensis. The sequence goes on along the minus strand of NC_063219.1, from coordinate 40,928,604 downwards.
CTCACCCGGTATGGGGCGCTCTGCCACGGAATTAATCCGTCTGCATCTGCAAGAAAGTGATGACAAAAGTCAAAGTGCTGCATGAGAACTTAACAGCTCCAGCCATCTTGTGTCAATCTAGGAATATCATCTAGAGGCCAAACTACACCCTACATTACAGATTTAAAGGCCTTGGGCCCTGTTCTATTACACCTATGTGCCAGACTGTGCAGCAGGGCAGAGCAGCTCTGGGCCAAACCCATGCAGGCACCCGTGACACAGCAGATGACAAACAATGGGATGCAACAAGGAGAGAGAACTCACGGCAGAAAGCACGACTGCAAGCACATCGAAGGGCTAAGGCAAAAGAGCGAAGACACAAGACGCCCAAAAGACATGGCATGCACAATAGACAAGTGACACAACACGCACTCGGATTGCTCTGCCCGGCGCACCTCAGCATTGCGATCAAATGTGAGCCTTTTCCATTATGCGGGCTAAGGGGCCCCTTCTTGGGTATCCCCATCTCCAAAGCTGACTCAAAACTCCCTTCCAGAGAGCCCCAACCCGACACCCTGCTTTCATTCCCTCCATGGGTCATATCCCTCAACTTATCTCACGGACGTCTGGAGATGTGAATCTTCCTGGGGCGCAAAAGAAGGCCACTTCTCGCCGTCCCAGAAGCTCCTGCCATTGCCAGGCTGTTGACTCTTGGTCAGCTACAATAAAGAAAACTGAACATCAGTACATGAGCTTAGGGGCACCTCGGCCAAAACCCAATAATTCCACCACTCACTGTTCTGGCCGCGCTCCAAGGCCAACGCCGTCATTGCAGGGTATACCTGGGTTGAGTGGAAACGAGGTGATGTGGCACTGCTGAAACTTGAGTGGACCCTCGCTCCTCCTCCCTCCCTCCCCGACTTGCCGCAACGCCTCAGCCATTGCCGAAGGCTACCCGGACGGTACCTTCACATGGAAAAGGTAAAGGCTTCATCACAGAGCCCCGTGATACTTGCAGAGGACTCACGAGGGTGGCAAGACAGGCCCGTCAGCCGGTTGGCGAGGGGTTTCGGTGCAATACAAGGGGGCTGCCTGAAACACACAAATGACAATGGATGCTTAGAGGTGTACCAGAACATGGCACCCAAGGAATAACAAGTGGTTCTTACCACCAGTGACTTCTTACCTCATTCACTTGACCTTGACTGCTGAGATCTGGCTTTACCTCCTAAGAACAAAGACAAAGAACAATGCTGTAACACAGCCACCATTTACACTTGCTCGGCAAACACAAACGGTGACCGACCTTCCTGCGGGAATCCCCTCACCCGGTATGGGGTGCTCTGCCACGGATTTAATCCGTCTGCATCTGCAAGAAAGTGATGACAAAAGCCAAAGTGCTGCATGAGAAATTAACAGCTCCAGCCATCTTGTGTCAATCTAGGAATATCATCTAGAGGCCAAACTACACCCTACATTACAGATTTAAAGGCCTTGGGCCCTGTTCTATTACACCTATGTGCCAGACTGTGCAGCAGGGCAGAGCAGCTCTGGGCCAAACCCATGCAGGCACCCGTGACACAGCAGATGACAAACAATGGGATGCAACAAGGAGAGAGACCTCTCAGCGGAAAGCATGACTGCAAGCACATCGAAGGGCTAAGGCAAAAGAGCGAAGACACAAGAAGCCCAAAAGACATGGCATGTACAATAGACAAGTGACACAACACGCACCCTGATTGCTCTGCCTGGCGCACCCCAGCATTGTTATCGAATGTGAGACTTTCCCTTTATGCAGGCTAAGGCGCCCCTTCTTGGGTATCCCCATCTCCAAAGCTGACACAAAAATCCCTCCCGGCGAGCCCCAACTCAATACTCCACTTTCAGCCCCTTGACTTATCTTTCAGATATCCGGGGATGTGAATCCACCTGGGACGCAAATGAAGACTACCTCACCGTCCTGGAAGCTCCTGCCATCGCCGGGCTGTTGTCTCTTAGACGTGTACGATAAAGAAAACCAAACATCAGTACAGGGACTTCGTGGCACATCGGCCAAACCCCAACAATTCCACAACTCACTATCTCCTAAGAAGGCTGGAGTCCTCGGGCCACACGCTTTTGCCACACCCCGAGGCCGACACCGTCATCACAGGGTATACCTGAGTTAAGAGGAGACGAGGTGATGCGGCACTGCTGAAACTTGAGGGGACCCTCGCTCCTCCTCCCTCCCTCCCCGACTTGCCGCAATGCCTCGGCCGCTGCCGAAGGCTACCCGGACTGTACCTTCACATGGAAAAGGTAAAGGCTTCATCACAGAGTCCCGTGATACTTGCAGAGGACTCACGAGGGCGGCGAGACGGGTCCGTCGGCCGGTCGACAAGGAGTTCGGCGTAATACAAAGGAGCCCCCTGAAACACACAAATGACAAGGGATGCTTAGAGCTGTACCAGAACTTGGCACCCAAGGAATAACAAGTGGTTCTTACCACCAGTGACTTCTTACCTCATTCACTTGACCTTGACTACTGAGATCTGGCTTTACCTCCTAAGAACAAAGACAAAGAACAGTGCGGTAACACAGCCACCTTTCATGTTTGCCCTGCAAAGACAAACAGTGACCGACCTTCACGTGGGAACTCCCTCTCCGGGTATGGGGCGCTCAGCCACAGATTTAATCCGTCTGCATCTGAAAGAAAGCAATGACAAAAGTCAAAGTGCTGCATTAGAACTTCACAGCTCCAGCCATCCCGTACCAGTCTAGGAATGCCGTCTTGAGGCCAAACTACAATGTACACCACAAATTTCAAGTCCCCAGGCCTTGTCCTATTACAACCATATGCCAGACGGTGCAGCAGGGCAGAGCAGCTCTGGGCCAAACCCATGCAGGCATCCGTGACACAGGCGATGACAAACAAGGGGACCCAACAAGGAGAGAAAACTCTGGGCTAGATGATCACAAGGACCGAGCAAATGAGGAATGAGATGACCTAGGCGAGACCAACTGTGAGCCACAGAAGCTACAAGAACCCTGGCAGAAGAGGATGATAACAGAAGGACTTATTCCAAGAACCACAAAGATGGATGCCCGAGAATTGGACGGGTGGAATCCTCTAGCTATCTTTGCATTCTTACAAGTCCTCATCCCCTATAATGGATTGTTGCAGTGCACAGCTGTCGATGCAGCTCAGAACAAGACCTGAAAGGACGCCCGACTCAACATCGCTGAAGAGAGATGTGATTCTGATGCGCCTCCAAGCTCACGAGTCAAAGGATCAATGGTATCGGCACCGCACTGAGGAACACCAAGAACAGGGATGATAAGAATAACGCCCGGCGTTTGCGATAAGCATCTCAAAGGGCTAAGGCAAATGACCTGCGACACGAGATGCACAAAAGACAGAGAACGCACAATAGACTAGTGACGTGTACCGGGACTGCTCTGCCCTACGCACCTCGGCACTGTGATCAAAAGCAAGACTTTTGCTTTATGGGGCCTAAGGGGCCCCTTCTTGGGTATCCCCACCTCCAAATCTGACTCAAAAATATCTCCCGGTGAGTCCCATCTAAACACCTCACTTCCACCCCAACTGTGGGTCACAGGCCTCGACTTATCTCTTGGATGTCTGAGGATGTCGATCTGATTCAGGTGCATAAGAAGGCCACCTCGCCATGCGGGAAGCTCATGCCTTCATCGGGCTGGTTATCTCTTAGTCAGCTACAATAAACAAAACCAAACAAACATCAGTGCATGAACTTAGTGGCACCTCAGCCAAAACCCGTCAATTCCGCCACTCACCGTCTCCTAAGAAGGCCGGGGTCCTCGGGCCACACGCTTGGGCCACGCTCCGAGGCCAACGCCATCACCATCGTCGCAGGGTATACCTGGGTTAAGAGGTGACAAGGTGATGTGGCACTGCCGAAACTTGAGGGGGCCCTCGCTCCTCCCTCCCTCCGCAACTCACTGCAGCTACTCGGCCATTGCCAAAGGCTACCCGGACGGTACCTTCACATGGAAAAGGTAAAGGCTTTGTCGCAGAGTCCCTTAATACTTCTGGACGGCTCAGAAGGGCAGCAAGACAGGTCTGTCAGCTGGTCAGCGAGGGGTTTTGGTGTAATACAAGCGGACCATCTAAAACACACAAATGAAAAAGGATGCTTAGAGCTGTACCAGAACTTGGCACCCAAGGAATAACAAGTGGTTCTTACCACCAGTGACTTCTTACCTCGTTCACTTGACCTTGACTGCTGAGATCTGGCTTCACCTCCTAAGAACAAAGACAAAGAACAATGCTGTAACACAGCCACCATTTACACTTGCTCGGCAAACACAAACGGTGACCGACCTTCCTGCGGGAATCCCCTCACCCGGTATGGGGCGCTCTGCCACGGATTTAATCCGTCTGCATCTGCAAGAAAGTGATGACAAAAGTCAAAGTGCTGCATGAGAACTTAACAGCTCCAGCCATCTTGTGTCAATCTAGGAATATCATCTAGAGGCCAAACTACACCCTACATTACAGATTTAAAGGCCTTGGGCCCTGTTCTATTACACCTATGTGCCAGGGTATGCAGCAGGGCAGAGCAGCTCTGGGCCAAAGCCATGCAGGCACCCGTGACACAGCAGATGACAAACAATGGGATGCAACAAGGAGAGAGACCTCTCAGCGGAAAGCATGACTGCAAGCACATCGAAGGGCTAAGGCAAAAGAGCGAAGACACAAGAAGCCCAAAAGACATGGCATGTACAATAGACAAGTGACACAACACGCACTCTGATTGCTCTGCCCGGCGCACCCCAGCATTGTTATCGAATGTGAGACTTTCCCTTTATGCGGGCTAAGGCGCCCCTTCTTGGGTATCCCCATCTCCAAAGCTGACACAAAAATCCCTCCCGGCGAGCCCCAACTCAATACTCCACTTTCAGCCCCTTGACTTATCTTTCAGATATCCGGGGATGTGAATCCACCTGGGACGCAAATGAAGACTACCTCACCGTCCTGGAAGCTCCTGCCATCGCCGGGCTGTTGTCTCTTAGACATGTACGATAAAGAAAACCAAACATCAGTACAGGGACTTCGTGGCACATCGGCCAAACCCCAACAATTCCACAACTCACTATCTCCTAAGAAGGCTGGAGTCCTCGGGCCACACGCTTTTGCCACACCCCGAGGCCGACACCGTCATCACAGGGTATACCTGAGTTAAGAGGAGACGAGGTGATGCGGCACTGCTGAAACTTGAGGGGACCCTCGCTCCTCCTCCCTCCCTCCCCGGCTTGCCGCAATGCCTCGGCCGCTGCCGAAGGCTACCCAGATGGTACCTTCACATGGAAAAGGTAAAGGCTTCATCACAGAGTCCCGTGATACTTGCAGAGGACTCACGAGGGCGGTGAGACGGGTCTGTCGACCGGTCGACGAGGTGTTCGGCGTAATACAAGGGGGCCCCCTGAAACACACAAATGACAAGGGATGCTTAGAGCTGTACCAGAACTTGGCACCCAAGGAATAACAAGTGGTTCTTACCACCAGTGACTTCTTACCTCATTCACTTGACCTTGACTGCTGAGATCTGGCTTTACCTCCTAAGAACAAAGACAAAGAACAGTGCTGTAACACAGCCACCATTCATGTTTGCCCTGCAAAGACAAACAGTGACCGACCTTCACGTGGGAACTCCCTCTCCGGGTATGGGGCGCTCAGCCACAGATTTAATCCGTCTGCATCTGAAAGAAAGCGATGACAAAAGTCAAAGAGCTGCATTAGAACTTCACAGCTCCAGCCATCCCGTACCAGTCTAGGAATACCATCTTGAGGCCAAACTACAATGTACACCACAAATTTCAAGTCCCCAGGCCTTGTCCTATTACAACCATATGCCAGACGGTGCAGCAGGGCAGAGCAGCTCTGGGCCAAACCCATGCAGGCACCCGTGACACAGGAGATGACAAACAAGGGGATGCAACAAGGAGAGAGATCTCTCGGCAGAAAGCATGACTGCAAGCACATCGAAGGGCTAAGGCAAAAGAGCGAAGACACAAGATGCCCAAAAGACACGGAATGTACAATAGACAATTGACATAACATACACTGAGACAGCTCTGCCCTGTGCACCTCAGCATTGCGATCAAATGCGTGACTTTCCCATTATGCAGGCTAAGGGGCCCCTTCTTGGGTATCCCCATCTCCTAAGCTGACACAAAAATGCCTCCCGGTGAGCCCCGACTCAATACTCAGCTTTCATCCCCTTGACTTATCTTTCAGATGTCCTGAGTTGTGAATCCACCTGGGACGCAAAAGACAACCGCCTCACCATCGTGGAAGCTCCTGCTGTTGCCAGGCTGTTGTCACTTAGTCAGCTACAATAAAGAAAACCAAGCATCAGCACAGGAACTTTGTGGCACATTAGCCAAACCCCAACAATTTCACTACTCACCATCTCCTAAGAAGGCTGGGGTCCTCGGGCCACACGCTTTTGCCACGCCCCAAGGCTGACACAGTCATCGTAGGGTATACCTGAGTTAAGAGGAGACGAGGTGATGTGGCATTGCTGGAACTTGAGTGGACCCTCGCTCCTCCTCTCTCCCTCCCCGACTTCCCGCAACTCCTCGGCCGCTGCCGAAGGCTACCCAGACTGTACCTTCACATGGAAAAGGTAAAGGCTTCATCACAGAGTCCCATGATACTTGCAGAGGACTCACGAGGGCAGCAAGACGGGTCCATCGGCCGGGCCGTGAGGAGTTTGGCGTAATAGAAGGGGGCCCCCTGAAACACACAAATGACAAGAGATGCTTAGAGCTGTACCAGAACTTGGCACCCAAGGAATTACAAGTGGTTCTTACCACCAGTGACTTCTTATGTCATTCACTTGACCTTGACTGCTGAGATCAGGCTTTACTTCCAAAAAATAAAGACAGATAACACTGTAACATAGCCACCATTTATGCTTGCCCTGCAAGGACAAGCAGTGACTGACCTTCCTGCAGGAACCAACCCACCCGGTCCAGGGGCGCTCTGCCACCAATTTAATCCGTCTGCATCTGAAAGACAGTGAGGACAAAAGTCAATGGGCAGCATGAGAGCTTCACAGTTCCAGCCATCGGGGGTCACCCTCAGAATACCGTCTTGAGGCCAAACTACAACCTACACCACAAATTACAAGCCCTCAGGCCTTGTGCTATTATACCCATATGCCAGACTGTGCAGCAGGGCAGAGCAGCTCTGGGCCAAACCCATGCAGGCATCTGTGACACAGGAGATGACAAACAAGGGGACCCAACAAGGAGAGAAAACTCTGGGCTAGATGATCACAAGGACCGAGCAAATGAGGAATGGCATGACCTAAGCGAGATTGATGGTGAGCCAACGAGGCTGCAAGAACCCTGGCAGAAGAGGATGATAACAGAAGGACTTATTCCAAGAACCGCAAAGACGGCTGCCCGAGAATTGGACGGGTGGAATCCTCTAGCTATCTTTGCATTCTTACAAGTCCTCATCCCCTATAATGGATCGTTGCAGTGCACAGCTGTCGATGCAGCTCAGAACAAGACCTGAAAGGACGCCCGACTCAACGTCGCTGAAGAGAGATGTGATTCTGATGCACCTCCAAGCTCACGAGTCAAAGGATCAATGGTATTGGCACCGCACTGAGGAACACCAAGAACAGAGTTGCTAAGAATAATGCCCGGCGTTTGCGATAAGCATCTCAAAGGGCTAAGGCAAATGACCTGCGACACGAGATGCACAAAAGACAGAATGCACAATAGACAAGTGACATGTACCGGGACTGCTCTGCCCTGCGCACCTCAGCACTGTGATCAAAAGCAAAACTTTCGCTTTACAGGTCCTAAGGGGTCCCCTCTTGGGTATCCCCACCTCCAAATCTGGCTCAAAAATACCTCCCGGTACGTCCCAACTCGACACCTTGCTTTCACCCCTACTGTGGGTCGCAGGTCTCAACTTATCTCTTGGATGTCTGAGGATGTCAATCTGCCTCAGGTGCAAAAGATGGCCGCATCACCATGTGGGGCACTCGTGCCTTCACTGGGCTGGTTCTCTCTTAGTCAGCTACAATAAAGAAAACAAGACAAACATCTGTGCACGAACTTAGTGGCACCTCAGCCAAAACCCATCAATTCTGCCACTCACCGTCTCCTAAAAAGGCCGGGGTCCGCGGGCCGCATGCTTGGGCCACGCTCTGAGACCGACGCCATCATCATCGTCACAGGGTATACCTGGGTTAGGAAGAGACGAGGTGATGCGGCATTGCCGAAACTTGAGGGGGCCCTCGCTCCTCCCTCCCTCCGCAACTCCCTGCAACTACCCGGCCGCTGCCGAAGGCTACCCGAATAGCACGTTCAAATGGAAAATGTAAGGGCTTTGTCGCACAGTCCTGTAATACCTCCGGAGGGCTAACGACAGCGGCGAGCCAGGTCCATCAGCCAGTTGGCAAGGAGTTTCTGCATAACACAAGGGGACTGCCTAAAGCACACAAATGACAATGGATGCTTAAAGCTTAGAGTGCCAGAACTTGGCATCGAAACAATAACAACCGGTTCAGTCCACCGGTCACCGCTTACCTCATTCACTTGACCTTGACTGCTGAGATCTGGCTTTACCTCCTAAGAACAAAGACAAAGAACAGTGCTGTAACACAGCCACCATTTACACTTGCTCGGCAAACACAAACGGTGACCGACCTTCCTGCGGGAATCCCCTCACCCGGTATGGGGCGCTCTGCCACGGATTTAATCCGTCTGCATCTGCAAGAAAGTGATGACAAAGTCAAAGTGCTGCATGAGAACTTAACAACTCCAGCCATCTTGTGTCAATCTAGGAATATCATCTAGAGGCCAAACTACACCCTACATTACAGATTTAAAGGCCTTGGGCCCTGTTCTATTACACCTATGTGCCAGACTGTGCAGCAGGGCAGAGCAGCTCTGGGCCAAACCCATGCAGGCACCCGTGACACAGCAGATGACAAACAATGGGATGCAACAAGGAGAGAGACCTCTCAGCGGAAAGCATGACTGCAAGCACATCGAAGGGCTAAGGCAAAAGAGCGAAGACACAAGAAGCCCAAAAGACATGGCATGTACAATAGACAAGTGACACAACACGCACTCTGATTGCTCTGCCCGGCGCACCCCAGCATTGTTATCGAATGTGAGACTTTCCCTTTATGCGGGCTAAGGCGCCCCTTCTTGGGTATCCCCACCTCCAAAGCTGACACAAAAATCCCTCCCGGCGAGCCCCAACTCAATAGTCCACTTTCAGCCCCTTGACTTATCTTTCAGATATCCGGGGATGTGAATCCACCTGGGACGCAAATGAAGACTACCTCACCGTCCTGGAAGCTCCTGCCATCGCCGGGCTGTTGTCTCTTAGACGTGTACAATAAAGAAAACCAAACATCAGTACAGGGACTTCGTGGCACATCGGCCAAACCCCAACAATTCCACAACTCACTATCTCCTAAGAAGGCTGGAGTCCTCGGGCCACACGCTTTTGCCACACCCCGAGGCCGACACCGTCATCACAGGGTATACCTGAGTTAAGAGGAGACGAGGTGATGCGGCACTGCTGAAACTTGAGGGGACCCTCGCTCCTCCTCCCTCCCTCCCCGGCTTGCCGCAATGCCTCGGCCGCTGCCGAAGGCTACCCAGATGGTACCTTCACATGGAAAAGGTAAAGGCTTCATCACAGAGTCCCGTGATACTTGCAGAGGACTCACGAGGGCGGCGAGACGGGTCTGTCGACCAGTCGACGAGGTGTTCAGCGTAATACAAGGGGGCCCCCTGAAACACACAAATGACAAGGGATGCTTAGAGCTGTACCAGAACTTGGCACCCAAGGAATAATAAGTGGTTCTTACCACCAGTGACTTCTTACCTCGTTCACTTGACCTTGACTGCTGAGATCTGGCTTTACCTCCTAAGAACAAAGACAAAGAACAGTGCTGTAACACAGCCACCATTCATGTTTGCCCTGCAAAGACAAACAGTGACCGACCTTCACGTGGGAACTCCCTCTCCGGGTATGGGGCGCTCAGCCACAGATTTAATCCGTCTGCATCTGAAAGAAAGCGATGACAAAAGTCAAAGAGCTGCATTAGAATTTCACAGCTCCAGCCATCCCGTACCAGTCTAGGAATACCGTCTTGAAGCCAAACTACAACCTACACCACAAATTACAAGTCCCCAGGCCTTGTCCTATTACAACCATATGCCAGATGGTGCAGCAGGGCAGAGCAGCTCTGGGCCAAACCCATGCAGGCACCCGTGACACAGCAGATGACAAACAAGGGGATGCAACAAGGAGAGAGATCTCTCGGCAGAAAGCATGACTGCAAGCACATCGAAGGGCTAAGGCGAAAGAGCAAAGACACAAGATGCCCAAAAGACATGGCATGCACAATAGACAAGTGACACAACATGCACTCGGATTGCTCTGCCCTGCGCACCTCAGCATTGCGATCAAATGTGAGACTTTTCCATTATGCGGGCTAAGGGGCCCCTTCTTGGGTATCCCCATCTCCAAAGCTGACTCAAAACTCCCTCCCGGCGAGCCCTGAGCCAACACCCTGCTTTCATTCCCTCCGTGGGTCGCAGCCCTCAACTTATCTCTCGGACGTCTGGGGATGTGAATCTTCCTGAGGCGCAAAAGAAGGCCACCTCTAGCCGTCCCAGAAGCTCCTGCCATTGCCAGGCTGTTGACTCTCGGTCAGCTACAATAAAGAAAACTGAACATCAGTACACGAGCTTAGTGGCACGTCAGCCAAAACCCAACAATTCCACAACTCACCGTCTCCTAAGAGGGCCTGGACCCTTGGGCCGCACGTTCTGGCCGCGTTCCGAGGCTGGCGGCATCATTGCAGGGTATACCTGGGTTGAGTGGAAACAAGGTGATGTGGCATTGCTGAAACTTGAGTGGACCCTCGCTCCTCCTCCCTCCCTCCCCGACTTGCCGCAACACCTCGGCTGTTGCCGAAGGCTACCCGGACGGTACCTTCACATGGAAAAGGCAAAGCCTTAATCACAGACTCCCGTGATACTTGCAGAGGACTCACGAGGGCAGCAAGACGGGTCCATCAGCCGGTCGACGAGGAGTTCGGCGTAATACGAGGGGGCCCCCTGAAACACACAAATGACAATGGATGCTTAGAGCTGTACCAGAACATGGCACCCAAGGAATAACAAGTGGTTCTTACCACCAGTGACTTCTTACCTCATTCACTTGACCTTGACTGCTGAGATCTGGCTTTACCTCCTAAGAACAAAGACAAAGAACAATGCTGTAACACAGCCACCATTTACACTTGCTCGGCAAACACAAACAGTGACTGACCTTCCCTCAGGAACCCCCTTAACTGGTAGGGGGCGCTCAGCCACAGACTTAATCCGTCTCTATCGGAAAGAAACTGAGGACAAAAGTCAAAGTGCTGCATGAGAACTTCACAGCTCCAGCCATCTTGTGTCAATCTCAGAATACCATCTAGAGGCCAAACTACACCTTACATCACAAATTTCAAGTCCCCAGGCCTTGTTCTGTTACACCCATACACCAAAGTATGCATCAGGGCAGAGCAGCTCTGGGCCAAACCCACTCAGGCACCCGTGACACAGGAGATGACAAACGAGGGGACCCAACAAGGAGAGAAAACTCTGGGCTAGATGATCACAAGGACCGAGAGAATGAGGAATGAGACGACTTAGGTGAGACCGACAGTGAGCCGACAGGGCTCCAAGAAACCTGGCAGAAGAGGATGCTGACACAAAGAGGATCCAAGAACCGCAAAAATGGATGCCTGAGAATTGTACGGGCAGAATCCTTTAGCTATCTTCGCATTTTCACAAGTCCTCATCCCCTTTAGTGGATTGTTGTGGTGCACAGCTGTCAATGCAGCTCAGAACAAGACCTGAAAAGACACCCGACTCAACGTCGCTGAAGAGAGATGTGATTCTGATGCACCTCCAAGCTCACGAGTCAAAGGATCGATGGTATCAGCACCACACTGAGGAACACCAAGAGCAGAGATGCTAAGAATAATGCCCAGCATTTGCGATAAGCATCTCAAAGGGCTAAGGCAAACACCTGTGACATGAGATGGTCAAAAGACCGAGAACACACACTAGACAAGTGACATGCACCAGGACTGCTGTGCCCTGCATACCTTGGCACTGCGATCAAAAGCAAGATTTTCCCTTTATGTTGGCCTAAGGGGCCCCTTCTTGGGTATCCCCACCTCCTAATCTGACTCAAATCCCTCCCGGCAAGTCCCAACTCAACAACCTGATGTCACCCCCTCTGTGGGTCACAAGCCTCGACTTATCTCTCAGACGCCTGGGGATGTGAATCTGCCTTGGGCGCAAAAGAAGGCCGCCTTGCCGTCCTGGAAGCTCCTGCCGTCACTGCGCTGTTCTCTCAGTCAGCTACAAAAAAGAAAACCAAACCCAACATCAGTACATTAGCTTAGTGGTGCCTCAGCCAAAACCTGACAATTCTGCTACTCACCATTTCCTAATAGGGCCAGGGTCCTCGGGCCGCACGCTTTGGCCGCAGTCCAAGGCTGACACTGTCGTTGCAGGGTATACCTGGATTAGGAGGAGACAAGATGATGTGGCATTGCTGAGACTTGAGCAGACCCTCGTTCCTCCTCCCTCTCTGACTGGCCGCAGCTCCCCAGCTGTTTCTAAAGGCTGCTCAGAAAGACCATTCGAATGGAAAAGGTGAAGGCTTGGTCGAAGAGTCCCATAATACTTTCAGAGGGCTCACAAGGATGGCGAGCCGGGCCTGCCGGCAAGGAGGTTCGGAGAACTCAAGCAGACCACCTGAAACACACAAATGACAATGGATGCTTGGAGCTGTACCAGAACTTGACACCCAAGGAATAACAACTTTTTCTTTCCACCGGTCACCGCTTACCACACTCACTTGACCTTGACTGCTGCTATCCAGCTTTACCTCCTAAAAATAAAGACAAAGAAGAATGCTGGAACATAGCCACCATTTACACTTGCTCGGCAAACACAAATGGTGACCGACCTTCCTGCGGGAATCCCCCTCAACCAGTGGGGGGCTCTCTGCCACGGGTTTAACCCATCTGCATCTGAAAGAAAGTGATGACAAAAGTCAAAGTGCTGCATGAGAACTTAACAGCTCCAGCCATCCTGTGTCAATCTAGGAATATCATCTAGAGGCCAAACTAAACCCTACATAACGAATCTCAAGTCCTGGGGCCCTGTCCTATTACAACTATATGCCAGACTGTGCAGCAGGGCAGAGCAGCTCTGGGCCAAACCCATGCAGGCACCTGTGACACAGCAGATCACAAATGAGGTGAAGGGATGAGGAGAGAAAACTCTCGGTGAGAAGAATGACTGCAAGCACACTGAAGAGCTAAAACAGAAGACATGAGATGCCCAGAAGAGACAGGGTGCACAATAGACAAGTGACATGACATACACTGGGTCTGCTCTGCCTGGCGCACCTCGGCCTTGTGATCAAAAGTGAGACTTTCCTTTCATGGGGCCTAAGGGGCCCCTTTTTAGACATCCCCATCTCTGAAGCAGACTCAGTATTCCCTCCTGGGGAGCCCCAACCCAACACTCTGCTTTCATCCCCTCGACTTATCTCTCGGACGTGCAGGGATGCAAATCCTCCTCGGGCACAAAAAAAGGCCGCCTCACCGTCCAGGAAGCTCCTGCCATCGCCAGGCTCTTCTCTCAGTCAACTACAATAAAGAAAACCAAACCAAACATCAGTGCACGAACTTAGTGACACCTCAGCCAGAATCCAACAATTCCACCGCGCACCATCCCTAAAGAAGGCCAGGGTTCTCGGGCCACACGCTTTGGCAGATGCCATCGTCGCCACATATTCCTGGGTTAAGAGGAGACAAGGTGATGCAGCATTACTGAAACTTGAGCAGACCCTCACTCTTCCTCCTTCCCTGACTCACCACAACTACCCGGCCGTTGCCCAAGGGTGCCTGAACAGCACCTTTGAATGGAAGAGGTAAAGGCTCCGTCGCAGAGTCCCGTAACACTTCTGGAGGGCTCACAAGGGTGGCAGACCAGGTCCGTTGGCCGGTCATGGAGGTGCTTCAGTATAATAGAAGTGGACCACCTAAAACACACAAATGATTGTGGATGCTTAGAGCTGTACCAGAACTTGGCACCCAAGGAATAACAACTTTTTCTTTCCACCGGTCACTGCTTACCTTGCTCACTTCACTTTGACTGCTGCTATCTGGCTTTACCTCCTAAAAACAAAGAACAATGCTGGAACATAGCCACCATTTACACTTGCCCTGCAAAGACAAACAGTGACTGACCTTCCTGCGGGAACCCCCTCAACCAGTTGGGGGCGCTCAGCCACGGATTTAACCCATCTGCATCTGAAAGAAAGTGATGACAAAAGTCAAAGGGCTGCATGATAACCGCTCCAGCCATCCTGTGTCAATCTAGGAATAACATCTTGAGGTCAAACTACCCTACATAACAAATCTCAAGTCCCGGGGCCCTGTCCTATTACACCTATAGGCCAGGCTATGCAGCAGGGAAGAGCAACTCTGGACCAAACCCATGCAGGCACCCGCGACATAGGAGATGACAAACAAGAGGACGCAACAAGGAGAGAAAACCTCTCAGCAAGAAGAATGACTGCAAGCACATTGAAGGGCTAAGACTAAAGACATGAGACATGAGATGCCCAAACGAGACAGAACGCACGACAGACAAGTGACATGACATGCACCGGGACTGCTCTGCACACAAGCATTTTAACCAAAAGTGAGACTTTCCCTTTATGGGGCCTAAGGGGCCCCTTCTTAGACATCCCCGTCTCTGAAGCTGGCTCAATGTTCCCTCCCGGCGAGTCCTGACCCGACACTCTGCTTTCACCCCCTCGACTTGTCTCTCGGACATCCAGGGATGCAAATCTACCTCAGGCATAAGAGAAGGCGGCCTCACCGTCCAGGAAGCTCCTGCCATCACTGGGCTGTTCTCTCTTAGTCAGCTACAATAAAGAAAACCAAACCAAACAACAGTGCACGAACTTAGTGGCACCTTGGCCAGAACCTGACAATTCCGCCACTCACCGTCTCCTGTGTAGGCTGGGGTTCTTGGGCCGCACGCTTCAGCCACACTCCGAGGCTGACGCCATCGGCGCAGGGTATACTGGGGTTAAGAGGAGACAAGGTGATGTGGCATAGCTGAAACTTGAGCGGACCCTCAATCCTCCTCCCTCCATCCCCAACTTGCCGCAAGTCCTCGGCCGTTGCCAAAGGCAACGGGATGGTAGCTTCAAATAGAAAATGTAAAGACTTCATTGCAGAGTCCTGTAATGCTTCCGGAGGGTTCACAAGGGCAGCAAACTGGGTCCGTCGGCCAGTTGGTGAGGAGGTTCAGCATAATACAAGTGAACACCCTAAAGCACACAAATAACAATGGATGCACCAGAAATTGATACCCAAGCAATAACAAGTCATTCTGTCCACCGGTCACTGCTTACCTCGCTCACTTGACCTTGACTGCTGAGATCTAGCTTTGCCTCCTAAAAATAAAGACAAAGAACAATGCTGGAACACAGTCACCATTCACACTTGCCTTGCAAAGACAAACGGTGACCGACCTTCCTGCGGGAATCCCCTCACCCAGTATAGGGCGCTCTGCCATGGATTTAATCCGTCTGTGTCTGAAAGAAAGTGATGACAAAAGTCAAAGTGCTGCATGAGAATTTAACAGCTCCAGCCATCCTGTGTCAATCTAGGAATATCATCTAGAGGCCAAACTACACCCTACAGAACAAATTCCAAGTCCCCAAGCCTTGCCCTATTACACCTATAGGCCGGACTGTGCAGTAGGGCAGAGCAGCTCTGGGCCAAATCCCACGCAGGATTTGCATGCAGCAGATGACAAAGGAGGGGACGCAACGAGAAGAGAAAACTCTCGGCGAGAAGAATGACTGCAAGCACATCAAAGGGCTAGGGCAGAAGACATGAGACACAAGATGCCCAAAAGATACAGAACACACAATAGACAAGTGACACAACATGCACTGGGACTGCTCTGCCCTGCACACCTCGGCATTGTGATCAAAAGTGATACTTTCCCTTTATGTGGCCTAAGGGGCCCCTTTGTGGGTAGCCCCGTCTCCAAAGCTGACTCAAAAATCCCTGCCGGCAACCCCCTACCCAATACCCCGCTTTCATCCCATCGACTTATCTCTCAGACATCCAGGGATGTGAATCCTCTTCAGGTGCAAAAGAGGGCCGCCTTGCCATCCAGAAAGCTCCTGCTGTTGCCAGGCTGTTGTCTCTTAGTCAGCTACAATAAAGAAAACCAAATATCAAGGCTTGAACTTAGTGGCACGTTCGCCAAAACCCAACAATTCCGCTACTCACCGTCTCCTAAGAAGGTCTTAAGGGGTCCTGGGGCGACACACTTTGGCCGCGCTCCAAGGCTGACACCATCATCGCAGGGTATACCTGGGTTAAGAGGAGACAAGGTGATGCGGCATTGCTGAGACTTGAGCAGACCCTCGCTCCTCCCCCCTCCCTCCCCGACTCACCCCAACTTCTCAGCCATTGCCAAAGTCTGCCCGGAGGGTATCTTTGAATGGAAAGGGTGAAGGCTTCATCACAGAGTCCCATAATGCTTTGGGAGGGCTCATGAGGGCAGCGAGCCAGGTACATTGGCCAGTCGGTGAGGGGGCTCAGCATAATACAAGTGGACCCCCTAAGACACACAAATGACAGTGGATGCTTAGAGCTGTACCAGAACTTGGCACCCAAGGAATAACAACTTTTAATAACAACTTTTTCTTTCCACGGGTCACTGCTTACCTCGCTCACTTGACCTTGACTGCTGAGATCTAGCTTTCCCTCCTAAAAATAAAGACAAAGAACAATGCTGTAACACAGCCACCATTTACACTTGCCCTGCAAAGACAAATGGCAACTGACCTTCCAGTGTGAGCCCTCTCACCCAGTATGGGGTGCTCTGCCACGGATTTAATCCATCTGCATCTGCAAGAAAGTGATGACAAAAGTTAAAGGGCTGCATGAGAACTTAACAGCTCCAGCCATCTTGTGTCAATCTAGGAATACCATCTAGAGGCCAAACTACACCCCAACCACTGTTTACACCTTCCCTGAAAAGCAGAATGGTTACCTGACCTTCCCGGCAGAGAAGGGGCAAAACAAAAGGAAAAGGCAGGTATCGATGTAGGGTCTGAAAGCATTGTGTTGGCTGTGGTGGTTTCCATCTGAAACCACTTGACCGCGATCTCTGTCCGCAAGGGTCTCTGTCATTTTGGAATAGTGGTTTGAATGCTGTGGACCACGTGTAAAACAAAAAACCCGAAGGATGCTTATAGTTTTATGACTAGTACAACACCTCTGGTAGCATCTAGGTCTGTGCTGGAATCAATACTTTTCTCTGTTGCTGGTACCCAGCTGGCTCACGATCTCCCCGGTGCCGACACCCAGCCGTGACAAGCACTTCACATCTTCAAAATGCCAAACAATGAAGTAAACAGAGCTGAAATCAGGCCTTCGCTAGGAGGTTGGGTGCCGACCCACCTCATCGCCGTGCTCCTCTGGCCTCCGCCATTTGTAGCGGGTTTACATTCTATCCCTCTGCAAAAGAATTATTTGTCAAAGTCACTTAGACACACACAGGGCAAGTTTAACATTTCCCAGGTTCTCATTTCTCAAAGCAAACCACCTAGGATCTGACAACAGCATGCATTAAGACAAAGGACTAGAAAACTGCGAGACGCTGCCATACCACTCCCGCCGAACCCCGCACGGACCAGCCGTGGTTGCTCCGTCTGAGGTGTGGCTCGAGTGGTTACGCAAAGGTAAAGGTTACCCGTAAAGTCTTCTTTCTATTCTACCTACCCCCCAGTCTATTCCACAGGGCAGAGCAGTTCCAGGCTAAACACAAACTCAAACAACACATTATGCTACAAACAGTGTGACAAGGATGATAAAAAAAGCTCTCGGAGAGAAGAATGACGGTAAGGACCGAGATGACGCCAAAAGAGATAACCGATGGCATAGGAACAGTAGACGGAAGCGGCTCTAAGGAGCAGAAGAAAAGACTGTAATAGAGTGACCTATTATAAGAACTGTCAGTCACAATGATCAAGACAGCTGCAAAACAATGCTACGTTCAGAATGCTCCCCGTATCCTTACAATGTTATAAGCCCCAGGACATTACAACTCACAGCTGGAAAGGATGTATGGCAATACAGCTGGGAATGAGACCTCAAAAGACATCTGACTCAACACTTCGGAGATGTGATTCTGAGACACTGCTGAGCCCATCGGTAAGAGAACAAATTATATCGGTGACATGCCAAGAAGTGCAAATGTTCGAGAACCTAGAGATGGTGGCTGACACTTGCCATAAGGTCCTCGAGGACAAAAGGCAGACATATCTGATCCAAGGGATCCTGAAGACACGCTAGACAAGACAACACACCAGACAACACAACACAGACTGGAACTGCTCTGCACACCCTAGGGTTGCAATCAAATGTAAAGCCTCTCCCTTTACCTGTCCTAAGAGGCCCCTTAGAGAGCATCCCTTACCCCTGCACTAATTATTAAGTTTTTCCCAGGAATTTCCAACTCACTACCCTGCTGCCATCCCATCTCCAGGTTGTAGCCCCCAACTTATCTTTTGGATGACTGGCAATATTAATCCACATTGGATGTGAAATGAGTCCTCCTCAGTCGTCTCGGAAGGCCCAATAATAGCCGGGTTAGCCTCTTAGTCAGCTATAATTAAAAAAAAAAAAAAAAATCAAGATCAATGCACAAATCTAGTGGCATATAGGCCAAATCCCTACAATTCGGCTACTCGCCACCTCTTAAGTGCATCCAGGTCCTCAGGTCTCCGGCTTCACCCAGAATCAAAAGCTGTAGCTGTTATTTCAATAGACATGTGAGACAGTGAGGGGCAAAGTTATATGGTATTTCTGTGAGTGCGGTGGATGCATTTGTGTGCTTTAAGATGTATAAATGCATCTGCTGTTCTTGGGAAAAAGCCTTAGGTAGCCCCAAATAGACACCTTTTCCCACCCTATGGCCTTCAAAACCCCTTCTGGCACTTGCTAAGCCAGCTACCCTGCTCACACTCTCCCAGCTACAATCCATAACTTACCTATTGGAAGCCACAATTTTGGATCTCATCTTTGATATGGACAAGGTCCCTTTTATGACACAATGAATGCACTAAAAAAATTTGAAGCTTCATACTCAATACAACCTGGAAGTTACAATGCTCCTAAAGAAAAAAAAAAAACAAGAAGAAAGACTGAAATTAGAAAAGCACCTTACCACCCCTGAACACTCAAGCCAAAATTATGAGCCTAAATACTCCCTGCATTTAATGCTATCTTCTTCACAATGTCTTCAAAACCTCTGTTGCTTTAAAGGCCAAAATCATCTACTGGGGGGAAAAAAAAAAAAAAACTGATATAAGCTGAAAGGCCTCCTTCATTGAAATGAGAGGAGATCTCTCACCCCACTCAAACCCAGGGAAGAAATGAATCCCTTTGGCAAAGGCTGGGGTTAATATACCCCTGGCCGGGTCCGCCTCTCATTCCCATCATGCCCCAGAAAAGGGAGGAGGTAATTACCACAAGGTATAAAAGCTGTCAAAGGAGCTGTAGCTGCTTGGCTCCTCTGATTTAAATTCAAAATGAGTAAAGGGCTGGAGAGAGAGAAAAAAAGCTCTTCTGGGAATTGATGATACCTTCTTTATTACTGCAGCTATATCAAGCAAAAGGGCAGAGACCAGGTAAGAAATAAAACTTTGAATTTTGGCAGCGTAGATAGCTAAGTGGGATAACTAGCTGTTAATTTGCACAGTTGTTCCTTAGTGATGAGTAAGTAGTACTTCACATGTGACTAAGTAGGGTGGAGAAGAATAGTAATTATATGAATGGTGAAGCTCTCATTGGGACCTCTAATTAGGGCTAGATACATTATAAATAAAAATAAGAAAACTAATAAATTCCTGGGTGCTGTTAGGGTTACATATGTGCTGGGCTTGCTCCCATATGCGATATTGGGTACTGGGGCTTGGGCAGAAGTGCCCTGAAATGCAGATTTAAATCCTTAAAATGCTGAAAAAGGGAGCACTTCCTTTAACTGATCCCCTAAAATGAGGAAGTCACAGTCAAGGTATTCCCTTTCCATTGAAACTAGAAAATAATGGAAAATGGGGATTTGCTGTGAATTGACACCCCTAACAGCATAGAAGGGGGTGGGGTTTCCTTCAAATGATACTATTAAAATTGCAGGGGAAGGGGATGCCCCCTCAATTTTGATAGAGACAGTTATGGAAAAGAAAGTTTTTTCCCTCAATTTAAGCCCCTTTTCTCCGAATAATACCTCTCTTTTTTGGGGGCTCTGGGGAGGGACTGATAAGATAAAAGGGGAAAGTTGAAAGTTTCCCCATGGCACCCCACATGCTGCCCGGCGTGCTCAAGTGCCCAGGTACATCTGGCTGCTCCCTAGCTCCTGCTAGGATGCTCGTTTACCATCAACACCACCCCAAGGTGCCTCGGTGCAGCTCTTTTAGTGACAACTCACAGCGCCCACTCTTGCTGCAGTACCTTTTGAATATTTCTTAGACCATTGTCAATATTTTATTCCGTTTACACTTCCCCTTGGCAATATTTTATTCCGCTCACACTTCTCAGCCTTTCCCTTGCTGCTCCTTTTAACCAGCACCGCTGCCCCGATGGTCCCGCGGTGCAGCTCTTTTACTGACACGGGGCAGCGACCACTCCTGCTGCAGTACCTTTACAATATTTCTTAGACCAGTGTCAATATTTTATTCCGCTCACACTTCCCAGCCTTTCCCGTGCTGCTCTTTTGAACCAGCAGCGCTGCCCCGAAGGCCCCGCGGTGCAGCTCTTTTAGTGACACGGGGCAACGGCCACCCCTCCTGCTGCAGTGCCTTTATTGTACCTCTTTTACCATGCTCAGCATTTTATTCCCTTTACACTTCTCAGCCTTTCCAGGCCCCTTTTTAACCAGCAGCGCTGCCCCGACGGTCCCTCGGTGCAGCTCTTTTAGTGACACGGGGCAGCGACCACTCCTGCTGCAGTACCTTTACAATATTTCTTAGACCATTGTCAATATTTTATTCGGCTCACACTTCCCAGCCTTTCCGTGCTGCTCTTTTTAACCAGCAGCGCTGCCCCGACGGTCCCTCGGTGCAGCTCTTTTAGTGACACGGGGCAGCGGCCACACCTGCTGCAGTACCTTTTGAATATTTCTTAGACCACTCTCAATATTTTATTCGGCTCACACTTCCCAGCCTTTCCCGTGCTGCTCTTTTGAACCAGCAGCGCTGCCGCAACGGTCCCTCGGTGCAGCTCTTTTACTGACACGGGGCAGCGACCACTCCTGCTGCAGTACCTTTACAATATTTCTTAGACCACTCTCAATATTTTATTCTGCTCACACATCCTCTTGTCAATATTTTATTCCGCTCACACTTCTCAGCCTTTCCGTGCTGCTCTTTTTAAGCAGCAGCGCTGCCCCGAAGGTCCGGCGCTGCAGCTCTTTTAGTGACACGGGGCAGCGGCCACTCCTGCTGCAGTACCTTTACAATATTTCTTAGACCACTCTCAATATTTTATTCCGCTCACACTTCTCAGCCTTTCCCGTACTGCTCTTTTTAACCTGCAGCGCCGCCCCGACGGTCCCTCGGTGCAGCTCTCTTAGTGACATGGGGCAGGGGCGGAGAGCCCTCTAGGTGCGGCTCCTCTACGGCACCTTTACCGTGTTCTATTTTATTTCATTGGCACCTCGCGCGTTGCGCCGGGCGGCCCATGCAGGGACATTTCGCCGGCTCCCACAGCGCCGCGCCCGCCGCCGCTCCCCGGGGGCCTCCCCGCTGCTCTCGGGAGATCGCACACCGCAGGCGGCCCAAGCCCCGTCTCGCCGACGGCACTCACCACCCACCGCCCGCCGCCGCGTTCTCCCGCTCCCTACCGGCACGAAGCGGCGCTGCCGATGACGGAGCCGATGCGCGGCTGCCACGCCGCTTTCCCCGCGCCTCAGGGCCGGCGCCTTCGGCCGCACAGGGCGGCGTCCCCGCATCCGGGCCAGCCCGCGGAGCTCCTGCGGCCGCCGCCGCCGCCCCCCGACTGAGGGGCCGCGACGCCGGCGCCCCCTTTTATACTCCGCACCCCCTTTTCCCGCCACTGCCGCGGTGGGCTCCCCCTGCCTCAAAACCGCCCAGAAGCGCCCGAGGCGGGAACGGCGCAGCCCCGCCGGTGCCTCAGAGAAGCTCTTTTAGTGACACGGGGCAGCGGCCACCCCTCCTGCAGTACCTTTATTGTACCTCTTTTACCGTGCTCAGCATTTTATTCCCTTTACACCGCTCAGCCTTTCCCGTGCTGCTCTTTTTTACCAGCAGCGCTGCCCCGACGGTCCCTCGGTGCAGCTCTTTTACTGACACGGGGCAGCGGCCACTCCTGCTGCAGTACTTTTAAAGCATTTTCTCAATATTCTATTTTATTCCCTTCACAGATGCGACCTTTGCCGTGACACCTTTGAAGCAGCACCCCTGCCCCAGCTGCGCCTCGGTGCAGCTCATTTTATCCTGAGGAAGCGGCTACTCCTGCTGCGGTGCTGCTACTATTTCTCAGACCTTTCTCTATATTTTATTTCCCTCACACCTCCAGTCCTTTTCCGTGCTGCACGTTTACCATCAACACCACCCCAAAGGTGCCTCGGTGCAGATCTTTTAGTGACACGGGGCCGCGGCTACTCCTGCTGCAGTACCTTTACAATATTTCTTAGACCATTCTCAATATTTTATTCCGCTCACACTTCGCAGCCTTTCCTGTGCTGCTCTTTTGAACCAGCAGCGCTGCCCCGACTGTCCCTCGGTGCAGCTCTTTTAGTGACACGGGGCAGCGGCCACTCCTGCTGCAGTACCTTTACAAAATTTCTTAGACCACTCTCAATATTTTATTCAGCTCACACATCCTCTTGTCAATATTTTATTCCGTTCACACTTCCCAGCCTTTCCGTGCTGCTCTTTTGAACCAGCAGCGCTGCCCCAACGGTCCCTCGGTGCAGCTCTTTTACTGACACGGGGCAGCGACCACTCCTGCTGCAGTACCTTTACAATATTTCTTAGACCATTCTCAATATTTTATTCCGCTCACATTTCGCAGCCTTTCCCGTGCTGCTCTTTTGAACCAGCAGCGCTGCCCCGACGGTCCCGCGGTGCAGCTCTTTTAGTGACACGGGGCAGCGACCACACCTCCTGCAGTACCTTTATTGGACCTCTTTTACCATGCTCAGCATTTTAGTCCCTTTACACTTCTCAGCCTTTCCCGTGCTGCTCTTTTGAACCAGCAGCGCTGCCCCGACGGTCCCTCGGTGCAGATCTTTTAGTGACACGGGGCAGCGGCCACTCCTGCTGCAGTACCTTTTGAATATTTCTTAGACCACTCTCAATATTTTATTCCGCTCACACTTCTCAGCCTTTCCCGTACTGCTCTTTTTAACCAGCAGCGCCGCCCCGACGGTCCCTCGGTGCAGCTCTCTTAGTGACATGGGGCAGGGGCGGAGAGCCCTCTAGGTGCGGCTCCTCTATGGCACTTTACCGTGTTCTATTTTATTTCATTGGCACCTCGCGCGTTGCGCCGGGCGGCCCATGCAGGGACATTTCGCCGGCTCCCACAGCGCCGCGCCCGCCGCCGCTCCCCGGGGGCCTCCCCGCTGCTCTCGGGAGATCGCACACCGCAGGCGGCCCAAGCCCCGTCTCGCCGACGGCACTCACCACCCACCGCCCGCCGCCGCGTTCTCCCGCTCCCTACCGGCACGAAGCGGCGCTGCCGATGACGGAGCCGATGCGCGGCTGCCACGCCGCTTTCCCCGTGCCTCAGGGCCGGCGCCTTCGGCCGCACAGGGCGGCGTCCCCGCACCCGGGCCAGCCCGCGGAGCTCCTGCGGCCGCCGCCGCCGCCCCCCGACTGAGGGGCCGCGACGCCGGCGCCCCCTTTTATACTCCGCACCCCCTTTTCCCGCCACTGCCGCGGTGGGCTCCCCCTGCCTCAAAACCGCCCAGAAGCGCCCGAGGCGGGAACGGCGCAGCCCCGCCGGTGCCTCAGAGAAGCTCTTTTAGTGACACGGGGCAGCGGCCACCCCTCCTGCAGTACCTTTATTGTACCTCTTTTACCGTGCTCAGCATTTTATTCCCTTTACACCTCTCAGCCTTTCCCGTGCTGCTCTTTTTTACCAGCAGCGCTGCCCCGACGGTCCCTCGGTGCAGCTCTTTTACTGACACGGGGCAGCGGCCACTCCTGCTGCAGTACTTTTAAAGCATTTTCTCAATATTCTATTTTATTCCCTTCACAGATGCGACCTTTGCCGTGACACCTTTGAAGCAGCACCCCTGCCCCAGCTTCGCCTCGGTGCAGCTCATTTTATCCTGAGGAAGCGGCTACTCCTGCTGCGGTGCTGCTACTATTTCTCAGACCTTTCTCTATATTTTATTTCCCTCACACCTCCAGTCCTTTTCCGTGCTGCACGTTTACCATCAACACCACCCCAAAGGTGCCTCGGTGCAGATCTTTTAGTGACACGGGGCCGCGGCTACTCCTGCTGCAGTACCTTTACAATATTTCTTAGACCATTCTCAATATTTTATTCCGCTCACACTTCGCAGCCTTTCCTGTGCTGCTCTTTTGAACCAGCAGCGCTGCCCCGACTGTCCCTCGGTGCAGCTCTTTTAGTGACACGGGGCAGCGGCCACTCCTGCTGCAGTACCTTTACAAAATTTCTTAGACCACTCTCAATATTTTATTCAGCTCACACATCCTCTTGTCAATATTTTATTCCGTTCACACTTCCCAGCCTTTCCGTGCTGCTCTTTTGAACCAGCAGCGCTGCCCCAACGGTCCCGCGGTGCAGCTCTTTTACTGACACGGGGCAGCGACCACTCCTGCTGCAGTACCTTTACAATATTTCTTAGACCATTCTCAATATTTTATTCCGCTCACATTTCGCAGCCTTTCCCGTGCTGCTCTTTTTAACCAGCAGCGCTGCCCCGACGGTCCCGCGGTGCAGCTCTTTTAGTGACACGGGGCAGCGACCACACCTCCTGCAGTACCATTATTGGACCTCTTTTACCATGCTCAGCATTTTAGTCCGCTCACACTTCGCAGCCTTTCCCGTGCTGCTCTTTTGAACCAGCAGCGCTGCCCCGACGGTCCCTCGGTGCAGCTCTTTTACTGACACGGGGCAGCGACCACTCCTGCTGCAGTACCTTTACAATATTTCTTAGACCACTCTCAATATTTTATTCTGCTCACACTTCCCAGCCTTTCCCGTGCTGCTCTTTGGAACCAGCAGCGCTGCCGCAACGGTCCCGCGGTGCAGCTTTTTTACTGACACGGGGCAGCGGCCACCCCTCCTGCAGTACCTTTATTGGACCTCTTTTTCCATGCTCAATATTTTATTCCCTTTACACTTCTCAGCCTTTCTCGTGCTGCTCTTTTTTCCAAGCAGCGCTGCCCCAACGGTCCCGCGGTGCAGCTCTTTTAGTGACACGGGGCAGCGACCACTCCTGCTGCAGTACCTTTACAATATTTCTTAGACCATTCTCAATATTTTATTCCGCTCACATTTCGCAGCCTTTCCCGTGCTGCTCTTTTTAACCAGCAGCGCTGCCCCGACGGTCCCGCGGTGCAGCTCTTTTAGTGACACGGGGCAGCGACCACACCTCCTGCAGTACCATTATTGGACCTCTTTTACCATGCTCAGCATTTTAGTCCGCTCACACTTCGCAGCCTTTCCCGTGCTGCTCTTTTGAACCAGCAGCGCTGCCCCGACGGTCCCTCGGTGCAGCTCTTTTACTGACACGGGGCAGCGACCACTCCTGCTGCAGTACCTTTACAATATTTCTTAGACCACTCTCAATATTTTATTCTGCTCACACTTCCCAGCCTTTCCCGTGCTGCTCTTTGGAACCAGCAGCGCTGCCGCAACGGTCCCGCGGTGCAGCTTTTTTACTGACACGGGGCAGCGGCCACCCCTCCTGCAGTACCTTTATTGGACCTCTTTTTCCATGCTCAATATTTTATTCCCTTTACACTTCTCAGCCTTTCTCGTGCTGCTCTTTTTTCCAAGCAGCGCTGCCCCGACGGTCCCTCGGTGCAGCTCTTTTAGTGACACGGGGCAGCGGCCACACCTCCTGCAGTACCTTTTGACTATTTCTTAGACCACTCTCAATATTTTATTCCGTTCACACTTCCCAGCCTTTCCCTTGCTGCTCTTTTGAACCAGCAGCGCTGCCCCGAAGGTCCCGAGGTGCAGCTCTTTTAGTGACACGGGGCAGCGGCCACTCCTGCTGCAGTACCTTTACAATATTTCTTAGACCACTCTCAATATTTTATTCAGCTCACACATCCTCTTGTCAATATTTTATTCCGTTCACACTTCCCAGCCTTTCCGTGCTGCTCTTTTTAACCAGCAGCGCTGCCCCGACGGTCCCTCGGTGCAGCTCTTTTAGTGACACGGGGCAGCGGCCACTCCTGCTGCAGTACCTTTACAATATTTCTTAGACCACTCTCAATATTTTATTCCGCTCACACTTCCCAGCCTTTCCCGTGCTGCTCTTTTGAACCCGAAGCGCCGCCCCGAAGGTCCCGCGGTGCAGCGCTTTTAGTGACACGGGGCAGCGGCCACCCCTCCTGCAGTACCTTTATTGTACCTCTTTTACCATGCTCAGCATTTTAGTCCCTTTACACCTCTCAGCCTTTCCCGTGCTGCTCTTTTGAACCAGCAGCGCTGCCCCGACGGTCCCTCGGTGCAGCTCTTTTAGTGACACGGGGCAGCGGCCACACCTGCTGCAGTACCTTTTGAATATTTCTTAGACCACTCTCAATATTTTATTCCGCTCACACTTCTCAGCCTTTCCCGTGCTGCTCTTTTGAACCAGCAGCGCTGCCCCGAAGGTCCCTCGGTGCAGCTCTTTTAGTGACACGGGGCAGCGGCCACTCCTGCTGCAGTACCTTTACAATATTTCTTAGACCACTCTCAATATTTTATTCAGCTCACACATCCTCTTGTCAATATTTTATTCCGTTCACACTTCCCAGCCTTTCCGTGCTGCTCTTTTTAACCAGCAGCGCTGCCCCGAAGGTCCGGCGGTGCAGCTCTTTTAGTGACACGGGGCAGCGGCCACTCCTGCTGCAGTACCTTTACAATATTTCTTAGACCACTCTCAATATTTTATTCCGCTCACACTTCTCAGCCTTTCCCGTACTGCTCTTTTGAACCAGCAGCGCTGCCCCGAAGGTCCCGCGGTGCAGCTCTTTTAGTGACACGGGGCAGCGGCCACCCCTCCTGCAGTACCTTTATTGTACCTCTTTTACCATGCTCAATATTTTATTCCCTTTACACCTCTCAGCCTTTCCCGTGCTGCTCTTTTTTCCAAGCAGCGCTGCCCCGACGGTCCCTCGGTGCAGCTCTTTTAGTGACACGGGGCAGCGACCACTCCTGCTGCAGTACCTTTACAATATTTCTTAGACCATTCTCAATATTTTATTCCGCTCACATTTCGCAGCCTTTCCCGTGCTGCTCTTTTTAACCAGCAGCGCTGCCCCGACGGTCCCGCGGTGCAGCTCTTTTAGTGACACGGGGCAGCGACCACTCCTGCTGCAGTACCTTTACAATATTTCTTAGACCATTCTCAATATTTTATTCCGCTCACATTTCGCAGCCTTTCCCGTGCTGCTCTTTTGAACCAGCAGCGCTGCCCCGACGGTCCCGCGGTGCAGCTCTTTTAGTGACACGGGGCAGCGGCCACCCCTCCTGCAGTACCTTTATTGTACCTCTTTTACCATGCTCAGCATTATATTCCCTTTACACTTCCCAGCCTTTCCCGTGCTGCTCTTTTGAACCAGCAGCGCTGCCCCGACGGTCCCTCGGTGCAGCTCTTTTAGTGACACGGGCCAGCGGCCACTCCTGCAGCAGTACCTTTTGAATATTTCTTAGACCACTCTCAATATTTTATTCCGCTCACACTTCTCAGCCCTTCCCGTACTGCTCTTTTTAACCAGCAGCGCCGCCCCGACGGTCCCGGGGTGCAGCTCTCTTAGTGACACGGCGCAGGGGCGGAGAGCCCTCTAGGTGCGGCTCCTCTATGGCACTTTACCGTGTTCTATTTTATTTCATTGGCACCTCGCGCGTTGCGCCGGGCGGCCCATGCAGGGACATTCGCCGGCTCCCACAGCGCCGCGCCCGCCGCCGCTCCCCGGGGGCCTCCCCGCTGCTCTCGGGAGATCGCACACCGCAGGCGGCCCAAGCCCCGTCTCGCCGACGGCACTCACCACCCACCGCCCGCCGCCGCGTTCTCCCGCTCCCTACCGGCACGAAGCGGCGCTGCCGATGACGGAGCCGATGCGCGGCTGCCACGCCGCTTTTCCCGCGCCTCAGGGCCGGCGCCTTCGGCCGCACAGGGCGGCGTCCCCGCATCCGGGCCAGCCCGCGGAGCTCCTGCGGCCGCCGCCGCCGCCCCCCGACTGAGGGGCCGCAACGCCGGCGCCCCCTTTTATACTCCGCACCCCCTTTTCCCGCCACTGCCGCGGTGGGCTCCCCCTGCCTCAAAACCGCCCAGAAGCGCCCGAGGCGGGAACGGCGCAGCCCCGCCGGTGCCTCAGAAAAGCTCTTTTAGTGACACGGGGCAGCGGCCACTCCTCCTGCTGCAGTACCTTTATTGTACCTCTTTTACCGTGCTCAGCATTTTATTCCCTTTACACCTCTCAGCCTTTCCCGTGCTGCTCTTTTTTACCAGCAGCGCTGCCCCGACGGTCCCTCGGTGCAGCTCTTTTACTGACACGGGGCAGCGGCCACTCCTGCTGCAGTACTTTTAAAGCATTTTCTCAATATTCTATTTTATTCCCTTCACAGATGCGACCTTTGCCGTGACACCTTTGAAGCAGCACCCCTGCCCCAGCTTCGCCTCGGTGCAGCTCATTTTATCCTGAGGAAGCGGCTACTCCTGCTGCGGTGCTGCTACTATTTCTCAGACCTTTCTCTATATTTTATTTCCCTCACACCTCCAGTCCTCTTCCGTGCTGCACGTTTACCATCAACACCACCCCAAAGGTGCCTCGGTGCAGCTCTTTTAGTGACACGGGGTAGCGGCTACTCCTGCTGCAGTACCTTTACAATATTTCTTAGACCATTCTCAATATTTTATTCCGCTCACACTTCGCAGCCTTTCCTGTGCTGCTCTTTTTAACCAGCAGCGCTGCCCCGAAGGTCCCTCGTTGCAGCTCTTTTAGTGACACGGGACAGCGGCCACTCCTGCTGCAGTACCTTTACAATATTTCTTAGACCCTTGTCAATATTTTATTCTGCTCACACTTCCCAGCCTTTCCTGTGCTGCTCTTTTTAACCAGCAGCGCTGCCCCAACGGTCCCGCGGTGCAGCTCTTTTACTGACACGGGGCAGCGGCCACTCCTCCTGCAGTACCTTTATTGTACCTCTTTTACCATGCTCAATATTTTATTCCCTTTACGCCTCTCAGCCTTTCCCGTGCTGCTCTTTTTTCCAAGCAGCGCTGCCCCGACGGTCCCTCGGTGCAGCTCTTTTAGTGACACGGGGCAGCGACCACTCCTGCTGCAGTACCTTTACAATATTTCTTAGACCATTCTCAATATTTTATTCCGCTCACATTTCGCAGCCTTTCCCGTGCTGCTCTTTTTAACCAGCAGCGCTGCCCCGACGGTTCCTCGGTGCAGCTCTTTTACTGACACGGGGCAGCGGCCACACCTCCTGCAGTACCTTTATTGTACCTCTTTTACCATGCTCAATATTTTATTCCCTTTACACCTCTCAGCCTTTCCCGTACTGCTCTTTTTTCCAAGCAGCGCTGCCCCGACGGTCCCTCGGTGCAGCTCTTTTAGTGACACGGGGCAGCGGCCACACCTCCTGCAGTACCTTTATTGTACCTCTTTTACCATGCTCAGCATTTTATTCCCTTTACACTTCCCAGCCTTTCCCGTGCTGCTCTTTTTAACCAGCAGCGCTGCCCCGAAGGTCCCGAGGTGCAGCTCTTTTACTGACACGGGGCAGCGGCCACTCCTGCTGCAGTACCTTTTGAATATTTATTTCTTAGACCATTCTCAATATTTTATTCCGCTCACACTTCCCAGCCTTTCCCGTACTGCTCTTTTTAACCAGCAGCGCTGACCCGACGGTCCCTCGGTGCAGCTCTTTTAGTGACACGGGGCAGCGGCCACTCCTGCTGCAGTACCTTTACAATATTTCTTAGACCACTCTCAATATTTTATTCCGCTCACACTTCTCAGCCTTTCCCGTGCTGCTCTTTTTAACCTGCAGCGCCGCCCCGACGGTCCCTCGGTGCAGCTCTCTTAGTGACACGGCGCAGGGGCGGAGAGCCCTCTAGGTGCGGCTCCTCTATGGCACTTTACCGTGTTCTATTTTATTTCATTGGCACCTCGCGCGTTGCGCCGGGCGGCTCATTCGGGGACATTCGCCGGCTCCCACAGCGCCGCGCCCGCCGCCGCTCCCCGGGGGCCTCCCCGCTGCTCTCGGGAGATCGCACACCGCAGGCGGCCCAAGCCCCGTCTCGCCGACGGCACTCACCACCCACCGCCCGCCGCCGCGTTCTCCCGCTCCCTACCGGCACGAAGCGGCGCTGCCGATGACGGAGCCGATGCGCGGCTGCCACGCCGCTTTTCCCGCGCCTCAGGGCCGGCGCCTTCGGCCGCACAGGGCGGCGTCCCCGCATCAGGGCCAGCCCGCGGAGCTCCTGCGGCCGCCGCCGCCGCCCCCCGACTGAGGGGCCGCGACGCCGGCGCCCCCTTTTATACTCCGCACCCCCTTTTCCCGCCACTGCCGCGGTGGGCTCCCCCCGCTTCAAAACCGCCCAGAAGCGCCCGAGGCGGGATATCCCCCGCGCCGGAATCCCTCCTGTCCTGGAAAAGGGAAGCTAAAGAAAAAAAAAGAACTCCGAGCTTTCCACAAATGTCCCAAAAAACGAAGCAGCTGTGAGGGGCTTCGAGCTTTGCCTGGTCCCTCAGGAAACGGCGCTTTCCATTGGCTGCCGGAGTAGCCAGGGCTCCTATTGGCTGCCGCACGCTGCGATGCTTCCGATTGGCTGCTGCCCGATCCGCAGCCCCCGGGCAGCTGCTGCTGGGGGTCTCGCCAGGCGGGCTGCAGCCGGAGCAGGACACACCGCAATGCCAGCAGGCGTCCAGCGGTGCTCGGTGTCTGTCGGCGTTTGCAGTTCAGACAGACAAATTGAATCCCAATTGCCGGCGATTTCCACCACCTGCTATTTCTCCTCTGTTTTCCTGGATGGATTTGACAGCGCTTTCTTTCCCCCCACGGAGTTGGAAAGCAAAATGCTCAGCTGCCTCTTGGCCATCTCCGCTTCCTTCCACAGCTCCAGCCTTGTCCCTCTTTCTCTCTCCTTTACTTTGCACCAGGTTCTCCCTCCTCCTTTCCCAGGCAGGTCGCAGCAGAGACATTTCACCCACCGGCACCACCTGCTTCCTCTTACTCCGTCCCAGTTTGCCCACTTTGAACTACTGTAGCCGCCTGCCCGCGGAGGCGGACCCGCCGCGCGCCTGGGTAATGGTGGCGTGAATTATCGCAGGGATTATTGGGGTGGGCTGGGCCTGGCCAGGTGCCTGGTGGCAGCAAAACCGCTCTGTCCCTCTCCTCCTCCCCTTGGGCAGGGAACAGAACACATCAGGAAAGACTTGAGGATCGGGAAAAGGGCTTAGACAGGTCACTCACGGGTCACTGGAGTAAGAGACACACTGCGGGGAATAAATTGAATTTCTTCAAACAAATCAGAGCAAAAGAATGAGAGGTAAACCTGCAGGGGTTCAAGCCTAGGAACGAAGGCTTTTTCCTCGGCAGCTCGCTGCTGCACGAGGGGGATAAAGGATCCCCCAGGGCCCCCGAGCAGCGGCTCTGCCCCCCTCAATGGGGATGTGTCCAGACCCACCGGTCCATCCCGGGCTTTGGGGGGCAAGAGCGGAGCAGGCGCTGAGCTACTCCATGGAGCTTCCAGCCCCTGTTTGATCTGTCGGGGCGTGACACAGTCACTGCTGGGCGTCCGTCGGCGCTCGGTGTCTGTCGGAGTCTGAAATCCCGACAGATAAATTGAGTCCAAACCGGCAGCGCCAGCTCATCTTTACTGTTCTTTTTCAATTTCTTAATGAATTAAGGGAAAACTCCCTTTAGTCACCATTTCAAAGCCTTGAATCAAGGGGAAAACGGAGGTTCCCTCTCAATTTAGACCCGTAATTGATGCATAAGGAGGGTCTCCCCTAAATTTAAACCCAAATAAAAAGTGAATCAAGGGGGAGTTTTGCTCAATTTAGCCTCCTAAAATGAGGGGAAATGCAGCTCCCTCTTCAATTTCCCTCAAGAAACACCATTTTGGGGTCTTTTGGACACATTTTTCCTCTATGAAGGTCCCTTCAAATGAGGGTCCCCCCACGATGGAACTCTTGTAATGGCACATAAAGAGGTTCTTCTCAAGGGAAGCCCTTTAAAACCAGGGACGGTGGTGTTTTGCCCTCAATTTTAACCTTAAGATGATGAAAATGGGGCGGTTTCCCTCAATTCAAATCCATCAAACAGCACCATAAAGGCTTTCTTCTTCCATTTAGATACGAAAATAATGGAAAATGGTGATTCCCTGCCAATTGAGATACAAAATCATGAAAACGTGTGTTCCTCCAATTGAGACCTTCCAAATCGTAGATGAAGTGGGATCCTCCTAAGTTCAAACACAATTACAGAAACTGAGTGTTTTCTCCTCCATTTAAATCCTTTTTCTTCTCGTACTCCCCCCCGCACCCCCCCCAACTTTTTTTTTGGCGGGGGGGGGGGCGGGGCACTGGGAGCACTTCCTCCTCCTCACTGGTCGCACTTGGGGCTGCTGCACGTTGGAGAGTGGTGGGAAGTTTCCTCCCAGTTCCCTCCCAGTGTTCCCAGTATCTCTTCCAGTGCTCCCACTGGCAGAACACTGGGGGACACTGCATGGTCTGATGATGGGGGGGTGCATTGTCGAGGATCACAGAGGGGCCCGGGGGGTCCCGGGCATCCTTGGGGGGTTCCAGGTTCAGCAGTAGGATTTTTCTGAGTGAGCTGTGTGGCCTTTGGAGGTGTCCCTTCCTCTCCTGCTCACAACAGAGCAGCTCAGAGGTGATTTGGCTCCTGAGCATTTCAATTTAGGCCCCCAAAGAGAGGAGGAGCTGCTGCCCACATTACACCTTACAGCTCTGCCAAAGGGCATCTAACCCCATGTGTGCTCAGGAGGTGGGGATGAAAACCCCAAATCCCATCTCCACCTCCCTCTGCAGTGCTTTAAGGGGTTCCTCTAGTCTGGAAAACCAGTCCCATAACTACAGCAGACCCAGAGTCTCCTGAGTGAGAAACCACATACTTGTAATTCCTCTGCAATAGCCTCATCCCACCTCCAGCAGCCCCTGGGAAGTTGCAGGCAAGAACACCTAACCTGGTAAGCAACTCCATTTCTTGGCAGATTTCCAGGGCAATGCAAAAACATTTCAAAGTATTTTTTCAAAACATCTGCTTATTGTCCTTTAATGCAAAATAGTGATTCCATACCAGTCCTAAGAAGAACAGGCCCAGAGAAGACCTTGCTCTCTACAACTCCCTGACAGGAGGGTGTAGCCAGGTGAGGATTGGCTGCTTCTCCCAGGCAACCAGGAACAGGACAAGAGGAAATGGCCTCAAGCCGCACCAGGGTTGGACATCAAGAGGACTTTCTTCCTGGAAAGGGTGGTCAGGCCTTGGCAGGGGCTGCCCAGGGAGGTTTGGAGTCCCCGTTCCTGGAGGTGTCCGAGGAACACCCGGCACTCAGTGCTCTGGGCTGGGTGACAAGGTAGGGATTGGGCACACGTTGGACTCGATGACCTTAGAGGGCTTTTCCAACCTCAGTGGTTCTATGATTCTCATTATTCCAAATTCATTTGCAAAAGCTCTCACACCTCTAGTCACACCTTAGCAGGTGTGTAGGCCCAAGCTCATACATTTGAGAGATTTACTGCCTCCAGTGGGATCTACACCGCAATTTCAGGGAGAGGCAAGACTTCAGCCGTTACGAGAGAAAACTTTGCAAAAGCATTCCCTAGAGAGACATCCTGAAGGAAGGTGTCTCCCCCTCTTCTGACCATAGAGGGAGCTGAGTCTCCAGTGTTAATTCTAAAACTTTCAAGCTCCAAGTCTGACTCCCAGAAATTTTATTGGCCCCACTTCCCAGCACAATACTCAGACCTCACACGTCGAGGAAAAAAGCAGTGCAGATTAAATAATTAATGCTTCTGGGTACTGTTCTCCCTCTAAACTACACACAATCCCAAAGGAACAAAACCCTTAAAGAAGATGGATTGCTCTTGCTAGCAGGAGAAATCTGACAGGGATATACTTCATCATTCTGCCAAGGCTTTGTCAAACACCTCAGCTCCTGCACTTCAGGGAATAAGAAGTGGCTTATAAGAAGTGACTTTTATGTCAGTGAGCATGTTATTATGGATTAATCTCGCACTGGAAAACAGTCTTCATACTCTACTGCATCACCCAAAGAGTTTGGAGGCTGCTGCCTAGTGAGCTCCTGAGTTGTATCTTCCTTGTCAATCTTATCAGCCCCTTGTTTGATTGTAAAAACGTAAACAAAAACCAGCAAGCGTTGGCCCAACGGCTCAGGACTTGCATATCTCTTCCAAAGAGAGGGAGAAAAAAGAGTGTTTCTCCCAAATCACAGAGTTTAAAAGTTCATGTTATCTACATAAATTTTTAAAAGAAAAAGAGGAACAGTAAAATATCAGTTACTGTGCCAGTGGTGCTCCACTCTATTTCTGTTCTCTTCTTCCACTTGTAGCATCTCTAAGAATACTTTAAAACCAGCCAACCAACCAAAACAACAACAAAAAGCCAACGTTGAATTGAAGCTGAACAAGAAGCAATCTGGCTGCTGGCTTGTGAGCACTCCACTGCCTGAGTTCCAGTAAGGGAGTTTATCCTCTCCACAGTTTTGAGCCAGATCCCAAAGTACTGAGCATCAGCTTTTAGCTTTTTAAAGAATTTAACTGTAAGAAAAGCTGCTGGGGAGGGCCACGCTCCAGGCACATCCATGGGATTTCACCTGTGCAGCTCCCTAAGCTGAACTTGTGTCTTTTCCTCTACCTTGCTGGGCTTGGCTCATGCATTTCTTGAGGGGAAGGCCCTGCACTGATCAAAGCATGTACTGACCTCAGATAAACAGCTTCTGTCAGTGTGGATCTATCCTAAATGGACCATTCCCCAAAGTAATTCAAGTGCCTGAATTTCACTTACTCAAAACTGCTTTTAAAGAAACCGGGTTTAACACACTCCGTTTCTAAGCAACTACTGGGCAGCGCTCCTTCACTCCCTGTCAGTGTTATTCTTTGACCCTTGGAGAAAGGCTTTAAAGCAACAAAGGGCTTGTTAAGCACCAATAATTTACTCAGTCAAGAATTCAAATCAATAGCAAGGGCAGAGCCTGACTTCAAAACCTATTTTAAACCAGAATTTAAAAGCAGTTGCATTGCCAATTGACAAGATTAGAAAGGTTTCCTTAGTAGTTGTGATTACAAAGTAATGAACTGTGCATGGAGCAGGTAGGGGGCAGGGGGAAGACGGGAGAAACCTTCATTTGCACTGTGGGTTTTTAACCATCATGGTCACATCTCAAGGACCTGCAGAAACCAGTCTAATCTCAAAAAAGGAAAAACTTCCTGGATATTTTTCATTTCAGCAAGAGCCTAAGGAAGCCCTCAGCAGCAGGAGATTGGAATAACTGCAATCCCTTGAGCAAAGGGAGCAGGGTGTGCTCCTCAAAGCCAGACCTTCATCCACAGCACCCAGAAGGTAGCAAAACAAGGATACAACAAAGCCTTAAGTGGGGAATGGGTTATCAAGGGTTTTATAAGGAAAGAACGAGGTCTGAAAAACAGGACCTGGAGGGTGAGAGAGGAAAGAAATAGCGAGATAGCTGAGGCCTCTTGGGAAAAAAAAAAAGGGGAAAAGGTTGGGATTAAATTCTAACTCAGCTGGAGCTGATCTTAAATGTAATAAGGGGAAATGGCAGCAAGAGGAGACTTCTTTATAGCAGCAAAGTACTGGGATAAATTCACTATAGAAACTGAGAAATCTTTAGCAGCAGCAGCTCTCTGCAAAGAGGTCAGGCATCCATTCCTCATGGCAAAGCAGGGCACAGGGAATTGGGCCAGATAACCTCCCCAGATTGATCCCAGCCCTAATTTCAAAAAATTGCACAAAAATGTAATTGTGCATTAACACAGCAAAGTCTTCTTTCCAGCTTATCAGGCTTTGAGATGCCTTAGATTGAGATGCAAACCCAGCTCCTACCACTGTGCTGTGCTCGGACTCTCCCCCCCTTTCCCCGACCCAATCTCCTGAGCAACCAACAGCTCACAAGGAGCCGGCACCCCTGGAATTTCACACTCAGCATCTCTTCCAAGCTCAACAGGTGAACAAACAGGTACTCCAACACCTCCTTCCTTTGTACTTCGGGCAGCACAGACCCACTGGAAGAAAGTGGAATCCAAGGGCAGATGTAAACATGGGACTCCCGCTTGCCACTGTCTCCACCCGTTCTCCAGCTCAGCCCTGGGCTGGGAAACAAAAGACAACAAACATTTAAAAAACATCCTTGAGGTGTCTTGAGGATGCCCAGGCCTAGAAGAAAGGCCTTCCCATCACCCTCTTGGCCTTTTCCCACTCTGAGGAACTGTGGAAATGCACATCCACACCCAAGCTGGACAGCCTGGGATGTTTTCTGCACACCAAACGCCACAGTCCCGAGCACCAGGAGCCTGAAGATGCCCTGGATTGCAATTCACAGCCTCAGTGAACCCTGCACAGGACAGCCAAGTCGTTTGTGTGCAGAAGAAATAAAAGCTGCTATTTTTAGTAGTTAAAATACTCGTGGGAGTTATTGGCTGCTTACACCCGTGGGCTTCATAGGGCCTCCCATACTTACGGATTTATCAGAAGAAGCAGTTTCAAGTTCCTTCCTTTTGGAGCCCAACTCCAAATGGGAAACTTCTCACGAGTGCTCCTGAGAGAGTCAAGTGGAACTTCAGGAGCTCAGGAAAGCGACTCCCTCCCCTGAGTCCTGTCTCACCTGCCCGAGCACCCGGTGCTTTTATACCACCTCTCTCCCTGCTTTCCACGTTCATTTAAATGTAAGAAACCTGCACGTTCTCGCTCCAGCACCAGCCGCGTCTTCCCTGCGCCCGCACGCTGCCGCCCCTGCTCAGGCGCTGCTCCCCTCGGTTGCGCTGCCCCTTGCCACGGGGCCGAGGTGGGACAAACTCCAGGTTTTGTTTCCCAGGAAAGGCTCTGCAGGGAGGTCCCGCCGTGCCGCCCGCAAGCCCCGGCCCCAGCCCCGCAGCTCCTCCCCGGCTCCGCGCCCGCGCCGGGACTGCCTTCGCCCCGCGCAGTCCCCGCCGCCCGCTCCCGCCCGGCTCTGCTCCGGGGCCGCCCCCCCTCGGGTCTTTTCCCGGCACACGCTGCGTCGCCGTTCTCCGCTCACTTTCCACCTCGCTGCAGCCACAGCAACAGCCGCCCTCCTCCATTGTCACCACAACCCTCGCCCGCCGCTGCCGCAGCCGGGAACCGAACCCGGTGCTTCCAAGCCGCTCCCGGGCAGCGCCGGACGGTACCCACGGAGCAACAGCACCGGGCGGGTAAAGCCAGTGCGCATGCGCAGCGCTGCCCGGCTCCGCCCCGCCCTTTAACGCCACATGACGTAACCAGGCATAGCACTGCTCCTGCGCTTCCCTTCCCACAACACCGCGCATGCTCAGCATTGTTTCCATTTCTCCCTTAATGACCACACGACCAAAGGCTTCCCCAGGAAAGCTGTTTTGGACAAATCTCATCAAACTGTGCTGGGGGAGAACAAACACCACAAAAACTGGGATTTGCTGGCACAGGGCCTTGGACATCACACATCCTTCCCTGTTCTTGGGTAACAGAGTTATCAGAGATCTCCTGAGTAGCTACACCAGTAAAAAAGTGACTTTTCCAGCCCAGATGCAGCTGCATAAGCGTTCGGAGTGGCAAAATGAAAGGAATGTAAAAATCCCACCATGGAGTGAGATGGTGCCGCCTCCTGCACCTGGGCCACCGTGGAACACTCCAGGCTGGGGGAAGAGGGGCTGGAAAACTGGGAAAGGCCCTGGGGGTGCTGGGGACAGCAGCTGGACACGAGCTGGGTGTGCCCAGGTGGGCAAAGCCAAGGGCACCTGGGCTGTGCCACCTTGGGGTGACAGCAGGGCCGGGGCAGTGCCCGTCCCTGTGCTGGCACTGCTGGGGCACCTCCAGTGCTGGGGGCAGCTCTGGGACAAGAGGGACACGGAAGGGCTGGAGCGAGTCCAGGGAAGGGAACGGAGCTGGGAAGGGGCTGGAGAGTTCCTGAGGGAGCTGGGAAGGGGCTGGAGAGTTCCTGAAGGAGCTGGGAAAGGGGCTCAGGCTGGAGCAAAGGAGGCTCAGGGGGGACCTTGTGGCTCTGCACAACTCCCTGACAGGAGGTGGCAGCCGGGGGGGTCGGGCTGTGCTCCCAGGGAACAGGGACAGGAGGAGAGGGAACGGCCTCAGGCTGGGCCAGGGGAGGCTCAGGGTGGATATTGGGGAAATTCCTCCATGGAAAGGGCGCTCCGGCCTTGGCACAGCTGCCCAGGGAGGTTTGGAGTGCCCACCCCTGGGAGTGCTCCAACACCTGTGGCTGTGGCATGGGCGGACATGGTCAGCGGTGGCCGTGGTGGTGCTGGTTGCACTCAGTGATCTCCGAGGTCTTTTCCAACCTTGATTCCGCTCTCAAGTCAGCCCCACGGAGGAGCAGCACAAAAGGCACCCCCAGGCTGCGAGCGGAGGGTTCAGAACACGCTGAGGCAGCAGGAACGAAGCTCTGCAGGATGAAACTGAAAAGGGAAGAAATGCCGGGCTCTGTGAAAGGGAACAACTGAGAGAGCCACAAACGAGCCACCAAACTTCTCACAGGGGACACCACCAGCAGCACAGGTGTGAAGGGACTTCTTTTTTGCCCCAGAATTGTGAATCCACAGCCCAAGCCACGTGCACACACTGCAGATGTGAAATGTATTTTTACTGCCAGCAAGCACCTGGGAATAAAAAACCTCAGCCCCAAAGCTTGATGTCTAAACAGCAACACAGAAGTTCTAAACCAGCTGTCAAGAGAAACAAAACACAGCAAAAACAAAGCAGAAAGGGAGCAAAAACTTGTCACGCTGGCCGTGTTTCCGAGGGTGACAGGTTCTGCCACGCTGGGAATGCAGCACCAAACACAAAAATCCTACTGCAACTCCTGGATCCCACAGCAGGAAGGAGATGGAGATTCCCAGTGGGAATCAGGGATGTAGGACTCGGCTGTGCTGCCATCACTCCCTCAGGAATAGCCAGGTTTAGCTCATTCTGTCTGCCCAGAGAGGGGGGATCTGCTCCTGGATCCCCTGGAATGTTCCAGGCCAGGCTGGACGTTGGGGCTGGGAGCAGCCCGGGACAGTGGGAGGTGTCCCTGCCTGTGGCAGCGCTGGCACTGAATGAGCTTTAAGGTCCTTCCAAGCCCAAATCGTTCTGTGAGTCTTAAGAGCCCTGAAATTCTCATGACAGAGGTGGAACTGCAAGAGCTTAAGGTCCCTTCCCAAAGAAACCCCATTGCACGACTCTGCAGCTTCTGGAGCCCTGGGTCAATGGAAATGCAGTTTCAGAGGAGCTCCGAGGAGATGGGTGTTTTGGGGAGAGCAGAGTGGCTGGAACAGAGGAACAGGAACAGTCTCCTCGAGCAAGCCCTTGTGTCTCAGGGAGCGGGATCGGCTCGCTCCTAACGCACCTGGTGACTCCCAGAGCGGGGGATGGAAATGCAGCCCTGGTCCGAAAGAAACCCTGCCCGGGAAGGCGGGCTGGGATTGTGAGCTGGCTGCGGGAGCTCGCTGTTAAAGGCGATCTTTTCTTAAACTTTCCTTCAAATTTTACAAATAGCGAACCTCGTGTTTCACAATTTGGTGGCCCGTACGGGGATAAAGGCTCAGCTCTGGGATCTCCCGGGGAACCCAGAGCAGGGGGGTGCCCCCGCCCACTTTTGGCGGCCTCGCTTTGTGTTTCCCGGCGGGGTCAGGGGGCTTTGCAGTCAAACACCCGGAGGGCAAGAGAGGAGACAAAGCAACAAGAAAGGAAAGAAAAGGCTCCCTGAGGTACCACGGTAATTAAACACGTAAAATCGTGTGCACCAAGACTCCGAGAAAAGTGAGTATTTTTTCTTTCCTCTTTTTGGGGGGATAAGGGGGATGAAAGTGTGTGCATGAGACGCGGGCTGGTTACCCCAGAGCTGCGAAGCGAGTGTGGAGCCTCTGAGGCTGCGGCTCTGCTCTGCCGCGAGGGAAGCAGTCAGTAAAGAGGCGAAGCCAAAGATAAAAGGAGTGAGAGAAGCCCCGGGTTAACTGGGACGGGCTTTCAGGGAAGGGATTGGAGTCCTTGAAGGAGGGGAGTCAAGAATTTCCTAGTATTGGATCCAAGAAATTTAGGGTTTAAGACTGCTGGATTGAGGGTTCAAAAATTCGAGACATCCGGGCTTAATTCTGCTAAATGGAGGGTTAGTTCCGAGACATTTGGGTTTTGAGGCTGCTGGATTGAGAGTTTAAAAAAAAAATTTAAAAAAAAAAAAAATCAAGAAATCCAGGCTTAATTCTGTCAAATTGAGGATTACTTCAAGAAACCTGGAATTTTGGGCCCAGGGGTGAGCATCAGCCAACAATTTGAAATTAAAAGGTACCTAAGCCTTGTGTGGTTGTGACTGATAACACTTGAGAAAGAGAAGTTGGAACAATAAAAAGGAGTGAGTGAGAATGAATGAGAATGTATGTGATAGAAATGCTAAGCCTTGAAATAGAACTTTATTTTCTGGGAGGAGGCATATTTTATTAAGAGGAGGGAACTGTTGTATTCTAGGAGAAGAAAGGGGAAAGAGGTGGTGAGGTTTGAAGAGTTGTTTTGTTGGTTTTTATTAAAAAGGTGGGAAACAAAGGCCTGGGAAAGATAGATAAGATTCTGAGAAAATGGGACATAAAACTAGTAAGCAAGAGTCAGGGAATAAAAAAGGGAATAGAGGCGTGCCAGCGGAAATAGCCCAGGAAAGCCCTTGGGGAGTTATGCTGGCTAACTGGAATACAAACCCAAGTACAAAGGAAACGAGCAAAGTCAAAATGATCCAGTTTTGTATGTTTGGTTGGGCCGAGAAGGAAATAAGATCCGACCGTGTCTTCTGGCCCAGACATGGCTCTTGAAGTCTGGATCTGTCACGCTTTACAAGTATTGGTAAATTCAAAAGAACTCGTTAACACAGAAGAAAGCAAGTACGCTTCATGCTGGGTGGGAAACAGAGTCTAAGGGAATAAGAATTTTAAAGTTGTCCGAGACCCAAGGAAAGAAGCAAAGGGAAAGCAAGAAAGAGAAGGGCTGGGAGCCCCTGGAAGCATCGCCCCCTCCATTCCCGCCTACCTCACCCCAAGCCCAGGCTCCTGTGGCGCCGCTCGCAGCTGCAGCGCCGCTCCTGGAGCCCGAGGTCCCGCCTGTGCCGGCTCTCAGGCACCGCCCGCGGCTCCGCCGGTAGCCCCGCTGTTCCCGCCGCCCCCCCCCAGCTCCAGCGGTAGCCCAGCCCGCCGCTTTGGGTGTCCCTGTGCCCGTCCCTAGCCCGGCTCTCCGCCCCACACCAGCCCAGCCCGCCGCTTTGGGTGTCCCTGTGCCCGTCCCTCCGCTCCACACCAGTCCAGCCCGCCGCTTTTGGGGCCCGCCCCGGCCCCGCCCCTGCCGGCGGCCCCAGTCCCGGCTCCGGCCCCGCTCCCGATGTCCGCGGCCGTTCCAGCAGCCCCTGCCGCCGCTGCGTTCTCTGCCGCGGCTCCATTGAACCCGGCTTCGGCCCCGCGGGCCGCGCTGGGCCCGCCGGCAGCTCGGCCTCCTGGCGCCGTGGCTGCTGCGGACCCGTGCAGAGGCTCCACGCCAGCCTCTGGTACCGGCCCCAAGAGCTGGTGCACTTGGCGGTGGCGGCAGCAGCCTCCGCTTTTGCTCCCCCGCTCCTGGAGGAATCGGCCTCCGAGAGGATTCCCACCTCCTACCCCCCCCCCTCCCTCCCTCGCCTGCACCGTTCCCCTGGCAACGACCGCTTCTGCTGCTCCTCTGAAAGGAGAAGCAAAACGCCAAAATTCCATCTCGAGGAACGAGCCCTTGCAGAAGGAAATAATATCTGGAGACGGTTCTTCCAGATGTGTCCAAGGAAAAAGAATGTCAGGGTAGGCTTTAGTTGATGGGGGGACTATGCACACTGGAAGGTTTAGCACACAAGAAGGGAAATACATCTACTGATTCAAGGTACGCTTTTGGAGGGGTGCATGCCTTTGGGAAAATCTGGGAAGAAAGGGGATTGCTTGGTTCAGAGGGAAAGGGGCTCATGCATGGGAGACTTGTTTTGGAGGTTTTAGAGGCATTGGGATTGCCTGAAGAGAGAGCTGTGGTACATGGGGGGGGGACAGCGGGGGGATGGCCTCAGAGATGGGAGGAGGGAGTTTGGCAGATTGGGGGGGCTGAGGATGCTGCAGAGAATGGGATAAAAAGAGTTGTGTTAATTTTGGCCTCGAAGAGCGAAAAATTGGAGACTCCAAAATTCAGTGAAACAGAGGGATCAGGGCTTATGCTGCCCTGGAATGACAAAGAACTTCTTCCTCAGCCCCCTAGAGAGCCCTCCAAAAGCCAAAGTGCAGCAGGGAAGGAAGGAAAGGCACCTGCTGGGGACAGCACAGGTCCAGCTGCTCATGGGGACTGGGAATGAGTCCAGAGCTAAAAGCACCTTCCCAGGCTGGAGGGGCTTGCCTAAAACACCACCTCTGGGAAGCAAAGGGCTATGGAAGAAATGGAGTGGGAATTTACAATAATAATCATAATGTATTGGGGAAAGAGCAACAACAGAAGCAACAATCATTCCAAGGGAGCAGGAGGGATGCTGAGCTTTAAACAAGGTTTGAG
Source organism: Corvus hawaiiensis (assembly GCF_020740725.1). Taxonomy (NCBI): domain Eukaryota; kingdom Metazoa; phylum Chordata; class Aves; order Passeriformes; family Corvidae; genus Corvus; species Corvus hawaiiensis. The sequence goes on along the minus strand of NC_063219.1, from coordinate 40,885,480 downwards.
TGAGGCAGCAGCTCCTGGGAGGTCTAACCCACAGCTCCAGGTCTGCGCTTCCAGGAGCAGTGCAAGCTCCTACTGCCCAGTCCCTGGCTTTGCCTCCTGCCAGTACTTGGCACCTCGGGCACGGTTGGGTGCGAGTGCTGCAGTGCTGCTGCCCTGAGGGAGTGGGAAAATGGCCACTAAACCCCTTCCCACTGGGCTGGCTCCGAGCTCTGGCTGGGGAAAACATTTGGCACCCCTAGCATTTCAATGCAATCAGTTTCCATCACTTTGAAGATGCACTGAATAAACCCAGGGCACATAAGTAAACCTCTCCCCATAAGGACAGCCCCAGGGAATATGCAATTATTCCTATGCCTGGCCAAACAAACCAGCAGCCAGGTTTTGGGGAGAGACTTCAGACTCTTATCTCCTTCCCTGGCTGTGAAACACTTGCAGAGGCTTTGGAGTTCATACAAGCTTGTCAGGATTTGGATACTTCATTTAAATTCCATTCAGATACTGGAATAGAAGTGTCCTAAAGGCACCTCCACTCAGACTTTAAGCCCTCTACCACCAAAGAATTTAGATGTTCTTTTCTTAGGAACACCCCACCTCTGCTTCTTTAGGTGTCTCCATGTGGGACATAAATTAAATGTGGACAAATTTTAGAATGCAGCTTCCAAGTCAAGTTACCTGCTAGGAAATTACTCCAGCTCTCTGGCACCTTGGGCTGTTTTAAACACAGCCTGGCCCTTCATGGCTGAGGCTCTGAGTTATTGCACAGGCATTCAGGGCTGACAGTTCCCTGCAGGGAGAGCTCAGCACATGTCCACAGAGGCAATCCCAGCATCTGCAAGAAAGAAAGAAGCAGCAAAAGGTTATTGCTTCTCTTTCAAAAGTTATTTCAAGTGCTCAAACCCAAACCAACCTTTGCTCTTGATTTTGGCTCCTTTGCAGACTGCCTCTGCCGTGGGGTTTTCTCCAGGAGAAGCCAAGGAATTGCTCATGGAAGGGTGCAGATTAAGTTATCCCAAGGGGAAGTAAAGAATAAATATCTCATTTTTCCATCAAAATGCTCATGCTCTTTCCTACAGATTATTTCAAGTTTTTCCCACAAGCTTTGCCCTACCCATCATCCCATTTTTACCCCAAAAAGTAATTTTCTCTATCCTCGAGAATGTCTCAGTGTCTATCCCCAAAATTTTCACTGTGTCTGTGCAAGTGACTACCTCAGTTTACCTCATGCTGTTCATTCTCTTCCCTGGGGATTGTTTCAGATTTTCCCTCCAAGCTGTCCCTGTTTGTCCACTTCTGATTTCTTCTTTTTTACAAGAAAGTATTCATTCACTACTCTGGAGACTAGCTCCAGTTTTACCCCCCAAAATTTCCCTAACATTCACTATTCATTGCCTGATTTTTACCTCAGTATGTTCATTCTCTCCCCCTAGAGATAACCTCAGATTTTACCCCCAGTATTTTCCCTACCTGCCCACTAACTATTTACTCTTTTTGACCTATAAACATTCTCTTTCTACCCTGGAGATTTCATCAAGTTTTACCCTGAAATATTTCACTATCTTTCCAGTACTGTCTCACTTTACCTCATGATGTACGCTCTCCCTGCCACACTTCACCCCAGATTTCACCTCCAAAATTATTGCTATTTGTCCACTACTTATTACCTGATTTTCACTTCAGTATGTCCATTCTCTGCCCAACAGGTCATTTTAATTTCTACCCCCCAAAACTTTTCCAACCTGTCAACTAGTGATTGCCTCAGTTTACCTCAAAAGTGTTGTCTCCCCTAGAGATTACCTCAGACTTGACCCCCAAATTTTTTCCCTGTCTGCAAGTTACTACCTCCATTTAACTTCAGTATGTTCATTCTCTGCACTACAGACTCAAGTTTACTCTCAAAATCTCCCTGCCCCTCCAACACTGATTACTTCCTTTTTACCTCAAAAGATTGATTTCTTTTCTACCATGGAGATTACATCAAGTTTCACCCCCAGAATTTACTAATACTTCCACAACTGATTCACTCAGTTTACCTCAAAAAGTGTTCATTCCCTCACCTAGAAATGACCTTGTATTTTACCCCCAAAGGTTTCCCTACCTGTGCACAACTGATTGCTATAGTTTACTTCAAAATCTTCATGCTCTCCACTACAGGTCACCTCGAGTTTACTTCAAAAGTTTTCCCTACCTGTCCATTACTGATTATCTCAATTTTTACCTCAAATAAGTCATTCTCTTCCTACAGACACCAGATAGCAAATCATACAAAGATCTAAAACTCTGCACAAGAAACAGCAGAAAGTTTTCCATGAATAACACAAGTTCCGTTTTTCCCTCCTCTGCCTAGGACTGCTACCAGGAGACAGGAGAGTTGTTATCAACACCCGAACCTCCCAAGCGTTGTTATTTCTCAGAGAACTGCGCCAGCACTGAGCTACTCCCATGCGCCTGCAGGGCTCTGGGGAGGGGCAAGATGACGTCCCACTCCTGCCTGGAGAAATTTCACCTCCGTAAAAAGTCATTTCCCTTCTCTCTCTCTGACCCACGGCCAAAGCAGCTATGTAGAAATACATGGACTATTCATGGAAGGGATGATTCAGTTGTGGGAAAAACGCTAAAGAAAGACTATCACCCCAAATTTCAGGGTGAAAACACACTGCTTGTTAACAGGAGCACACAAACTCATTTAAACCAGAGAGGAAACTGCACACCAGGAAAAGAGCTGAAAGATATGCTCTGCCTTGATTGATAATTCCAAAGGAAATTCCCCACGGATCATAGGCAATTACCTATAATTTTACCTCCATAATCACTGGATTTCTGACTTGGGTTGCTGTGGAAGTGTTTCACAAATGCCTTGAGGGGTCAGGGGCTTGGTTGGATTCTTTGTGGTTAGTCCTGACAGGCCCAGGCCAAACCCACCCACCTGCATTGCTGCTCCACCCCAAATTTGCATGAAATACTGAGAACAGTTTATAAATACGCCCCTTCCCTGTCCTTCCTTACACAACCATGGAGCAAATGTACTCTATCCGTTGTTCCCAAGAGCACCTCTCCAGCACAAATCCCAGTTTTCACAAACACAAACCAAACAGGCCTAAGACAATTATTCCATCAGTGCCTGCAATTCTGAGCTCCCTGTTCCCTGCCACTCACACAGCAATCTCACCTCAGCCCAGAGACTCCCTGTCCCCAAAGGGAAACACAACCTGACGGGGCACAGCTCTGGCACCACATTTCCCCTTGTTCCTGGAAAGCCCTAGGTAAATCCAGTCCCTCAGACCTTGCATCCCTGAACACCAGGAGAGCTGGAGTTTTACCCAGATCCCAGCGCCCTGCACAGCTACACTGACACGAGCACAGGCTGATCTCTCCGCCCAGCACCATCCCTCATTTTCTTCCCATTGCTCCCCAAGCGGCCCCAAACCACCCCCTGTCTGTGCCGGAGCCAGGGCCTGCCCCGAGCCCAACCAGAGGCTGTCACCCAGCCCTGCACCAGCTGCCGCCCCTGGGAGAGCTGGGAATGCACTGAGAGCTCGGCTCCCCAGTCCTCAGACACACAAATAATGCCCAACCTGCCCCTCTGGGCACAGCCAAACACCACAACTCCATCATCCCCAAGGAACTCTGGCAGTTGCCTCTTCACCTCTGCTCTTTTCCAAAGGACACAGGTAGGACTGGGCTGTCAGAAATGGTATTCCCTAGGCAGTTCATCCCAGCAGAGAGGAGAAGAGGAACCCTGTGTCCCTCTGACTGACCCCACAGCATGGGCACGACCAGCTGGGTTTTTCGTATTCTAAATTTTAAAATGAACTGAAGAACCTGAAAGGCAAAAAACGACACACGCATAAGGTTAGAGCCAGTCAACACACACACAGACAGACACACTCTCAGACACCCCTTCCTCAGCTTACACGCTGACTGCAGCCCTTACTAGAAACACTCCCCCCTAAAGAAGATGCTTTAACATCTTCTTCCATCTGCTGCTCCTTGATGTGGAACAGTAGATCCTGGGAAAATTGGTAGCATCAGTGACTATAGGGATCAAAATCTGCCTCGGGGACCTGCAAGACAGCATGAGGCAGTCTGCAAGTAGCTGACAGCTAGGAGTTATCCCCACACCAGGCCCATAAGCTTTCTACCCAAAAGCCCATAGACAAGAGATGAGAGTTTAAAACTGTTCAAACTAGCCATGACTGAATGTGCCAGGGCAGGGCAGCTCCAAGCATAAGCAGCACATGGACACCCAGTGCATCAAATATAAGCAGAGATGACACGAAGACTTGACATAACGCTTCAGAAGATAAATTCTTGAGACCAGGATGCTTTGAGGCGACAGAAGCTACGAAACTACTGCAGTGAGGAGGGTCTAGTACACTTCATATAGAAGTCCAAGGGAATGGCACATGAAAAAAAGATACTAGCAAAACTGAGAAGGAAGATGGATAGGAACACCTTGTGTACTTCTTCTGGTCTCAAAAAGCAAAACCATAAAGATGCCAGAATAAGCCCGATCCAGGAAAGTATGCAAGCGCTCCTGCTGCCAATAAGGCCCATAACAATGCCTGTAAAGCATTGAGACATCACAAAGCCCTATGACACTGAAGACAGCGGACACAGACCACATAACATAGACATAAACTGAAACTGCCCAGCAGTTTTACCTGATGGACCCAAGATTCCTAGTGCAAGATGAGTCAGAGGCCGACGACGCCAAAGGAAAGAAGGCTCTATGGCAGTAGTACGTGACAGTGAAATATAAACTCCTTATGAGAAGTTAGTGCCAAAGCTGGTAAGAGGATGCTCAAGAAGCGCAGTAGGCCTAGAGAAGGAGGCAACGACTGCCAGGTGATACAAAGGGATCCCTAGAGAATGATTCTGCCGCCAAAGGCTGAAGTGACGTCACAAAACATGACCGACCAACAAATGGCCAAGATGCAAGATGCCCGCGTGCTATGTTCAAAAGTGCTCAGAAGCGTGGCTACACTGAAGAGTAGGCAAAATTTAGACCGTGGCAATCATGCCAGACCTGAAGGCAGGCTCCTCGGGTGAAAAGATGGACAATGACATCGAGACTCAAAATCCAATGATGCGAAGCTCACGAGAACATGGAGATGGGTTGGAACTGCCCGGCCCGGCAAAGGCTCGAGTGATGCTGAAGAGAAACCCTCTCTCCTGTAACTCCAAGGGGCCCGGCCCACTACAGCCCTCTCCTCTAAGCTAACTTCAAATTGCCTCCTGTGATTCCAAAGGTTTTTGCCTTCTCCCAACCAACAGTCCCCACACTTAGCTCTCCGAAGACCAGCAGACAAAATCCATCCTCGACAGAAAAGAATGCTTCAGCACCGTGGATTTCAATACATGGCCCACAGCCCACTTGGGCAGCTACAAAAGATAGAGAATAATGACAAAATTCAGACTGTGATGACACGTCCCAGAAGTGACCCCTTGCACAATGCCCCTCTCCCTCATAATTGCCGAGGCTCATCGCTTACCGGCCGTTTCCAAACTTAGGCTCTGCACCTACTTGTGGTACCTAAGACAACAAAACAGAAACTGCGACTGTTGCCCTCCAGAAGAATAATGCACAGGCTCCCTCTGCACCACTGGCCCAGGCTCACCTCAAATCTTCATCTGACTCCGGAGGTGGCCCGGACGATACCTGCAAAGCAAAAAGGGACACGCTTTTGCATGCTGCCACGTACCTCTCACCTATCAGTCGCCCCACCTAAATGCCAACTCACCTGCTCGCCTCTGTCCCTTGGCATGCCCAGGGCAGCAGCAGCACCTGCAGAGAAGCAAAGCAAAAAAACATGCTGAGAGACTGAAACCACAGCCTCCCCGCTCCAACTCAAGTACACCACACCTATAGCTTAAGCTTGCACCCACCTGGCCTCCAGCATCCCAGGGCCGGGACACCTTCCCAGTGGACCACCTAAAATGCACAAACAAAAACAGATGCTTAGAGCTGCACCAGAAACTGATACCCAAGCAGTAACAACTCATTCTGTCCACCAGTCACCGCTCACCTCGCTCCATTGACCTTGACCACTGATATTCAGCATTACTTCCTACAAATAAAGATGAAGAACAAAGCTGTAACACAGTCACCATTTACACTTGCCCTGCAAAGACAAACGGTGACTGACCTTCCTGTGGGAACCACCTCACCCGGTATGGGGCACTCTGCCACAGATTCAATCCATCTGCATCTGAAAGAAAGTTATGACAAAAGTCAAAGTGCTGCATCATAACTTAGCAGCTCCAGACATCTTGTGTGAATCTAGAAATACCATCTTGAGTCCAACTAATCCCTACATTACAAATGTCAAGTCCCTAGGACTTATCCTATTACACCTACACCCAGGCTATGTAGCAGGGCAAAGCAGCCCCGGGCCAAACACACAGACACCCGTGACACAGGAGATGACAAACAAGGGGATGCAACAAGGAGAGGAAACTCTCAGCAAGAAGAATTACCAATGAGATGACCTAGATGAGGCCGATGAGGCTCAAAGAACTCTGGCAGGAAAAGACCCTAACAGAAGGACTTATGCCAAGAACCGCAAAGACGGATGCCCGAGAATCGTACGGTTGGAATCCTCTACCTATCCTCGCATTCTCCCAAGTCCTAATCTGTTATAAGGGATTGTTGCGGTGCACAGCTGTCAATACAGCCCAGAACAAGACTGTAAAAGGTGTCTGACTCAATAGTGCTAAAGAGAGATGCGATTCCGATGCATGCCCGAGCTTGCAAGTCAAAGGTTCAAGGGTACCAGCGTCGGGCCAAGGAACGCAAAGGAGCTGCTAAGGATGATGCCCAGCATTTCTGATAAGCCCCTCAAAGGGGTAAGGCAAAAGACATGTGACACAAGATGCCCAAAAGACACAGAACACACAATAGACAAGTGACACAACACACACCAGGACTGCTCTGCCCTCCACACATCAGCATTATGATCAAAAGCGAGGCTTTCCCTTTACGTGGCCTAAGGGGCCCTCTCGTGGACATCCCCATCTCCAAAGCTAATTCAAAAATCCCTCCCACCAAGTCCTGACCCAGCACCCCACTCTCATCCCCCTCCCTGAGGTGTAGCCCTCAACTTAGCTCTCAGATATCCAGGGATGCAAATCCTCATCAGGTGCAAAAGAAGGCCGCCTCATCATCTGGGAAGTTCCTGCCCTCAGAGGGCTGTTCTCTCTTAGTCTACTGCAATAAAGAAAACCAAACATCAGTGCCTGAACTCAGCAGCACATCAGCCAAAACCCGACAATTCCACTACTCACCGTCTCCTGAGAACGTCCCGGTCCTCAGCTCATACGCTGTGGCCGCACTCCAAGGCCGACGCCGCCGTCGCAGGGTATCCCTGGGTTAAGAGGGGACAAGGTGATGTGGCATTGCTGAAACTTGAGTGGACCCTCGCTCCTCCCTCCCTCCCCGACTCGCCGCAACTCCTCAGCCATTGCCAAAAGCTGCCCAGATGGCACCTTCAAACAGAAAAGGTACAGGCTTCATTGCAGAGCCCTGTAATACTTCTGGAAGGCTCACAGGGGCAGCTCAAGGGTGATAAACTGGCTCCATCAGCTGGTCCATGAGGGGGTTCAGCCCCTGCAGGCATAATACAAGTGGGCCACCTAAAACACACAAATGGATGCTTAGACAATGCATGCTTTGAGCTGCCCCAGAATTTGGCACCCAAGCAATAACCGGTTGCGTCCACTGGTCACTGCTTACCTCACTCACTTGACCTTGACTGCTGATATCCAGGTTTACTTCCTAAAAATAAAGACAAAGAACAGCCCTGCAACATAACCAAAATGAAACACCACCCCTGAAAAGCTGAATGATGACCAACCTTCCCAGGGGAGAAGGGGCAAAACAAAGTGGAAAGGCACATGCCGATGTAGTGTCCAAAAATGTTGCATTGCCAAGGTAGGTTCCACCTGGAAGCGCTCAACTGTGACCTCTTTCTGCAAGGGTGTCTGTCATGTTGGAGTAGCGATTTGAATGCTGCAGACCACCTGTAAAACACAAAAAAAATCAAAGGCTACTTATAGTTTCATCACTAATACAACAACTCCAGTAGCATCCACTTCTGTGCTGGAATCAATACTCATCCAGCTCATGGTCCCCCCGGTGCCAATACCCTGCTGTGCCAAGTGCCTCACATCTTCAAAATGAAAATCCGAACAGTGAGGTAAACGTAGAGCCCAGAGTCAGGCCGTAGCTTGGACTTCAGGCACCGACCCACCTCGTTGCTGTGCTCCTCTGGTCTCCTCCGTTCACATCAGGTTTACATGCTCTCCCTCTGCAAAAGAATTATTTGTCAAAGTTACCCAGCTTAGCCTTTCCCAAGTTCTCATTCCTCAAAGCAAACTGCCTAGGATCCCACAGTAGTGGGCCTTCGGACAAACTACTATGAAACTGCAAGACACCACTGCACCACTCCCACGTCTCCACTGAACACCACACAGACTGGCCACAGTCACTCCATCCGAGGCGTGGCTCAGGTGGCTGAGCAAAGCAAAAGGCTCCCTGTAAAGTCTCCTTTCTTCTCCACCTACCCCCCCGCCAGGACTACTCTACAGGGCAGAGCAATTCCAGGCTAGACATAAACTCAAACAACACATTATACTACAAGCAGTGTGACACGAGGATGATAAAAAAAAGCTCTCGGCAAGAAGAACGATGGCAAGGACAGAGATGACGCCAAAAGAGACAACCGATGGTATGGCATTGGTGGATGAAGGGGGCTCTAAGGAGCAGAAGAAAAGACTGTAACAGTGACCTGTTCTAAGAACTGTCAGTCACAACGATCAAGATGGCTGTGAGAGACAATGCCACATTTAGAATGCTCCCATATCCTGACAATCTTACAAGCCCCAGGACATTACAGCTCACGGCTGGAAAGGATGGATGGCAGTACAGCCGGGAACAAGGCCTCAAAAGAGATCCGACTCAATGCTTTCAAGATGTGATTCCAAGATGTGGCCAAGCCCACTGGTAAAAGAACAAGTGATATTGGCATCCTACCGAGAAGTACGAAAGTTCAAGAAGCTAGAGATGATGGCCAATGCTTATGATAAGCCCCTTAAGGGTAAAAGGCAGAGAGATCTGATCCAAGGGAAGCCAAAGACACAGAACACACACCGGACAAGACAACACACACCGGAACTGCTCTGCGCTGCACACCCTACAGTTGCAGTCAAAAGTAGGGCTGCTCCCTTTAGCTTACCTAAGAAGCCCCTTGGAGAGCATCCCTTTCCCCTACACTACTTTTTAAATCTCTCCCAGGAATTTCCAACCCACTACCCTGCTATCATCCCATCTCCAGGCCCTGGCCCCCAACTTAGCTTTCAGATGACCCGTGATGTGAATCCACACTGGATACAAAAGGAGTCCACCTCAGCCATCTCCAAAGGCACTGTGATCACCAGGTTGGCCTCTTAGTCAGCTATGACAAAGAAAACCAAAATCAATGCACCAGTGTAGTGGCATACAAGCCAAATCCCAACAAGTCAGCTACTAACTGGGAGCCTGCTCCCGCTCCCACTCATACTTGCAGTCCTTAACTTACCTATCAGAAGCCTCCATCTCCGATGTCATCTCTGACCCAGGGTAGCTCCCTCTTGCAGCACAATGAATCTGCTGAACAAATTTGAAGTGTCATACTTGACACAATCTGGAATTTCAGCAAGTTGCAATGCTTCTAAGAAAAACAAGGGAAAAAAAAATTACAAAAAGCACCAAGCACCTTATCAACCCTGAACACTCAATCCAAAAATCATGAACTATGCACTCAATGCTATCTTCTTCACAGTATCTTCAAAGCTTCTATTGCTTTAGATGCCAAAAATACCTGCTGAAAGAAAGCTGAAAAAACCTGAAAGATCCCCCTTCATGGAAATAAGAAGACACCCTTACCCGAAATAACCCCACAGAAGGAATGGGGCTCTTTTACCCAGGGCTGGGGTTAATATACCCCTGGCCGGGCCCGCCTCTCGTTCCCACAATGCCCGGGGAAAAGGGAGGAGGCAATTTTACCATAAGGGATAAAAGCACTGGGAGGAGCTGCAGCTGTTTGGCTGCTCTGACTTAAATTCCAGGTGAGTGAAGGGCTCTGTAGATGCCTTCTGTTTTACTACAGCTGCATCCACTGAAAGGGTAAAAAAACTCCTTGTTTTGGCAGCGTAGACAGATGAGTTGCATGATTCCTTGTTAAGTTCTGTAATTGTTCATTAGTGACTATTGAGTCACAGGACTATGGAGGGTAGAGAAGAATAGTAATAATATACATGGTGTAACTCCTGTTGGGGTCTCTAATTAGGGCTGTATTCATTATAAATAAAACTGAAAAAATAATGGGCTCTCTGGCAGCAGGAGGGTTTTGTGAGTGCTGGGCTCGCTCCCTTGTGAGAGATTGGGTGCCAGTACCCAGCTAGAAGTGCCCTGAAGTACAGATTTAAATTCTTAAAATGCTGAAAAAGGGGGAGCTTCCTTCAATTGAACCCCTTAAAATGAGAGACTAGGGAGTGTTTGTCTCTACTTAAATAGATGCCATAGCAATAAATGGGTTCTCTCCTCTGAATCCCCTAAAATACTGGAAAAAGAGGGGGTTTCCTTACTTCAGGTCTCTCCAGTGATGGAAAAAGGGGGATTTCTCCCTCAATTCAAATCCTTATAAAGGAGGGACAACCGGGCTTTCCCCTCAATTTAAACCTTGGGATGATGAAAATGGGGGAGTTATGCTCAATTCCAACCAATAAAATAGCATTGTCAAGGTTTTCCCCTTCTATTTAAACTGGAGAATAATGGAAAATGGGGATTCCCTGTCAAGTGATACCCCTAAGAGCATGGAAAAGGCAGGGTTTCCTTCAAGTGATACCCTTAAAATTGCAGAGGAAGGGGATTCCCCCTTAATTTAAACACAGACAATTATGGAAAAGGAAGTTTTTTCCCTCCGTTTAAATCCCTTTTCTCCTCATAACCCCCCTTTTTTTCTGGGGGCACTGGGGAAGGGCTGCCAAGATGAAAGGGGAAAGTGGAATGTTTCCCTGGGACCCCACGTGCTGCCCTGCCTGCTCAGGTGCTGCCCCTTGGCACGAGGGGTTTTCCCTGGGCATTTTCTGGGAGCAGTGCTCTGTGCCCAGGTGCCTCCGGCTGCTCCCCAGCTCCTGCTGGATGCTCCGACCGTTGTCCCTGGAGGGACACTCGGGATGCCCCCATTGCCCCTCTGGACCAGCAGCTCCCTGCACAGGTGTGCCCGGGGAACCCTCTGAGAGCGGCCTCTGGCAGGAGCCGCCCCCTCCTCATCCTGGCCTGTCACACCTGGGGCTGCTGCGCCTTGGAGCAGGGGCTGAGGAGGAGAAAGGTCCTGCTGGTCCTTCCCTGCCCTGCACAGCCCTTTGTGTGCCCCTGAAACACCGGGGTGCCGGGCTTTCCTTGCTGTGGGAGACTGGGTGGTCCTTTGATCCCAGACTCTGCTCTTCCCCGGGCACTGCACATGGACAGGGGGCAGAGATGGGCCCTCAGAGGAGCGGGGGCTGCTCCTCGCTCTCGGGGCGCCGCGGGCGCTGCGCAGCCTTCCCCTTTTACTTCCCAGTTCCTCATTTTGTGCCTCCTTTTCCCTTGGGGATGCGCCCGGGCCGCATTCCAGCGGCCGCCACGGCAACAGCACCTGCGGGCGGCGGGGTGGGCGGGGTTTTATCCACTGAAAACACACATTGTCATTAAAATCTGTTTCTTATCTAATAAACAAAAATCACTTTCCTAGAACTAATTTCCATGCATTCACCTCCTCCTGGAAGTCTTTTGATGGTCCTGCAGATTCATTAAGAGGGGTCTCTGCTGGTCATATTCACTGAATGCTTCAGTATTAAAGGTGACCTTGCCTTGAGCTATTTTCCTGGGCGTGCACTGTTGCGTCTTGTGACAGAACTGCCCCAGAACCACTGCAGGCCTCCTGATCTGTTCCAGCACCGGCTCCAGCCTCATTTCTTGCCCTGTGTGCACACATTTAAATCCTTTAATCTTTTTCACTACTTGGTCTTTCAGCAACATCGGGGAGCTGAAAATGTTTATTCTCTATGTTATTTCTCAATCCCCTGCTGAACAGCCCAACCCTCCCTCCTCCCTCTCCCACCCCACCATTCCCACCACCCTGATCCCCTGCACATCTCACTTCTCTCCACCAAACCCTTCCCGCTGAAGGGAGCTGCTGAGGAGCCGCTTGGTCCATCCCTGGATTCTCCAAGCACTGACTGCCCATCCACTCTGACCACAGCCGGGGCCACATCCCACCGCCTGCCCAGCGTCCATCCATGGCGGTGAGCTCCGTGTCCCCACCTTCTGCCTCACCCACCGAAGGAGATGATCCATGTGAGACAGATGTCACCGACGTGGCCATACACAGTGTGACACTGCTCATCTGTCTCTGTGGGCTGGCCGGGAACGGGGCTCTTCTGCCTCCTCAGATGGAAAGGGCATACTGCCAGCATCTTTAGCCTGGCTGTCACCGACTTCATCTTCCTCCTCTTTGCGGTCCCCTCTGCCCTGCTCTTCCTGCTGGAAGATGTGTTCTGCTCTCCTGTCATGCCCCTGAGGTACGTGAGATTCCTTTACCTGGTGTCAGCGTTCTCCTGCTACTGGGTGCTCTTCTGGATGACAGCCATCAGCGCCAAAAAGGACATGGAAAAGCTCTGCAAGCTCTGCTGCCGCTGTGACCTTCCCAATCCCATGATGTGGGTGCTGTGGGGTGCTCAATGCTTGACCTTCTTCGTTCCCATCATTCTCATTCCCACAGTGGCTTCCCTGTGCCCGTCTCACGAGCAGGAGCACTGCCGGGTGGCTCTCATCTCCATGTTCTCCGTTACCCTGCTCCCCTTTGCTGCACCCGTGGTCATTACCCGCATAATAATCCACACGTTCCGCTGTGTCCCGGTCTGTCCCGGTGTTTCCCGGTCTATCCCGCGGGGAGGCCGGGCCTGACCCGCGCCACGCCCCCTACGCGCGCGCTCCGCATGGGTCACGTGGTTCCCCGCGCGTCACGTGATCGGGGCGGGGGCCGCCGGGAAGCGCCAGGCGGGACCGGGGCGGGATCGGGATCGGGATCGGGATCGGGGTCGGGACCGGGCCCAGCGCAGCCCCGGCCAAGCCGAGGCCCTGCCCGAACCCTGCGAACCGCCAGCCCGGCGCCGGCATTTTATTCCCTTTACACTTCTCAGCCTTTCCGGGCCCCTGTTGTACCAGCAGCGCTGCCCCGACGGTCCCGCGGTGCAGCTCTTTTACTGACACGGCGCAGCGGCCACACCTGCTGCAGTACCTTTATTGTACCTCTTTTACCATGCTCAGCATTTTATTCCCTTTACACCGCTCAGCCCTTCCGGGCCCCTTTTTTACCAGCAGCGCTGCCCCGACGGTCCCTCGGTGCAGCTCTTTTACTGACACGAGGCAGCGGCCACTCCTGCTGCAGTACCTTTACAATATTTCTTAGACCATTGTCAATATTTTATTCCGCTCACATTTCCCAGCCTTTCCCGTACTGCTCTTTTTAAGCAGCAGCGCCGCCCCGACGGTCCCGGGGTGCAGCTCTCTTAGTGACACGGCGCAGGGGCGGAGAGCCCTCTAGGTGCGGCTCCTCTATGGCACTTTACCGTGTTCTATTTTATTTCATTGGCACCTCGCGCGTTGCGCCGGGCGGCTCATTCGGGGACATGCGCCGGCTCCCACAGCGCTCCGCTCGCCGCCGCTCCCCGGGGGCCTCCCCGCTGCTCTCGGGAGATCGCACACCGCAGGCGGCCCAAGCCCCGTCTCGCCGACGGCACTCACCACCCACCGCCCGCCGCCGCGTTCTCCCGCTCCCTACCGGCACGAAGCGGCGCTGCCGATGACGGAGCCGATGCGCGGCTGCCACGCCGCTTTCCCCGCGCCTCAGGGCCGGCGCCTTCGGCCGCACAGGGCGGCGTCCCCGCACCCGGGCCAGCCCGCGAAGCTCCTGCCGCCGCCGCCGCCGCCCCCCGACTGAGGGGCCGCGACGCCGGCGCCCCCTTTTATACTCCGCACCCCCTTTTCCCGCCACTGCCGCGATGGGCTCACCCTGCCTCAAAACCGCCCAGAAGCGCCCGAGGCGGGAACGGCGCAGCCCCGCCGGTGCCTCGGAGAAGCTCTTTTAGTGACACGGGGCAGCGGCCACCCCTCCTGCTGCAGTACCTTTATTGTACCTCTTTTACCGTGCTCAGCATTTTATTCCCTTTATACCGCTCAGCCTTTCCCGTGCTGCTCTTTTTAACCAGCAGCGCTGCTCCAACGGTCCCGCGGTGCAGCTCTTTCAGTGACGCAGCGCAGCGGCCACACCTGCTGCAGTACCTTTATTGTACCTCTTTTACCATGCTCAGCATTTTATTCTCTTTATACCTCTCAACCTTTCCGGGCCCCTTTTTAACCAGCAGCGCTGCCCCGACGGTCCCTCGGTGCAGCTCTTTTAGTGACACGGGGCAGCGGCCACTCCTGCTGCAGTACTTTTAAAGCATTTTCGACCTTTTTCGCAATTTTATTCCCTTCACAGATGCGACCTTTGCCGTGACACCTTTGAAGCAGTACCCCTGGCCCAGCTGCGCCTCGGTGCAGCTCATTTTATCCTGAGGAAGCGGCTACTCCTGCTGCGGTGCTGTTATTATTTCTCAGACCTTTCTCTATATTTTATTTCCCTCACACATCCAGTCCTTTCCCGTGCCGCACGTTTACCATCAACACCACCCCAAAGGTGCCTCGGTGCAGCTCTTTTAGTGACACGGGGCCGCGGCTACTCCTGCTGCAGTACCTTTTGAATATTTCTTAGACCATTGTGAATATTTTATTCGGCTCACACTTCCCAGCCTTTCCCGTGCTGCTCTTTTGAACCAGCAGCGCTGCCCCAACGGTCCCGGGGTGCAGCTCTTTTACTGACACGGGGCAGCGGCCACACCTCCTGCAGTACCTTTATTGTACCTCTTTTATCATGCTCAGCATTTTATTCCCTTTATACCTCTCAGCCTTTCCCGTGCTGCTCTTTTTTCCAAGCAGCGCTGCCTCGACGGTCCCTCGGTACAGCTCTTTTAGTGACACGGGGCAGCGGCCACACCTGCTGCTGCCGTGCCTTTATTGGACCTCTTTTACCATGCTCAGCATTTTATTCCCTTTACACCTCTCAACCTTTCCGGGCCCCTTTTTTACCAGCAGCGCTGCCCCGACGGTCCCTCGGTGCAGCTCTTTTAGTGACACGGCGCAGCGGCCACTCCTGCTGCAGTACCTTTACAATATTTCTTAGACCACTCTCAATATTTTATTCCGCTCACACTTTCCAGCCTTTCCCGTGCTGCTCTTTTTAACCAGCAGCGCCGCCCCGACGGTCCCGGGGTGCAGCTCTCTTAGTGACACGACGCAGCGGCCACCCCTCCTGCAGTACCTTTATTGGACCTCTTTTACCATGCTCAGCATTTTATTCTCTTTATACCTCTCAACCTTTCCGGGCCCCTTTTTAACCAGCAGCGCTGCCCCGACGGTCCCTCGGTGCAGCTCTTTTACTGACACGGGGCAGCGGCCACTCCTGCTGCAGTACCTTTACAATATTTCTTAGACCACTCTCAATATTTTATTCCGCTCACATTTCCCAGCCTTTCCCGTGCTGCTCTTTTTAAGCAGCAGCGCTGCCCCAACGGTCCCGGGGTGCAGCTCTTTCAGTGACGCAGCGCAGCGGCCACACCTGCTGCAGTACCTTTATTGGACCTCTTTTACCATGCTCAGCATTTTATTCCCTTTACACCTCTCAGCCTTTCCGGGCCCCTTTTTTACCAGCAGCGCTGCCCCAACGGTCCCGGGGTGCAGCTCTTTCAGTGACGCAGCGCAGCGGCCACACCTGCTGCAGTACCTTTATTGGACCTCTTTTACCATGCTCAGCATTTTATTCTCTTTATACCTCTCAACCTTTCCGGGCCCCTTTTTAAGCAGCAGCGCTGCCCCGACGGTCCCTCGGTGCAGCTCTTTTAGTGATGCGGGGCAGCGGCTACTCCTGTTGCAGTACCTTTACAATATTTCTTAGACCATTGTCAATACTTTATTCGGCTCACACTTCCTCTTGTCAATATTTTATTCAACTCACACTTCCCAGCCTTTCCGTGCTGCTCTTTTTAAGCAGCAGCGCTGCCCCGACGGTCCCGCCGGTGCAGCTCTTTTAGTGACACGGGGCAGCGGCCACACCTGCTGCTGCAGTACCTTTATTGGACCTCTTTTACCATGCTCAGCATTTTATTCCCTTTACACCTCTCAGCCTTTCCCGGCCCCTTTTTAACCAGCAGCGCTGCCCCAACGGTCCCGGGGTGCAGCTCTTTTAGTGACACGGGGCAGCGGCCACTCCTGCTGCAGTACCTTTACAATATTTCTTAGACCACTCTCACTATTTTATTCCGCTCACACTTCCCAGCCTTTCCCGTGCTGCTCTTTTGAACCAGCAGCGCTGCCCCAACGGTCCCGCGGTGCAGCTCTTTTACTGACACGGGGCAGCGGCCACTCCTGCTGCAGTACCTTTATTGGACCTCTTTTACCATGCTCAGCATTTTATTCCCTTTACACCGCTCAGCCTTTCCGTGCTATTCTTTTTAACGAGCAGCGCTGCCCCGACGGTCCCTCGGTGCAGCTCTTTTAGTGACACGGCGCAGCGGCCACTCCTGCTGCAGTACCTTTACAATATTTCTTAGACCACTCTCACTATTTTATTCCGCTCACATTTCCCAGCCTTTCCCGTACTGCTCTTTTTAACCAGCAGCGCCGCCCCGACGGTCCCGGGGTGCAGCTCTCTTAGTGACACGGCGCAGGGGCGGAGAGCCCTCTAGGTGCGGCTCCTCTATGGCACTTTACCGTGTTCTATTTTATTTCATTGGCACCTCGCGCGTTGCGCCGGGCGGCTCATTCGGGGACATGCGCCGGCTCCCACAGCGCTCCGCTCGCCGCCGCTCCCCGGGGGCCTCCCCGCTGCTCTCGGGAGATCGCACACCGCAGGCGGCCCAAGCCCCGTCTCGCCGACGGCACTCACCACCCACCGCCCGCCGCCGCGTTCTCCCGCTCCCTACCGGCACGAAGCGGCGCTGCCGATGACGGAGCCGATGCGCGGCTGCCACGCCGCTTTCCCCGCGCCTCAGGGCCGGCGCCTTCGGCCGCACAGGGCGGCGTCCCCGCACCCGGGCCAGCCCGCGAAGCTCCTGCCGCCGCCGCCGCCGCCCCCCGACTGAGGGGCCGCGACGCCGGCGCCCCCTTTTATACTCCGCACCCCCTTTTCCCGCCACTGCCGCGATGGGCTCACCCTGCCTCAAAACCGCCCAGAAGCGCCCGAGGCGGGAACGGCGCAGCCCCGCCGGTGCCTCGGAGAAGCTCTTTTAGTGACACGGGGCAGCGGCCACCCCTCCTGCTGCAGTACCTTTATTGTACCTCTTTTACCGTGCTCAGCATTTTATTCCCTTTATACCGCTCAGCCTTTCCCGTGCTGCTCTTTTTAACCAGCAGCGCTGCCCCAACGGTCCCGCGGTGCAGCTCTTTTAGTGACACGGCGCAGCGGCCACTCCTGCTGCAGTACTTTTAAAGCATTTTCGACCTTTTTTGTAATTTTATTCCCTTCACAGATGCGACCTTTGCCGTGACACCTTTGAAGCAGCACCCCTGGCCCAGCTGCGCCTCGGTGCAGCTCATTTTATCCTGAGGAAGCGGCTACTCCTGCTGCGGTGCTGTTATTATTTCTCAGACCTTTCTCTATATTTTATTTCCCTCACACCTCCAGTCCTTTCCCGTGCCGCACGTCTACCATCAACACCACCCCAAAGGTGCCTCGGTGCAGCTCTTTTAGTGACAAGGGGCAGCAACTACTCCTGCTGCAGTACCTTTACAATATTTCTTAGACCACTGTGAATATTTTATTCGGCTCACACTTCCCAGCCTTTCCCCTGCTGCTCTTTTTAAGCAGCAGCGCTGCCCCGACGGTCCTGCGGTGCAGCTCTTTTAGTGACACGGGGCAGCGGCCACACCTGCTGCTGCAGTACCTTTATTGGACCTCTTTTACCATGCTCAGCATTTTATTCCCTTTACACCGCTCAGCCTTTCCGGGCCCCTTTTTTCCAAGCAGCGCTGCCCCGACGCTCCCTCGGTGCAGCTCTTTTAGTGACACGGCGCAGCGGCCACTCCTGCTGCAGTACCTTTACAATATTTCTTAGACCACTGTCAATATTTTATTCCGCTCACACTTCCCAGCCTTTCCCGTGCTGCTCTTTTTAAGCAGCAGCGCTGCCCCGACGGTCCCTCGGTGCAGCTCTTTTAGTGACATGGGGCAGCGGCCACTCCTGCTGCAGTACTTTTAAAGCATTTTCGACTTTTTTCGCAATTTTATTCCCTTCATAGATGCGACCTTTGCCGTGACACCTTTGAAGCAGCACCCCTGGCCCAGCTTCGCCTCGGTGCAGCTCATTTTATCCTGAGGAAGCGGCTACTCCTGCTGCGGTGCTGTTATTATTTCTCAGACCTTTCTCTATATTTTATTTCCCTCACACCTCCAGTCCTTTCCCGTGCCGCACGTCTACCATCAACACCACCCCAAAGGTGCCTCGGTGCAGCTCTTTTAGTGACACGGGGCCGCGGCTACTCCTGCTGAAGTACCTTTTGAATATTTCTTAGACCATTGTCAATATTTTATTCGGCTCACACTTCCCAGCCTTTCCCGTGCTGCTCTTTTTAAGCAGCAGCGCTGCCCCAACGGTCCTGCGGTGCAGCTCTTTTAGTGACACGACGCAGCGGCCACCCCTCCTGCAGTACCTTTATTGTACCTCTTTTACCATGCTCAGCATTTTATTCCCTTTATACCTCTCAGCCTTTCCGGGCCCCTTTTTTACCAGCAGCGCTGCCCCGACGGTCCCTCGGTGCAGCTCTTTTAGTGACACAGCGCAGCGGCCACTCCTGCTGCAGTACCTTTACAATATTTCTTAGACCACTCTCAATATTTTATTCCGCTCACACTTCCCAGCCTTTCCCGTGCTGCTCTTTTTAAGCAGCAGCGCTGCCCCGACGGTCCTGCGGTGCAGCTCTTTTACTGACACGACGCAGCGGCCACCCCTCCTGCAGTACCTTTATTGGACCTCTTTTACCATGCTCAGCATTTTATTCCCTTTACACCTCTCAGCCTTTCCCGGCCCCTTTTTTCCAAGCAGCGCTGCCCCGACGGTCCCTCGGTGCAGCTCTTTTAGTGATGCGGGGCAGCGGCTACTCCTGCTGCAGTACCTTTACAATATTTCTTAGACCATTGTCAATACTTTATTCGGCTCACACTTCCTCTTGTCAATATTTTATTCAACTCACATTTCCCAGCCTTTCCGTGCTGCTCTTTTTAAGCAGCAGCGCTGCCCCGACGGTCCCGCCGGTGCAGCTCTTTTAGTGACACGGGGCAGCGGCCACACCTGCTGCTGCAGTACCTTTATTGGACCTCTTTTACCATGCTCAGCATTTTATTCCCTTTACACCGCTCAGCCTTTCCGGGCCCCTTTTTTACCAGCAGCGCTGCCCCGACGGTCCCTCGGTGCAGCTCTTTTAGTGACACGGCGCAGCGGCCACTCCTGCTTCAGTACTTTTAAAGCATTTTCGACCTTTTTCGCAATTTTATTCCCTTCACAGATGCGACCTTTGCCGTGACACCTTTGAAGCAGCACCCCGGCCCCAGCTGCGCCTCGGTGCAGCTCATTTTATCCTGAGGAAGCGGCTACTCCTGCTGCGGTGCTGTTATTATTTCTCAGACCTTTCTCTATATTTTATTTCCCTCACACCTCCAGTCCTTTCCCGTGCCGCACGTTTACCATCAACACCACCCCAAAGGTGCCTCGGTGCAGCTCTTTTAGTGACAAGGGGCCGCGGCTACTCCTGCTGCAGTACCTTTTGAATATTTCTTAGACCATTGTGAATATTTTATTCGGCTCACACTTCCCAGCCTTTCCCGTGCTGCTCTTTTTAAGCAGCAGCGCTGCCCCGACGGTCCTGCGGTGCAGCTCTTTTAGTGACACGGCGCAGCGGCCACCCCTCCTGCAGTACCTTTACAATATTTCTTAGACCACTCTCACTATTTTATTCCGCTCACACTTCCCAGCCTTTCCCGTGCTGCTCTTTTTAAGCAGCAGCGCTGCCCCAACCGTCCCGGGGTGCAGCTCTTTCAGTGACGCAGCGCAGCGGCCACACCTGCTGCAGTACCTTTATTGTACCTCTTTTACCATGCTCAGCATTTTATTCTCTTTATACCTCTCAACCTTTCCGGGCCCCTTTTTAACCAGCAGCGCTGCCCCGAAGGTCCCTCGGTGCAGCTCTTTTAGTGACACGGGGCAGCGGCCACTCCTGCTGCAGTACTTTTACAATATTTCTTAGACCAGTGTCAATATTTTATTCCACTCACATTTCCCAGCCTTTCCCGTACTGCTCTTTTTAACCAGCAGCGCCGCCCCGATGGTCCCGGGGTGCAGCTCTCTTAGTGACACGGCGCAGGGGCGGAGAGCCCTCTAGGTGCGGCTCCTCTATGGCACTTTACCGTGTTCTATTTTATTTCATTGGCACCTCGCGCGTTGCGCCGGGCGGCTCATTCGGGGACATGCGCCGGCTCCCACAGCGCTCCGCTCGCCGCCGCTCCCCGGGGGCCTCCCCGCTGCTCTCGGGAGATCGCACACCGCAGGCGGCCCAAGCCCCGTCTCGCCGACGGCACTCACCACCCACCGCCCGCCGCCGCGTTCTCCCGCTCCCTACCGGCACGAAGCGGCGCTGCCGATGACGGAGCCGATGCGCGGCTGCCACGCCGCTTTCCCCGCGCCTCAGGGCCGGCGCCTTCGGCCGCACAGGGCGGCGTCCCCGCACCCGGGCCAGCCCGCGAAGCTCCTGCCGCCGCCGCCGCCGCCCCCCGACTGAGGGGCCGCGACGCCGGCGCCCCCTTTTATACTCCGCACCCCCTTTTCCCGCCACTGCCGCGATGGGCTCACCCTGCCTCAAAACCGCCCAGAAGCGCCCGAGGCGGGAACGGCGCAGCCCCGCCGGTGCCTCGGAGAAGCTCTTTTAGTGACACGGGGCAGCGGCCACCCCTCCTGCTGCAGTACCTTTATTGTACCTCTTTTACCGTGCTCAGCATTTTATTCCCTTTATACCGCTCAGCCTTTCCCGTGCTGCTCTTTTTAACCAGCAGCGCTGCCCCAACGGTCCCGCGGTGCAGCTCTTTCAGTGACGCAGCGCAGCGGCCACACCTGCTGCAGTACTTTTAAAGCATTTTCGACCTTTTTCGCAATTTTATTCCCTTCACAGATGCGACCTTTGCCGTGACACCTTTGAAGCAGCACCCCTGGCCCAGCTGCGCCTCGGTGCAGCTCATTTTATCCTGAGGAAGCGGCTACTCCTGCTGCGGTGCTGTTATTATTTCTCAGACCTTTCTCTATATTTTATTTCCCTCACACATCCAGTCCTTTCCCGTGCCGCACGTTTACCATCAACACCACCCCAAAGGTGCCTCGGTGCAGCTCTTTTAGTGACACGGGGCCGCGGCTACTCCTGCTGCAGTACCTTTTGAATATTTCTTAGACCATTGTCAATATTTTATTCGGCTCACACTTCCCAGCCTTTCCCGTGCTGCTCTTTTGAACCAGCAGCGCTGCCCCAACGGTCCCGGGGTGCAGCTCTTTTACTGACACGGGGCAGCGGCCACACCTCCTGCAGTACCTTTATTGGACCTCTTTTATCATGCTCAGCATTTTATTCCCTTTATACCTCTCAGCCTTTCCCGTGCTGCTCTTTTTTCCAAGCAGCGCTGCCTCGACGGTCCCTCGGTACAGCTCTTTTAGTGACACGGGGCAGCGGCCACACCTGCTGCTGCCGTGCCTTTATTGTACCTCTTTTACCATGCTCAGCATTTTATTCCCTTTACACCTCTCAACCTTTCCGGGCCCCTTTTTTACCAGCAGCGCTGCCCCGACGGTCCCTCGGTGCAGCTCTTTTAGTGACACGGGGCAGCGGCCACTCCTGCTGCAGTACCTTTACAATATTTCTTAGACCACTCTCAATATTTTATTCCGCTCACACTTCCCAGCCTTTCCCGTGCTGCTCTTTTTAAGCAGCAGCGCCGCCCCGACGGTCCCGGGGTGCAGCTCTCTTAGTGACACGACGCAGCGGCCACCCCTCCTGCAGTACCTTTATTGGACCTCTTTTACCATGCTCAGCATTTTATTCTCTTTATACCTCTCAACCTTTCCGGGCCCCTTTTTTACCAGCAGCGCTGCCCCGACGGTCCCTCGGTGCAGCTCTTTTACTGACACGGGGCAGCGGCCACTCCTGCTGCAGTACCTTTACAATATTTCTTAGACCCCTGTCAATATTTTATTCCGCTCACATTTCCCAGCCTTTCCCGTGCTGCTCTTTTTAAGCAGCAGCGCTGCCCCAACGGTCCCGGGGTGCAGCTCTTTCAGTGACGCAGCGCAGCGGCCACACCTGCTGCAGTACCTTTATTGTACCTCTTTTACCATGCTCAGCATTTTATTCCCTTTACACCTCTCAGCCTTTCCGGGCCGCTTTTTAACCAGCAGCGCTGCCCCGACGGTCCCTCGGTGCAGCTCTTTTAGTGATGCGGGGCAGCGGCTACTCCTGCTGCAGTACCTTTACAATATTTCTTAGACCATTGTCAATACTTTATTCGGCTCACACTTCCTCTTGTCAATATTTTATTCAACTCACACTTCCCAGCCTTTCCGTGCTGCTCTTTTTAAGCAGCAGCGCTGCCCCGACGGTCCCGCCGGTGCAGCTCTTAGTGACACGGGGCAGCGGCCACACCTGCTGCAGTACCTTTATTGGACCTCTTTTACCATGCTCAGCATTTTATTCCCTTTACACCTCTCAACCTTTCCGGGCCCCTTTTTAAGCAGCAGCGCTGCCCCGACGGTCCCTCGGTGCAGCTCTTTTAGTGACACGGCGCAGCGGCCACTCCTGCTGCAGTACTTTTAAAGCATTTTCGACCTTTTTCGCAATTTTATTCCCTTCACAGATGCGACCTTTGCCGTGACACCTTTGAAGCAGCACCCCTGGCCCAGCTGCGCCTCGGTGCAGCTCATTTTATCCTGAGGAAGCGGCTACTCCTGCTGCGGTGCTGTTATTATTTCTCAGACCTTTCTCTATATTTTATTTCCCTCACACATCCAGTCCTTTCCCGTGCCGCACGTTTACCATCAACACCACCCCAAAGGTGCCTCGGTGCAGCTCTTTTAGTGACACGGGGCCGCGGCTACTCCTGCTGCAGTACCTTTTGAATATTTCTTAGACCATTGTCAATATTTTATTCGGCTCACACTTCCCAGCCTTTCCCGTGCTGCTCTTTTGAACCAGCAGCGCTGCCCCAACGGTCCCGCGGTGCAGCTCTTCTACTGACACGGGGCAGCGGCCACACCTGCTGCTGCAGTACCTTTATTGGACCTCTTTTACCATGCTCAGCATTTTATTCCCTTTACACCTCTCAGCCTTTCCCGGCCCCTTTTTAACCAGCAGCGCTGCCGCAACGGTCCCTCGGTGCAGCTCTTTTAGTGACACGGGGCAGCGGCCACTCCTGCTGCAGTACCTTTACAATATTTCTTAGACCACTCTCAATATTTTATTCCGCTCACATTTCCCAGCCTTTCCCGTACTGCTCTTTTTAACCAGCAGCGCCGCCCCGACGGTCCCGGGGTGCAGCTCTCTTAGTGACACGGCGCAGGGGCGGAGAGCCCTCTAGGTGCGGCTCCTCTATGGCACTTTACCGTGTTCTATTTTATTTCATTGGCACCTCGCGCGTTGCGCCGGGCGGCTCATTCGGGGACATGCGCCGGCTCCCACAGCGCTCCGCTCGCCGCCGCTCCCCGGGGGCCTCCCCGCTGCTCTCGGGAGATCGCACACCGCAGGCGGCCCAAGCCCCGTCTCGCCGACGGCACTCACCACCCACCGCCCGCCGCCGCGTTCTCCCGCTCCCTACCGGCACGAAGCGGCGCTGCCGATGACGGAGCCGATGCGCGGCTGCCACGCCGCTTTCCCCGCGCCTCAGGGCCGGCGCCTTCGGCCGCACAGGGCGGCGTCCCCGCACCCGGGCCAGCCCGCGAAGCTCCTGCGGCCGCCGCCGCCGCCCCCCGACTGAGGAGCCGCGACGCCGGCGCCCCCTTTTATACTCCGCACCCCCTTTTCCCGCCACTGCCGCGGTGGGCTCCCCCTGCCTCAAAACCGCCCAGAAGCGCCCGAGGCGGGAACGGCGCAGCCCCGCCGGTGCCTCGGAGAAGCTCTTTTAGTGACACGGGGCAGCGGCCACCCCTCCTGCTGCAGTACCTTTATTGTACCTCTTTTACCGTGCTCAGCATTTTATTCCCTTTACACCGCTCAGCCTTTCCCGTGCTGCTCTTTTTAACCAGCAGCGTTGCCCCAACGGTCCCGCGGTGCAGCTCTTTTAGTGACACGGCGCAGCGGCCACTCCTGCTGCAGTACCTTTACAATATTTCTTAGACCACTCTCAATATTTTATTCCGCTCACATTTCCCAGCCTTTCCCGTGCTGCTCTTTTTAAGCAGCAGCGCTGCCCCAACGGTCCCGGGGTGCAGCTCTTTCAGTGACACGGGGCAGCGGCCACACCTGCTGCTGCAGTACCTTTATTGGACCTCTTTTACCATGCTCAGCATTTTATTCTCTTTATACCTCTCAACCTTTCCAGGCCCCTTTTTAAGCAGCAGCGCTGCCCCGACGGTCCCTCGGTGCAGCTCTTTTAGTGACACGGGGCAGCGGCCACTCCTGCTGCAGTACTTTTAAAGCATTTTCGACCTTTTTCGCAATTTTATTCCCTTCACAGATGCGACCTTTGCCGTGACACCTTTGAAGCAGCACCCCTGGCCCAGCTGCGCCTCGGTGCAGCTCATTTTATCCTGAGGAAGCGGCTACTCCTGCTGCGGTGCTGTTATTATTTCTCAGACCTTTCTCTATATTTTATTTCCCTCACACATCCAGTCCTTTCCCGTGCCGCACGTTTACCATCAACACCACCCCAAAGGTGCCTCGGTGCAGCTCTTTTAGTGACACGGGGCCGCGGCTACTCCTGCTGAAGTACCTTTTGAATATTTCTTAGACCATTGTCAATATTTTATTCGGCTCACACTTCCCAGCCTTTCCCGTGCTGCTCTTTTTTACCAGCAGCGCTGCCCCAACGGTCTCGCGGTGCAGCTCTTTTAGTGACACGGGGCAGCGGCCACTCCTGCTGCAGTACCTTTACAATATTTCTTAGACCACTCTCACTATTTTATTCCGCTCACACTTCCCAGCCTTTCCCGTGCTGCTCTTTTGAACCAGCAGCGCTGCCCCAACGGTCCCGCGGTGCAGCTCTTTTACTGACACGGGGCAGCGGCCACTCCTGCTGCAGTACCTTTATTGGACCTCTTTTACCATGCTCAGCATTTTATTCCCTTTACACCGCTCAGCCTTTCCGTGCTATTCTTTTTAACGAGCAGCGCTGCCCCGACGGTCCCTCGGTGCAGCTCTTTTAGTGACACGGCGCAGCGGCCACTCCTGCTGCAGTACCTTTACAATATTTCTTAGACCACTCTCACTATTTTATTCCGCTCACATTTCCCAGCCTTTCCCGTACTGCTCTTTTTAACCAGCAGCGCCGCCCCGACGGTCCCGGGGTGCAGCTCTCTTAGTGACACGGCGCAGGGGCGGAGAGCCCTCTAGGTGCGGCTCCTCTATGGCACTTTACCGTGTTCTATTTTATTTCATTGGCACCTCGCGCGTTGCGCCGGGCGGCTCATTCGGGGACATGCGCCGGCTCCCACAGCGCTCCGCTCGCCGCCGCTCCCCGGGGGCCTCCCCGCTGCTCTCGGGAGATCGCACACCGCAGGCGGCCCAAGCCCCGTCTCGCCGACGGCACTCACCACCCACCGCCCGCCGCCGCGTTCTCCCGCTCCCTACCGGCACGAAGCGGCGCTGCCGATGACGGAGCCGATGCGCGGCTGCCACGCCGCTTTCCCCGCGCCTCAGGGCCGGCGCCTTCGGCCGCACAGGGCGGCGTCCCCGCACCCGGGCCAGCCCGCGAAGCTCCTGCCGCCGCCGCCGCCGCCCCCCGACTGAGGGGCCGCGACGCCGGCGCCCCCTTTTATACTCCGCACCCCCTTTTCCCGCCACTGCCGCGATGGGCTCACCCTGCCTCAAAACCGCCCAGAAGCGCCCGAGGCGGGAACGGCGCAGCCCCGCCGGTGCCTCGGAGAAGCTCTTTTAGTGACACGGGGCAGCGGCCACCCCTCCTGCTGCAGTACCTTTATTGTACCTCTTTTACCGTGCTCAGCATTTTATTCCCTTTATACCGCTCAGCCTTTCCCGTGCTGCTCTTTTTAACCAGCAGCGCTGCCCCAACGGTCCCGCGGTGCAGCTCTTTTAGTGACACGGCGCAGCGGCCACTCCTGCTGCAGTACTTTTAAAGCATTTTCGACCTTTTTTGTAATTTTATTCCCTTCACAGATGCGACCTTTGCCGTGACACCTTTGAAGCAGCACCCCTGGCCCAGCTGCGCCTCGGTGCAGCTCATTTTATCCTGAGGAAGCGGCTACTCCTGCTGCGGTGCTGTTATTATTTCTCAGACCTTTCTCTATATTTTATTTCCCTCACACCTCCAGTCCTTTCCCGTGCCGCACGTCTACCATCAACACCACCCCAAAGGTGCCTCGGTGCAGCTCTTTTAGTGACAAGGGGCAGCAACTACTCCTGCTGCAGTACCTTTACAATATTTCTTAGACCACTGTGAATATTTTATTCGGCTCACACTTCCCAGCCTTTCCCCTGCTGCTCTTTTTAAGCAGCAGCGCTGCCCCGACGGTCCTGCGGTGCAGCTCTTTTAGTGACACGGGGCAGCGGCCACACCTGCTGCTGCAGTACCTTTATTGGACCTCTTTTACCATGCTCAGCATTTTATTCCCTTTACACCGCTCAGCCTTTCCGGGCCCCTTTTTTCCAAGCAGCGCTGCCCCGACGCTCCCTCGGTGCAGCTCTTTTAGTGACACGGCGCAGCGGCCACTCCTGCTGCAGTACCTTTACAATATTTCTTAGACCACTGTCAATATTTTATTCCGCTCACACTTCCCAGCCTTTCCCGTGCTGCTCTTTTTAAGCAGCAGCGCTGCCCCGACGGTCCCTCGGTGCAGCTCTTTTAGTGACATGGGGCAGCGGCCACTCCTGCTGCAGTACTTTTAAAGCATTTTCGACTTTTTTCGCAATTTTATTCCCTTCATAGATGCGACCTTTGCCGTGACACCTTTGAAGCAGCACCCCTGGCCCAGCTTCGCCTCGGTGCAGCTCATTTTATCCTGAGGAAGCGGCTACTCCTGCTGCGGTGCTGTTATTATTTCTCAGACCTTTCTCTATATTTTATTTCCCTCACACCTCCAGTCCTTTCCCGTGCCGCACGTCTACCATCAACACCACCCCAAAGGTGCCTCGGTGCAGCTCTTTTAGTGACACGGGGCCGCGGCTACTCCTGCTGAAGTACCTTTTGAATATTTCTTAGACCATTGTCAATATTTTATTCGGCTCACACTTCCCAGCCTTTCCCGTGCTGCTCTTTTTAAGCAGCAGCGCTGCCCCAACGGTCCTGCGGTGCAGCTCTTTTAGTGACACGACGCAGCGGCCACCCCTCCTGCAGTACCTTTATTGTACCTCTTTTACCATGCTCAGCATTTTATTCCCTTTATACCTCTCAGCCTTTCCGGGCCCCTTTTTTACCAGCAGCGCTGCCCCGACGGTCCCTCGGTGCAGCTCTTTTAGTGACACAGCGCAGCGGCCACTCCTGCTGCAGTACCTTTACAATATTTCTTAGACCACTCTCAATATTTTATTCCGCTCACACTTCCCAGCCTTTCCCGTGCTGCTCTTTTTAAGCAGCAGCGCTGCCCCGACGGTCCTGCGGTGCAGCTCTTTTACTGACACGACGCAGCGGCCACCCCTCCTGCAGTACCTTTATTGGACCTCTTTTACCATGCTCAGCATTTTATTCCCTTTACACCTCTCAGCCTTTCCCGGCCCCTTTTTTCCAAGCAGCGCTGCCCCGACGGTCCCTCGGTGCAGCTCTTTTAGTGATGCGGGGCAGCGGCTACTCCTGCTGCAGTACCTTTACAATATTTCTTAGACCATTGTCAATACTTTATTCGGCTCACACTTCCTCTTGTCAATATTTTATTCAACTCACATTTCCCAGCCTTTCCGTGCTGCTCTTTTTAAGCAGCAGCGCTGCCCCGACGGTCCCGCCGGTGCAGCTCTTTTAGTGACACGGGGCAGCGGCCACACCTGCTGCTGCAGTACCTTTATTGGACCTCTTTTACCATGCTCAGCATTTTATTCCCTTTACACCGCTCAGCCTTTCCGGGCCCCTTTTTTACCAGCAGCGCTGCCCCGACGGTCCCTCGGTGCAGCTCTTTTAGTGACACGGCGCAGCGGCCACTCCTGCTTCAGTACTTTTAAAGCATTTTCGACCTTTTTCGCAATTTTATTCCCTTCACAGATGCGACCTTTGCCGTGACACCTTTGAAGCAGCACCCCGGCCCCAGCTGCGCCTCGGTGCAGCTCATTTTATCCTGAGGAAGCGGCTACTCCTGCTGCGGTGCTGTTATTATTTCTCAGACCTTTCTCTATATTTTATTTCCCTCACACCTCCAGTCCTTTCCCGTGCCGCACGTTTACCATCAACACCACCCCAAAGGTGCCTCGGTGCAGCTCTTTTAGTGACAAGGGGCCGCGGCTACTCCTGCTGCAGTACCTTTTGAATATTTCTTAGACCATTGTGAATATTTTATTCGGCTCACACTTCCCAGCCTTTCCCGTGCTGCTCTTTTTAAGCAGCAGCGCTGCCCCGACGGTCCTGCGGTGCAGCTCTTTTAGTGACACGGCGCAGCGGCCACCCCTCCTGCAGTACCTTTACAATATTTCTTAGACCACTCTCACTATTTTATTCCGCTCACACTTCCCAGCCTTTCCCGTGCTGCTCTTTTTAAGCAGCAGCGCTGCCCCAACCGTCCCGGGGTGCAGCTCTTTCAGTGACGCAGCGCAGCGGCCACACCTGCTGCAGTACCTTTATTGTACCTCTTTTACCATGCTCAGCATTTTATTCTCTTTATACCTCTCAACCTTTCCGGGCCCCTTTTTAACCAGCAGCGCTGCCCCGAAGGTCCCTCGGTGCAGCTCTTTTAGTGACACGGGGCAGCGGCCACTCCTGCTGCAGTACTTTTACAATATTTCTTAGACCAGTGTCAATATTTTATTCCACTCACATTTCCCAGCCTTTCCCGTACTGCTCTTTTTAACCAGCAGCGCCGCCCCGATGGTCCCGGGGTGCAGCTCTCTTAGTGACACGGCGCAGGGGCGGAGAGCCCTCTAGGTGCGGCTCCTCTATGGCACTTTACCGTGTTCTATTTTATTTCATTGGCACCTCGCGCGTTGCGCCGGGCGGCTCATTCGGGGACATGCGCCGGCTCCCACAGCGCTCCGCTCGCCGCCGCTCCCCGGGGGCCTCCCCGCTGCTCTCGGGAGATCGCACACCGCAGGCGGCCCAAGCCCCGTCTCGCCGACGGCACTCACCACCCACCGCCCGCCGCCGCGTTCTCCCGCTCCCTACCGGCACGAAGCGGCGCTGCCGATGACGGAGCCGATGCGCGGCTGCCACGCCGCTTTCCCCGCGCCTCAGGGCCGGCGCCTTCGGCCGCACAGGGCGGCGTCCCCGCACCCGGGCCAGCCCGCGAAGCTCCTGCCGCCGCCGCCGCCGCCCCCCGACTGAGGGGCCGCGACGCCGGCGCCCCCTTTTATACTCCGCACCCCCTTTTCCCGCCACTGCCGCGATGGGCTCACCCTGCCTCAAAACCGCCCAGAAGCGCCCGAGGCGGGAACGGCGCAGCCCCGCCGGTGCCTCGGAGAAGCTCTTTTAGTGACACGGGGCAGCGGCCACCCCTCCTGCTGCAGTACCTTTATTGTACCTCTTTTACCGTGCTCAGCATTTTATTCCCTTTATACCGCTCAGCCTTTCCCGTGCTGCTCTTTTTAACCAGCAGCGCTGCCCCAACGGTCCCGCGGTGCAGCTCTTTCAGTGACGCAGCGCAGCGGCCACACCTGCTGCAGTACTTTTAAAGCATTTTCGACCTTTTTCGCAATTTTATTCCCTTCACAGATGCGACCTTTGCCGTGACACCTTTGAAGCAGCACCCCTGGCCCAGCTGCGCCTCGGTGCAGCTCATTTTATCCTGAGGAAGCGGCTACTCCTGCTGCGGTGCTGTTATTATTTCTCAGACCTTTCTCTATATTTTATTTCCCTCACACATCCAGTCCTTTCCCGTGCCGCACGTTTACCATCAACACCACCCCAAAGGTGCCTCGGTGCAGCTCTTTTAGTGACACGGGGCCGCGGCTACTCCTGCTGCAGTACCTTTTGAATATTTCTTAGACCATTGTCAATATTTTATTCGGCTCACACTTCCCAGCCTTTCCCGTGCTGCTCTTTTGAACCAGCAGCGCTGCCCCAACGGTCCCGGGGTGCAGCTCTTTTACTGACACGGGGCAGCGGCCACACCTCCTGCAGTACCTTTATTGGACCTCTTTTATCATGCTCAGCATTTTATTCCCTTTATACCTCTCAGCCTTTCCCGTGCTGCTCTTTTTTCCAAGCAGCGCTGCCTCGACGGTCCCTCGGTACAGCTCTTTTAGTGACACGGGGCAGCGGCCACACCTGCTGCTGCCGTGCCTTTATTGTACCTCTTTTACCATGCTCAGCATTTTATTCCCTTTACACCTCTCAACCTTTCCGGGCCCCTTTTTTACCAGCAGCGCTGCCCCGACGGTCCCTCGGTGCAGCTCTTTTAGTGACACGGGGCAGCGGCCACTCCTGCTGCAGTACCTTTACAATATTTCTTAGACCACTCTCAATATTTTATTCCGCTCACACTTCCCAGCCTTTCCCGTGCTGCTCTTTTTAAGCAGCAGCGCCGCCCCGACGGTCCCGGGGTGCAGCTCTCTTAGTGACACGACGCAGCGGCCACCCCTCCTGCAGTACCTTTATTGGACCTCTTTTACCATGCTCAGCATTTTATTCTCTTTATACCTCTCAACCTTTCCGGGCCCCTTTTTTACCAGCAGCGCTGCCCCGACGGTCCCTCGGTGCAGCTCTTTTACTGACACGGGGCAGCGGCCACTCCTGCTGCAGTACCTTTACAATATTTCTTAGACCCCTGTCAATATTTTATTCCGCTCACATTTCCCAGCCTTTCCCGTGCTGCTCTTTTTAAGCAGCAGCGCTGCCCCAACGGTCCCGGGGTGCAGCTCTTTCAGTGACGCAGCGCAGCGGCCACACCTGCTGCAGTACCTTTATTGTACCTCTTTTACCATGCTCAGCATTTTATTCCCTTTACACCTCTCAGCCTTTCCGGGCCGCTTTTTAACCAGCAGCGCTGCCCCGACGGTCCCTCGGTGCAGCTCTTTTAGTGATGCGGGGCAGCGGCTACTCCTGCTGCAGTACCTTTACAATATTTCTTAGACCATTGTCAATACTTTATTCGGCTCACACTTCCTCTTGTCAATATTTTATTCAACTCACACTTCCCAGCCTTTCCGTGCTGCTCTTTTTAAGCAGCAGCGCTGCCCCGACGGTCCCGCCGGTGCAGCTCTTAGTGACACGGGGCAGCGGCCACACCTGCTGCAGTACCTTTATTGGACCTCTTTTACCATGCTCAGCATTTTATTCCCTTTACACCTCTCAACCTTTCCGGGCCCCTTTTTAAGCAGCAGCGCTGCCCCGACGGTCCCTCGGTGCAGCTCTTTTAGTGACACGGCGCAGCGGCCACTCCTGCTGCAGTACTTTTAAAGCATTTTCGACCTTTTTCGCAATTTTATTCCCTTCACAGATGCGACCTTTGCCGTGACACCTTTGAAGCAGCACCCCTGGCCCAGCTGCGCCTCGGTGCAGCTCATTTTATCCTGAGGAAGCGGCTACTCCTGCTGCGGTGCTGTTATTATTTCTCAGACCTTTCTCTATATTTTATTTCCCTCACACATCCAGTCCTTTCCCGTGCCGCACGTTTACCATCAACACCACCCCAAAGGTGCCTCGGTGCAGCTCTTTTAGTGACACGGGGCCGCGGCTACTCCTGCTGCAGTACCTTTTGAATATTTCTTAGACCATTGTCAATATTTTATTCGGCTCACACTTCCCAGCCTTTCCCGTGCTGCTCTTTTGAACCAGCAGCGCTGCCCCAACGGTCCCGCGGTGCAGCTCTTCTACTGACACGGGGCAGCGGCCACACCTGCTGCTGCAGTACCTTTATTGGACCTCTTTTACCATGCTCAGCATTTTATTCCCTTTACACCTCTCAGCCTTTCCCGGCCCCTTTTTAACCAGCAGCGCTGCCGCAACGGTCCCTCGGTGCAGCTCTTTTAGTGACACGGGGCAGCGGCCACTCCTGCTGCAGTACCTTTACAATATTTCTTAGACCACTCTCAATATTTTATTCCGCTCACATTTCCCAGCCTTTCCCGTACTGCTCTTTTTAACCAGCAGCGCCGCCCCGACGGTCCCGGGGTGCAGCTCTCTTAGTGACACGGCGCAGGGGCGGAGAGCCCTCTAGGTGCGGCTCCTCTATGGCACTTTACCGTGTTCTATTTTATTTCATTGGCACCTCGCGCGTTGCGCCGGGCGGCTCATTCGGGGACATGCGCCGGCTCCCACAGCGCTCCGCTCGCCGCCGCTCCCCGGGGGCCTCCCCGCTGCTCTCGGGAGATCGCACACCGCAGGCGGCCCAAGCCCCGTCTCGCCGACGGCACTCACCACCCACCGCCCGCCGCCGCGTTCTCCCGCTCCCTACCGGCACGAAGCGGCGCTGCCGATGACGGAGCCGATGCGCGGCTGCCACGCCGCTTTCCCCGCGCCTCAGGGCCGGCGCCTTCGGCCGCACAGGGCGGCGTCCCCGCACCCGGGCCAGCCCGCGAAGCTCCTGCGGCCGCCGCCGCCGCCCCCCGACTGAGGAGCCGCGACGCCGGCGCCCCCTTTTATACTCCGCACCCCCTTTTCCCGCCACTGCCGCGGTGGGCTCCCCCTGCCTCAAAACCGCCCAGAAGCGCCCGAGGCGGGAACGGCGCAGCCCCGCCGGTGCCTCGGAGAAGCTCTTTTAGTGACACGGGGCAGCGGCCACCCCTCCTGCTGCAGTACCTTTATTGTACCTCTTTTACCGTGCTCAGCATTTTATTCCCTTTACACCGCTCAGCCTTTCCCGTGCTGCTCTTTTTAACCAGCAGCGTTGCCCCAACGGTCCCGCGGTGCAGCTCTTTTAGTGACACGGCGCAGCGGCCACTCCTGCTGCAGTACCTTTACAATATTTCTTAGACCACTCTCAATATTTTATTCCGCTCACATTTCCCAGCCTTTCCCGTGCTGCTCTTTTTAAGCAGCAGCGCTGCCCCAACGGTCCCGGGGTGCAGCTCTTTCAGTGACACGGGGCAGCGGCCACACCTGCTGCTGCAGTACCTTTATTGGACCTCTTTTACCATGCTCAGCATTTTATTCTCTTTATACCTCTCAACCTTTCCAGGCCCCTTTTTAAGCAGCAGCGCTGCCCCGACGGTCCCTCGGTGCAGCTCTTTTAGTGACACGGGGCAGCGGCCACTCCTGCTGCAGTACTTTTAAAGCATTTTCGACCTTTTTCGCAATTTTATTCCCTTCACAGATGCGACCTTTGCCGTGACACCTTTGAAGCAGCACCCCTGGCCCAGCTGCGCCTCGGTGCAGCTCATTTTATCCTGAGGAAGCGGCTACTCCTGCTGCGGTGCTGTTATTATTTCTCAGACCTTTCTCTATATTTTATTTCCCTCACACATCCAGTCCTTTCCCGTGCCGCACGTTTACCATCAACACCACCCCAAAGGTGCCTCGGTGCAGCTCTTTTAGTGACACGGGGCCGCGGCTACTCCTGCTGAAGTACCTTTTGAATATTTCTTAGACCATTGTCAATATTTTATTCGGCTCACACTTCCCAGCCTTTCCCGTGCTGCTCTTTTTTACCAGCAGCGCTGCCCCAACGGTCTCGCGGTGCAGCTCTTTTAGTGACACGGGGCAGCGGCCACTCCTGCTGCAGTACCTTTACAATATTTCTTAGACCACTCTCACTATTTTATTCCGCTCACACTTCCCAGCCTTTCCCGTGCTGCTCTTTTGAACCAGCAGCGCTGCCCCAACGGTCCCGCGGTGCAGCTCTTTTACTGACACGGGGCAGCGGCCACTCCTGCTGCAGTACCTTTATTGGACCTCTTTTACCATGCTCAGCATTTTATTCCCTTTACACCGCTCAGCCTTTCCGTGCTATTCTTTTTAACGAGCAGCGCTGCCCCGACGGTCCCTCGGTGCAGCTCTTTTAGTGACACGGCGCAGCGGCCACTCCTGCTGCAGTACCTTTACAATATTTCTTAGACCACTCTCACTATTTTATTCCGCTCACATTTCCCAGCCTTTCCCGTACTGCTCTTTTTAACCAGCAGCGCCGCCCCGACGGTCCCGGGGTGCAGCTCTCTTAGTGACACGGCGCAGGGGCGGAGAGCCCTCTAGGTGCGGCTCCTCTATGGCACTTTACCGTGTTCTATTTTATTTCATTGGCACCTCGCGCGTTGCGCCGGGCGGCTCATTCGGGGACATGCGCCGGCTCCCACAGCGCTCCGCTCGCCGCCGCTCCCCGGGGGCCTCCCCGCTGCTCTCGGGAGATCGCACACCGCAGGCGGCCCAAGCCCCGTCTCGCCGACGGCACTCACCACCCACCGCCCGCCGCCGCGTTCTCCCGCTCCCTACCGGCACGAAGCGGCGCTGCCGATGACGGAGCCGATGCGCGGCTGCCACGCCGCTTTCCCCGCGCCTCAGGGCCGGCGCCTTCGGCCGCACAAGGCGGCGTCCCCGCACCCGGGCCAGCCCGCGAAGCTCCTGCCGCCGCCGCCGCCGCCCCCCGACTGAGGGGCCGCGACGCCGGCGCCCCCTTTTATACTCCGCACCCCCTTTTCCCGCCACTGCCGCGATGGGCTCACCCTGCCTCAAAACCGCCCAGAAGCGCCCGAGGCGGGAACGGCGCAGCCCCGCCGGTGCCTCGGAGAAGCTCTTTTAGTGACACGGGGCAGCGGCCACCCCTCCTGCTGCAGTACCTTTATTGTACCTCTTTTACCGTGCTCAGCATTTTATTCCCTTTATACCGCTCAGCCTTTCCCGTGCTGCTCTTTTTAACCAGCAGCGCTGCCCCAACGGTCCCGCGGTGCAGCTCTTTTAGTGACACGGCGCAGCGGCCACTCCTGCTGCAGTACTTTTAAAGCATTTTCGACCTTTTTTGTAATTTTATTCCCTTCACAGATGCGACCTTTGCCGTGACACCTTTGAAGCAGCACCCCTGGCCCAGCTGCGCCTCGGTGCAGCTCATTTTATCCTGAGGAAGCGGCTACTCCTGCTGCGGTGCTGTTATTATTTCTCAGACCTTTCTCTATATTTTATTTCCCTCACACCTCCAGTCCTTTCCCGTGCCGCACGTCTACCATCAACACCACCCCAAAGGTGCCTCGGTGCAGCTCTTTTAGTGACAAGGGGCAGCAACTACTCCTGCTGCAGTACCTTTACAATATTTCTTAGACCACTGTGAATATTTTATTCGGCTCACACTTCCCAGCCTTTCCCCTGCTGCTCTTTTTAAGCAGCAGCGCTGCCCCGACGGTCCTGCGGTGCAGCTCTTTTAGTGACACGGGGCAGCGGCCACACCTGCTGCTGCAGTACCTTTATTGGACCTCTTTTACCATGCTCAGCATTTTATTCCCTTTACACCGC
The DNA here is from genome assembly GCF_020740725.1 of Corvus hawaiiensis. Lineage (NCBI taxonomy): Eukaryota > Metazoa > Chordata > Aves > Passeriformes > Corvidae > Corvus > Corvus hawaiiensis. The sequence goes on along the minus strand of NC_063219.1, from coordinate 40,849,595 downwards.
TCAGCCTTTCCGGGCCCCTTTTTTCCAAGCAGCGCTGCCCCGACGCTCCCTCGGTGCAGCTCTTTTAGTGACACGGCGCAGCGGCCACTCCTGCTGCAGTACCTTTACAATATTTCTTAGACCACTGTCAATATTTTATTCCGCTCACACTTCCCAGCCTTTCCCGTGCTGCTCTTTTTAAGCAGCAGCGCTGCCCCGACGGTCCCTCGGTGCAGCTCTTTTAGTGACATGGGGCAGCGGCCACTCCTGCTGCAGTACTTTTAAAGCATTTTCGACTTTTTTCGCAATTTTATTCCCTTCATAGATGCGACCTTTGCCGTGACACCTTTGAAGCAGCACCCCTGGCCCAGCTTCGCCTCGGTGCAGCTCATTTTATCCTGAGGAAGCGGCTACTCCTGCTGCGGTGCTGTTATTATTTCTCAGACCTTTCTCTATATTTTATTTCCCTCACACCTCCAGTCCTTTCCCGTGCCGCACGTCTACCATCAACACCACCCCAAAGGTGCCTCGGTGCAGCTCTTTTAGTGACACGGGGCCGCGGCTACTCCTGCTGAAGTACCTTTTGAATATTTCTTAGACCATTGTCAATATTTTATTCGGCTCACACTTCCCAGCCTTTCCCGTGCTGCTCTTTTAAGCAGCAGCGCTGCCCCAACGGTCCTGCGGTGCAGCTCTTTTAGTGACACGACGCAGCGGCCACCCCTCCTGCAGTACCTTTATTGTACCTCTTTTACCATGCTCAGCATTTTATTCCCTTTATACCTCTCAGCCTTTCCGGGCCCCTTTTTTACCAGCAGCGCTGCCCCGACGGTCCCTCGGTGCAGCTCTTTTAGTGACACAGCGCAGCGGCCACTCCTGCTGCAGTACCTTTACAATATTTCTTAGACCACTCTCAATATTTTATTCCGCTCACACTTCCCAGCCTTTCCCGTGCTGCTCTTTTTAAGCAGCAGCGCTGCCCCGACGGTCCTGCGGTGCAGCTCTTTTACTGACACGACGCAGCGGCCACCCCTCCTGCAGTACCTTTATTGGACCTCTTTTACCATGCTCAGCATTTTATTCCCTTTACACCTCTCAGCCTTTCCCGGCCCCTTTTTTCCAAGCAGCGCTGCCCCGACGGTCCCTCGGTGCAGCTCTTTTAGTGATGCGGGGCAGCGGCTACTCCTGCTGCAGTACCTTTACAATATTTCTTAGACCATTGTCAATACTTTATTCGGCTCACACTTCCTCTTGTCAATATTTTATTCAACTCACATTTCCCAGCCTTTCCGTGCTGCTCTTTTTAAGCAGCAGCGCTGCCCCGACGGTCCCGCCGGTGCAGCTCTTTTAGTGACACGGGGCAGCGGCCACACCTGCTGCTGCAGTACCTTTATTGGACCTCTTTTACCATGCTCAGCATTTTATTCCCTTTACACCGCTCAGCCTTTCCGGGCCCCTTTTTTACCAGCAGCGCTGCCCCGACGGTCCCTCGGTGCAGCTCTTTTAGTGACACGGCGCAGCGGCCACTCCTGCTTCAGTACTTTTAAAGCATTTTCGACCTTTTTCGCAATTTTATTCCCTTCACAGATGCGACCTTTGCCGTGACACCTTTGAAGCAGCACCCCGGCCCCAGCTGCGCCTCGGTGCAGCTCATTTTATCCTGAGGAAGCGGCTACTCCTGCTGCGGTGCTGTTATTATTTCTCAGACCTTTCTCTATATTTTATTTCCCTCACACCTCCAGTCCTTTCCCGTGCCGCACGTTTACCATCAACACCACCCCAAAGGTGCCTCGGTGCAGCTCTTTTAGTGACAAGGGGCCGCGGCTACTCCTGCTGCAGTACCTTTTGAATATTTCTTAGACCATTGTGAATATTTTATTCGGCTCACACTTCCCAGCCTTTCCCGTGCTGCTCTTTTTAAGCAGCAGCGCTGCCCCGACGGTCCTGCGGTGCAGCTCTTTTAGTGACACGGCGCAGCGGCCACCCCTCCTGCAGTACCTTTACAATATTTCTTAGACCACTCTCACTATTTTATTCCGCTCACACTTCCCAGCCTTTCCCGTGCTGCTCTTTTTAAGCAGCAGCGCTGCCCCAACCGTCCCGGGGTGCAGCTCTTTCAGTGACGCAGCGCAGCGGCCACACCTGCTGCAGTACCTTTATTGTACCTCTTTTACCATGCTCAGCATTTTATTCTCTTTATACCTCTCAACCTTTCCGGGCCCCTTTTTAACCAGCAGCGCTGCCCCGAAGGTCCCTCGGTGCAGCTCTTTTAGTGACACGGGGCAGCGGCCACTCCTGCTGCAGTACTTTTACAATATTTCTTAGACCAGTGTCAATATTTTATTCCACTCACATTTCCCAGCCTTTCCCGTACTGCTCTTTTTAACCAGCAGCGCCGCCCCGATGGTCCCGGGGTGCAGCTCTCTTAGTGACACGGCGCAGGGGCGGAGAGCCCTCTAGGTGCGGCTCCTCTATGGCACTTTACCGTGTTCTATTTTATTTCATTGGCACCTCGCGCGTTGCGCCGGGCGGCTCATTCGGGGACATGCGCCGGCTCCCACAGCGCTCCGCTCGCCGCCGCTCCCCGGGGGCCTCCCCGCTGCTCTCGGGAGATCGCACACCGCAGGCGGCCCAAGCCCCGTCTCGCCGACGGCACTCACCACCCACCGCCCGCCGCCGCGTTCTCCCGCTCCCTACCGGCACGAAGCGGCGCTGCCGATGACGGAGCCGATGCGCGGCTGCCACGCCGCTTTCCCCGCGCCTCAGGGCCGGCGCCCTTCGGCCGCACAGGGCGGGCGTCCCCGCACCCGGGCCAGCCCGCGAAGCTCCTGCCGCCGCCGCCGCCGCCCCCCGACTGAGGGGCCGCGACGCCGGCGCCCCCTTTTATACTCCGCACCCCCTTTTCCCGCCACTGCCGCGATGGGCTCACCCTGCCTCAAAACCGCCCAGAAGCGCCGAGGCGGGAACGGCGCAGCCCCGCCGGTGCCTCGGAGAAGCTCTTTTAGTGACACGGGGCAGCGGCCACCCCTCCTGCTGCAGTACCTTTATTGTACCTCTTTTACCGTGCTCAGCATTTTATTCCCTTTATACCGCTCAGCCTTTCCCGTGCTGCTCTTTTTAACCAGCAGCGCTGCCCCAACGGTCCCGCGGTGCAGCTCTTTCAGTGACGCAGCGCAGCGGCCACACCTGCTGCAGTACTTTTAAAGCATTTTCGACCTTTTCGCAATTTTATTCCCTTCACAGATGCGACCTTTGCCGTGACACCTTTGAAGCAGCACCCCTGGCCCAGCTGCGCCTCGGTGCAGCTCATTTTATCCTGAGGAAGCGGCTACTCCTGCTGCGGTGCTGTTATTATTTCTCAGACCTTTCTCTATATTTTATTTCCCTCACACATCCAGTCCTTTCCCGTGCCGCACGTTTACCATCAACACCACCCAAAGGTGCCTCGGTGCAGCTCTTTTAGTGACACGGGGCCGCGGCTACTCCTGCTGCAGTACCTTTTGAATATTTCTTAGACCATTGTCAATATTTTATTCGGCTCACACTTCCCAGCCTTTCCCGTGCTGCTCTTTTGAACCAGCAGCGCTGCCCCAACGGTCCCGGGGTGCAGCTCTTTTACTGACACGGGGCAGCGGCCACACCTCCTGCAGTACCTTTATTGGACCTCTTTTATCATGCTCAGCATTTTATTCCCTTTATACCTCTCAGCCTTTCCCGTGCTGCTCTTTTTTCCAAGCAGCGCTGCCTCGACGGTCCCTCGGTACAGCTCTTTTAGTGACACGGGGCAGCGGCCACACCTGCTGCTGCCGTGCCTTTATTGTACCTCTTTTACCATGCTCAGCATTTTATTCCCTTTACACCTCTCAACCTTTCCGGGCCCCTTTTTTACCAGCAGCGCTGCCCCGACGGTCCCTCGGTGCAGCTCTTTTAGTGACACGGGGCAGCGGCCACTCCTGCTGCAGTACCTTTACAATATTTCTTAGACCACTCTCAATATTTTATTCCGCTCACACTTCCCAGCCTTTCCCGTGCTGCTCTTTTTAAGCAGCAGCGCCGCCCCGACGGTCCCGGGGTGCAGCTCTCTTAGTGACACGACGCAGCGGCCACCCCTCCTGCAGTACCTTTATTGGACCTCTTTTACCATGCTCAGCATTTTATTCTCTTTATACCTCTCAACCTTTCCGGGCCCCTTTTTTACCAGCAGCGCTGCCCCGACGGTCCCTCGGTGCAGCTCTTTTACTGACACGGGGCAGCGGCCACTCCTGCTGCAGTACCTTTACAATATTTCTTAGACCCCTGTCAATATTTTATTCCGCTCACATTTCCCAGCCTTTCCCGTGCTGCTCTTTTTAAGCAGCAGCGCTGCCCCAACGGTCCCGGGGTGCAGCTCTTTCAGTGACGCAGCGCAGCGGCCACACCTGCTGCAGTACCTTTATTGTACCTCTTTTACCATGCTCAGCATTTTATTCCCTTTACACCTCTCAGCCTTTCCGGGCCGCTTTTTAACCAGCAGCGCTGCCCCGACGGTCCCTCGGTGCAGCTCTTTTAGTGATGCGGGGCAGCGGCTACTCCTGCTGCAGTACCTTTACAATATTTCTTAGACCATTGTCAATACTTTATTCGGCTCACACTTCCTCTTGTCAATATTTTATTCAACTCACACTTCCCAGCCTTTCCGTGCTGCTCTTTTTAAGCAGCAGCGCTGCCCCGACGGTCCCGCCGGTGCAGCTCTTAGTGACACGGGGCAGCGGCCACACCTGCTGCAGTACCTTTATTGGACCTCTTTTACCATGCTCAGCATTTTATTCCCTTTACACCTCTCAACCTTTCCGGGCCCCTTTTTAAGCAGCAGCGCTGCCCCGACGGTCCCTCGGTGCAGCTCTTTTAGTGACACGGCGCAGCGGCCACTCCTGCTGCAGTACTTTTAAAGCATTTTCGACCTTTTTCGCAATTTTATTCCCTTCACAGATGCGACCTTTGCCGTGACACCTTTGAAGCAGCACCCCTGGCCCAGCTGCGCCTCGGTGCAGCTCATTTTATCCTGAGGAAGCGGCTACTCCTGCTGCGGTGCTGTTATTATTTCTCAGACCTTTCTCTATATTTTATTTCCCTCACACATCCAGTCCTTTCCCGTGCCGCACGTTTACCATCAACACCACCCCAAAGGTGCCTCGGTGCAGCTCTTTTAGTGACACGGGGCCGCGGCTACTCCTGCTGCAGTACCTTTTGAATATTTCTTAGACCATTGTCAATATTTTATTCGGCTCACACTTCCCAGCCTTTCCCGTGCTGCTCTTTTGAACCAGCAGCGCTGCCCCAACGGTCCCGCGGTGCAGCTCTTCTACTGACACGGGGCAGCGGCCACACCTGCTGCTGCAGTACCTTTATTGGACCTCTTTTACCATGCTCAGCATTTTATTCCCTTTACACCTCTCAGCCTTTCCCGGCCCCTTTTTAACCAGCAGCGCTGCCCCAACGGTCCCTCGGTGCAGCTCTTTTAGTGACACGGGGCAGCGGCCACTCCTGCTGCAGTACCTTTACAATATTTCTTAGACCACTCTCAATATTTTATTCCGCTCACATTTCCCAGCCTTTCCCGTACTGCTCTTTTTAACCAGCAGCGCCGCCCCGACGGTCCCGGGGTGCAGCTCTCTTAGTGACACGGCGCAGGGGCGGAGAGCCCTCTAGGTGCGGCTCCTCTATGGCACTTTACCGTGTTCTATTTTATTTCATTGGCACCTCGCGCGTTGCGCCGGGCGGCTCATTCGGGGACATGCGCCGGCTCCCACAGCGCTCCGCTCGCCGCCGCTCCCCGGGGGCCTCCCCGCTGCTCTCGGGAGATCGCACACCGCAGGCGGCCCAAGCCCCGTCTCGCCGACGGCACTCACCACCCACCGCCCGCCGCCGCGTTCTCCCGCTCCCTACCGGCACGAAGCGGCGCTGCCGATGACGGAGCCGATGCGCGGCTGCCACGCCGCTTTCCCCGCGCCTCAGGGCCGGCGCCTTCGGCCGCACAGGGCGGCGTCCCCGCACCCGGGCCAGCCCGCGAAGCTCCTGCGGCCGCCGCCGCCGCCCCCCGACTGAGGAGCCGCGACGCCGGCGCCCCCTTTTATACTCCGCACCCCCTTTTCCCGCCACTGCCGCGGTGGGCTCCCCCTGCCTCAAAACCGCCCAGAAGCGCCCGAGGCGGGAACGGCGCAGCCCCGCCGGTGCCTCGGAGAAGCTCTTTTAGTGACACGGGGCAGCGGCCACCCCTCCTGCTGCAGTACCTTTATTGTACCTCTTTTACCGTGCTCAGCATTTTATTCCCTTTACACCGCTCAGCCTTTCCCGTGCTGCTCTTTTTAACCAGCAGCGTTGCCCCAACGGTCCCGCGGTGCAGCTCTTTTAGTGACACGGCGCAGCGGCCACTCCTGCTGCAGTACCTTTACAATATTTCTTAGACCACTCTCAATATTTTATTCCGCTCACATTTCCCAGCCTTTCCCGTGCTGCTCTTTTTAAGCAGCAGCGCTGCCCCAACGGTCCCGGGGTGCAGCTCTTTCAGTGACACGGGGCAGCGGCCACACCTGCTGCTGCAGTACCTTTATTGGACCTCTTTTACCATGCTCAGCATTTTATTCTCTTTATACCTCTCAACCTTTCCAGGCCCCTTTTTAAGCAGCAGCGCTGCCCCGACGGTCCCTCGGTGCAGCTCTTTTAGTGACACGGGGCAGCGGCCACTCCTGCTGCAGTACTTTTAAAGCATTTTCGACCTTTTTCGCAATTTTATTCCCTTCACAGATGCGACCTTTGCCGTGACACCTTTGAAGCAGCACCCCTGGCCCAGCTGCGCCTCGGTGCAGCTCATTTTATCCTGAGGAAGCGGCTACTCCTGCTGCGGTGCTGTTATTATTTCTCAGACCTTTCTCTATATTTTATTTCCCTCACACATCCAGTCCTTTCCCGTGCCGCACGTTTACCATCAACACCACCCCAAAGGTGCCTCGGTGCAGCTCTTTTAGTGACACGGGGCCGCGGCTACTCCTGCTGAAGTACCTTTTGAATATTTCTTAGACCATTGTCAATATTTTATTCGGCTCACACTTCCCAGCCTTTCCCGTGCTGCTCTTTTTTACCAGCAGCGCTGCCCCAACGGTCTCGCGGTGCAGCTCTTTTAGTGACACGGGGCAGCGGCCACTCCTGCTGCAGTACCTTTACAATATTTCTTAGACCACTCTCACTATTTTATTCCGCTCACATTTCCCAGCCTTTCCCGTGCTGCTCTTTTTAAGCAGCAGCGCTGCCCCAACGGTCCCGGGGTGCAGCTCTTTCAGTGACGCAGCGCAGCGGCCACACCTGCTGCAGTACCTTTATTGTACCTCTTTTACCATGCTCAGCATTTTATTCCCTTTACACCTCTCAGCCTTTCCGGGCCCCTTTTTAACCAGCAGCGCTGCCCCGACGGTCCCTCGGTGCAGCTCTTTTAGTGATGCGGGGCAGCGGCTACTCCTGCTGCAGTACCTTTACAATATTTCTTAGACCATTGTCAATACTTTATTCGGCTCACACTTCCTCTTGTCAATATTTTATTCAACTCACACTTCCCAGCCTTTCCGTGCTGCTCTTTTTAAGCAGCAGCGCTGCCCCGACGGTCCCGCCGGTGCAGCTCTTTTAGTGACACGGGGCAGCGGCCACACCTGCTGCTGCAGTACCTTTATTGGACCTCTTTTACCATGCTCAGCATTTTATTCCCTTTACACCTCTCAGCCTTTCCCAGCCCCTTTTTAACCAGCAGCGCTGCCCCAACGGTCCCTCGTTGCAGCTCTTTTAGTGACACGGGGCAGCGGCCACTCCTGCTGCAGTACCTTTACAATATTTCTTAGACCATTGTGAATATTTTATTCGGCTCACACTTCCCAGCCTTTCCCGTGCTGCTCTTTTTAAGCAGCAGCGCTGCCCCGACGGTCCTGCGGTGCAGCTCTTTTAGTGACACGGCGCAGCGGCCACACCTGCTGCTGCAGTACCTTTATTGGACCTCTTTTACCATGCTCAGCATTTTATTCCCTTTACACCGCTCAGCCTTTCCGGGCCCCTTTTTTCCAAGCAGCGCTGCCCCGACGCTCCCTCGGTGCAGCTCTTTTAGTGACACGGCGCAGCGGCCACTCCTGCTGCAGTACCTTTACAATATTTCTTAGACCACTGTCAATATTTTATTCCGCTCACACTTCCCAGCCTTTCCCGTGCTGCTCTTTTTAAGCAGCAGCGCTGCCCCGACGGTCCCTCGGTGCAGCTCTTTTAGTGACATGGGGCAGCGGCCACTCCTGCTGCAGTACTTTTAAAGCATTTTCGACTTTTTTCGCAATTTTATTCCCTTCATAGATGCGACCTTTGCCGTGACACCTTTGAAGCAGCACCCCTGGCCCAGCTTCGCCTCGGTGCAGCTCATTTTATCCTGAGGAAGCGGCTACTCCTGCTGCGGTGCTGTTATTATTTCTCAGACCTTTCTCTATATTTTATTTCCCTCACACCTCCAGTCCTTTCCCGTGCCGCACGTCTACCATCAACACCACCCCAAAGGTGCCTCGGTGCAGCTCTTTTAGTGACACGGGGCCGCGGCTACTCCTGCTGAAGTACCTTTTGAATATTTCTTAGACCATTGTCAATATTTTATTCGGCTCACACTTCCCAGCCTTTCCCGTGCTGCTCTTTTTAAGCAGCAGCGCTGCCCCAACGGTCCTGCGGTGCAGCTCTTTTAGTGACACGACGCAGCGGCCACCCCTCCTGCAGTACCTTTATTGTACCTCTTTTACCATGCTCAGCATTTTATTCCCTTTATACCTCTCAGCCTTTCCGGGCCCCTTTTTTACCAGCAGCGCTGCCCCGACGGTCCCTCGGTGCAGCTCTTTTAGTGACACAGCGCAGCGGCCACTCCTGCTGCAGTACCTTTACAATATTTCTTAGACCACTCTCAATATTTTATTCCGCTCACACTTCCCAGCCTTTCCCGTGCTGCTCTTTTTAAGCAGCAGCGCTGCCCCGACGGTCCTGCGGTGCAGCTCTTTTACTGACACGACGCAGCGGCCACCCCTCCTGCAGTACCTTTATTGGACCTCTTTTACCATGCTCAGCATTTTATTCCCTTTACACCTCTCAGCCTTTCCCGGCCCCTTTTTTCCAAGCAGCGCTGCCCCGACGGTCCCTCGGTGCAGCTCTTTTAGTGATGCGGGGCAGCGGCTACTCCTGCTGCAGTACCTTTACAATATTTCTTAGACCATTGTCAATACTTTATTCGGCTCACACTTCCTCTTGTCAATATTTTATTCAACTCACATTTCCCAGCCTTTCCGTGCTGCTCTTTTTAAGCAGCAGCGCTGCCCCGACGGTCCCGCCGGTGCAGCTCTTTTAGTGACACGGGGCAGCGGCCACACCTGCTGCTGCAGTACCTTTATTGGACCTCTTTTACCATGCTCAGCATTTTATTCCCTTTACACCGCTCAGCCTTTCCGGGCCCCTTTTTTACCAGCAGCGCTGCCCCGACGGTCCCTCGGTGCAGCTCTTTTAGTGACACGGGGCAGCGGCCACTCCTGCTTCAGTACTTTTAAAGCATTTTCGACCTTTTTCGCAATTTTATTCCCTTCACAGATGCGACCTTTGCCGTGACACCTTTGAAGCAGCACCCCGGCCCCAGCTGCGCCTCGGTGCAGCTCATTTTATCCTGAGGAAGCGGCTACTCCTGCTGCGGTGCTGTTATTATTTCTCAGACCTTTCTCTATATTTTATTTCCCTCACACCTCCAGTCCTTTCCCGTGCCGCACGTTTACCATCAACACCACCCCAAAGGTGCCTCGGTGCAGCTCTTTTAGTGACAAGGGGCCGCGGCTACTCCTGCTGCAGTACCTTTTGAATATTTCTTAGACCATTGTGAATATTTTATTCGGCTCACACTTCCCAGCCTTTCCCGTGCTGCTCTTTTTAAGCAGCAGCGCTGCCCCGACGGTCCTGCGGTGCAGCTCTTTTAGTGACACGGCGCAGCGGCCACCCCTCCTGCAGTACCTTTACAATATTTCTTAGACCACTCTCACTATTTTATTCCGCTCACACTTCCCAGCCTTTCCCGTGCTGCTCTTTTTAAGCAGCAGCGCTGCCCCAACCGTCCCGGGGTGCAGCTCTTTCAGTGACGCAGCGCAGCGGCCACCCCTCCTGCAGTACCTTTATTGTACCTCTTTTACCATGCTCAGCATTTTATTCTCTTTATACCTCTCAACCTTTCCGGGCCCCTTTTTAACCAGCAGCGCTGCCCCGAAGGTCCCTCGGTGCAGCTCTTTTAGTGACACGGGGCAGCGGCCACTCCTGCTGCAGTACTTTTACAATATTTCTTAGACCAGTGTCAATATTTTATTCCACTCACATTTCCCAGCCTTTCCCGTACTGCTCTTTTTAACCAGCAGCGCCGCCCCGATGGTCCCGGGGTGCAGCTCTCTTAGTGACACGGCGCAGGGGCGGAGAGCCCTCTAGGTGCGGCTCCTCTATGGCACTTTACCGTGTTCTATTTTATTTCATTGGCACCTCGCGCGTTGCGCCGGGCGGCTCATTCGGGGACATGCGCCGGCTCCCACAGCGCTCCGCTCGCCGCCGCTCCCCGGGGGCCTCCCCGCTGCTCTCGGGAGATCGCACACCGCAGGCGGCCCAAGCCCCGTCTCGCCGACGGCACTCACCACCCACCGCCCGCCGCCGCGTTCTCCCGCTCCCTACCGGCACGAAGCGGCGCTGCCGATGACGGAGCCGATGCGCGGCTGCCACGCCGCTTTCCCCGCGCCTCAGGGCCGGCGCCTTCGGCCGCACAGGGCGGTGTCCCCGCACCCGGGCCAGCCCGCGAAGCTCCTGCCGCCGCCGCCGCCGCCCCCCGACTGAGGGGCCGCGACGCCGGCGCCCCCTTTTATACTCCGCACCCCCTTTTCCCGCCACTGCCGCGATGGGCTCACCCTGCCTCAAAACCGCCCAGAAGCGCCCGAGGCGGGAACGGCGCAGCCCCGCCGGTGCCTCGGAGAAGCTCTTTTAGTGACACGGGGCAGCGGCCACCCCTCCTGCTGCAGTACCTTTATTGTACCTCTTTTACCGTGCTCAGCATTTTATTCCCTTTATACCGCTCAGCCTTTCCCGTGCTGCTCTTTTTAACCAGCAGCGCTGCCCCAACGGTCCCGCGGTGCAGCTCTTTCAGTGACGCAGCGCAGCGGCCACACCTGCTGCAGTACTTTTAAAGCATTTTCGACCTTTTTCGCAATTTTATTCCCTTCACAGATGCGACCTTTGCCGTGACACCTTTGAAGCAGCACCCCTGGCCCAGCTGCGCCTCGGTGCAGCTCATTTTATCCTGAGGAAGCGGCTACTCCTGCTGCGGTGCTGTTATTATTTCTCAGACCTTTCTCTATATTTTATTTCCCTCACACATCCAGTCCTTTCCCGTGCCGCACGTTTACCATCAACACCACCCCAAAGGTGCCTCGGTGCAGCTCTTTTAGTGACACGGGGCCGCGGCTACTCCTGCTGCAGTACCTTTTGAATATTTCTTAGACCATTGTCAATATTTTATTCGGCTCACACTTCCCAGCCTTTCCCGTGCTGCTCTTTTGAACCAGCAGCGCTGCCCCAACGGTCCCGGGGTGCAGCTCTTTTACTGACACGGGGCAGCGGCCACACCTCCTGCAGTACCTTTATTGGACCTCTTTTATCATGCTCAGCATTTTATTCCCTTTATACCTCTCAGCCTTTCCCGTGCTGCTCTTTTTTCCAAGCAGCGCTGCCTCGACGGTCCCTCGGTACAGCTCTTTTAGTGACACGGGGCAGCGGCCACACCTGCTGCTGCCGTGCCTTTATTGTACCTCTTTTACCATGCTCAGCATTTTATTCCCTTTACACCTCTCAACCTTTCCGGGCCCCTTTTTTACCAGCAGCGCTGCCCCGACGGTCCCTCGGTGCAGCTCTTTTAGTGACACGGGGCAGCGGCCACTCCTGCTGCAGTACCTTTACAATATTTCTTAGACCACTCTCAATATTTTATTCCGCTCACACTTCCCAGCCTTTCCCGTGCTGCTCTTTTTAAGCAGCAGCGCCGCCCCGACGGTCCCGGGGTGCAGCTCTCTTAGTGACACGACGCAGCGGCCACCCCTCCTGCAGTACCTTTATTGGACCTCTTTTACCATGCTCAGCATTTTATTCTCTTTATACCTCTCAACCTTTCCGGGCCCCTTTTTTACCAGCAGCGCTGCCCCGACGGTCCCTCGGTGCAGCTCTTTTACTGACACGGGGCAGCGGCCACTCCTGCTGCAGTACCTTTACAATATTTCTTAGACCCCTGTCAATATTTTATTCCGCTCACATTTCCCAGCCTTTCCCGTGCTGCTCTTTTTAAGCAGCAGCGCTGCCCCAACGGTCCCGGGGTGCAGCTCTTTCAGTGACGCAGCGCAGCGGCCACACCTGCTGCAGTACCTTTATTGTACCTCTTTTACCATGCTCAGCATTTTATTCCCTTTACACCTCTCAGCCTTTCCGGGCCGCTTTTTAACCAGCAGCGCTGCCCCGACGGTCCCTCGGTGCAGCTCTTTTAGTGATGCGGGGCAGCGGCTACTCCTGCTGCAGTACCTTTACAATATTTCTTAGACCATTGTCAATACTTTATTCGGCTCACACTTCCTCTTGTCAATATTTTATTCAACTCACACTTCCCAGCCTTTCCGTGCTGCTCTTTTTAAGCAGCAGCGCTGCCCCGACGGTCCCGCCGGTGCAGCTCTTAGTGACACGGGGCAGCGGCCACACCTGCTGCAGTACCTTTATTGGACCTCTTTTACCATGCTCAGCATTTTATTCCCTTTACACCTCTCAACCTTTCCGGGCCCCTTTTTAAGCAGCAGCGCTGCCCCGACGGTCCCTCGGTGCAGCTCTTTTAGTGACACGGCGCAGCGGCCACTCCTGCTGCAGTACTTTTAAAGCATTTTCGACCTTTTTCGCAATTTTATTCCCTTCACAGATGCGACCTTTGCCGTGACACCTTTGAAGCAGCACCCCTGGCCCAGCTGCGCCTCGGTGCAGCTCATTTTATCCTGAGGAAGCGGCTACTCCTGCTGCGGTGCTGTTATTATTTCTCAGACCTTTCTCTATATTTTATTTCCCTCACACATCCAGTCCTTTCCCGTGCCGCACGTTTACCATCAACACCACCCCAAAGGTGCCTCGGTGCAGCTCTTTTAGTGACACGGGGCCGCGGCTACTCCTGCTGCAGTACCTTTTGAATATTTCTTAGACCATTGTCAATATTTTATTCGGCTCACACTTCCCAGCCTTTCCCGTGCTGCTCTTTTGAACCAGCAGCGCTGCCCCAACGGTCCCGCGGTGCAGCTCTTCTACTGACACGGGGCAGCGGCCACACCTGCTGCTGCAGTACCTTTATTGGACCTCTTTTACCATGCTCAGCATTTTATTCCCTTTACACCTCTCAGCCTTTCCCGGCCCCTTTTTAACCAGCAGCGCTGCCCCAACGGTCCCTCGGTGCAGCTCTTTTAGTGACACGGGGCAGCGGCCACTCCTGCTGCAGTACCTTTACAATATTTCTTAGACCACTCTCAATATTTTATTCCGCTCACATTTCCCAGCCTTTCCCGTACTGCTCTTTTTAACCAGCAGCGCCGCCCCGACGGTCCCGGGGTGCAGCTCTCTTAGTGACACGGCGCAGGGGCGGAGAGCCCTCTAGGTGCGGCTCCTCTATGGCACTTTACCGTGTTCTATTTTATTTCATTGGCACCTCGCGCGTTGCGCCGGGCGGCTCATTCGGGGACATGCGCCGGCTCCCACAGCGCTCCGCTCGCCGCCGCTCCCCGGGGGCCTCCCCGCTGCTCTCGGGAGATCGCACACCGCAGGCGGCCCAAGCCCCGTCTCGCCGACGGCACTCACCACCCACCGCCCGCCGCCGCGTTCTCCCGCTCCCTACCGGCACGAAGCGGCGCTGCCGATGACGGAGCCGATGCGCGGCTGCCACGCCGCTTTCCCCGCGCCTCAGGGCCGGCGCCTTCGGCCGCACAGGGCGGCGTCCCCGCACCCGGGCCAGCCCGCGAAGCTCCTGCGGCCGCCGCCGCCGCCCCCCGACTGAGGAGCCGCGACGCCGGCGCCCCCTTTTATACTCCGCACCCCCTTTTCCCGCCACTGCCGCGGTGGGCTCCCCCTGCCTCAAAACCGCCCAGAAGCGCCCGAGGCGGGAACGGCGCAGCCCCGCCGGTGCCTCGGAGAAGCTCTTTTAGTGACACGGGGCAGCGGCCACCCCTCCTGCTGCAGTACCTTTATTGTACCTCTTTTACCGTGCTCAGCATTTTATTCCCTTTACACCGCTCAGCCTTTCCCGTGCTGCTCTTTTTAACCAGCAGCGTTGCCCCAACGGTCCCGCGGTGCAGCTCTTTTAGTGACACGGCGCAGCGGCCACTCCTGCTGCAGTACCTTTACAATATTTCTTAGACCACTCTCAATATTTTATTCCGCTCACATTTCCCAGCCTTTCCCGTGCTGCTCTTTTTAAGCAGCAGCGCTGCCCCAACGGTCCCGGGGTGCAGCTCTTTCAGTGACACGGGGCAGCGGCCACACCTGCTGCTGCAGTACCTTTATTGGACCTCTTTTACCATGCTCAGCATTTTATTCTCTTTATACCTCTCAACCTTTCCAGGCCCCTTTTTAAGCAGCAGCGCTGCCCCGACGGTCCCTCGGTGCAGCTCTTTTAGTGACACGGGGCAGCGGCCACTCCTGCTGCAGTACTTTTAAAGCATTTTCGACCTTTTTCGCAATTTTATTCCCTTCACAGATGCGACCTTTGCCGTGACACCTTTGAAGCAGCACCCCTGGCCCAGCTGCGCCTCGGTGCAGCTCATTTTATCCTGAGGAAGCGGCTACTCCTGCTGCGGTGCTGTTATTATTTCTCAGACCTTTCTCTATATTTTATTTCCCTCACACATCCAGTCCTTTCCCGTGCCGCACGTTTACCATCAACACCACCCCAAAGGTGCCTCGGTGCAGCTCTTTTAGTGACACGGGGCCGCGGCTACTCCTGCTGAAGTACCTTTTGAATATTTCTTAGACCATTGTCAATATTTTATTCGGCTCACACTTCCCAGCCTTTCCCGTGCTGCTCTTTTTTACCAGCAGCGCTGCCCCAACGGTCTCGCGGTGCAGCTCTTTTAGTGACACGGGGCAGCGGCCACTCCTGCTGCAGTACCTTTACAATATTTCTTAGACCACTCTCACTATTTTATTCCGCTCACATTTCCCAGCCTTTCCCGTGCTGCTCTTTTTAAGCAGCAGCGCTGCCCCAACGGTCCCGGGGTGCAGCTCTTTCAGTGACGCAGCGCAGCGGCCACACCTGCTGCAGTACCTTTATTGTACCTCTTTTACCATGCTCAGCATTTTATTCCCTTTACACCTCTCAGCCTTTCCGGGCCCCTTTTTAACCAGCAGCGCTGCCCCGACGGTCCCTCGGTGCAGCTCTTTTAGTGATGCGGGGCAGCGGCTACTCCTGCTGCAGTACCTTTACAATATTTCTTAGACCATTGTCAATACTTTATTCGGCTCACACTTCCTCTTGTCAATATTTTATTCAACTCACACTTCCCAGCCTTTCCGTGCTGCTCTTTTTAAGCAGCAGCGCTGCCCCGACGGTCCCGCCGGTGCAGCTCTTTTAGTGACACGGGGCAGCGGCCACACCTGCTGCTGCAGTACCTTTATTGGACCTCTTTTACCATGCTCAGCATTTTATTCCCTTTACACCTCTCAGCCTTTCCCAGCCCCTTTTTAACCAGCAGCGCTGCCCCAACGGTCCCTCGTTGCAGCTCTTTTAGTGACACGGGGCAGCGGCCACTCCTGCTGCAGTACCTTTACAATATTTCTTAGACCATTGTGAATATTTTATTCGGCTCACACTTCCCAGCCTTTCCCGTGCTGCTCTTTTTAAGCAGCAGCGCTGCCCCGACGGTCCTGCGGTGCAGCTCTTTTAGTGACACGGCGCAGCGGCCACACCTGCTGCTGCAGTACCTTTATTGGACCTCTTTTACCATGCTCAGCATTTTATTCCCTTTACACCGCTCAGCCTTTCCGGGCCCCTTTTTTCCAAGCAGCGCTGCCCCGACGCTCCCTCGGTGCAGCTCTTTTAGTGACACGGCGCAGCGGCCACTCCTGCTGCAGTACCTTTACAATATTTCTTAGACCACTGTCAATATTTTATTCCGCTCACACTTCCCAGCCTTTCCCGTGCTGCTCTTTTTAAGCAGCAGCGCTGCCCCGACGGTCCCTCGGTGCAGCTCTTTTAGTGACATGGGGCAGCGGCCACTCCTGCTGCAGTACTTTTAAAGCATTTTCGACTTTTTTCGCAATTTTATTCCCTTCATAGATGCGACCTTTGCCGTGACACCTTTGAAGCAGCACCCCTGGCCCAGCTTCGCCTCGGTGCAGCTCATTTTATCCTGAGGAAGCGGCTACTCCTGCTGCGGTGCTGTTATTATTTCTCAGACCTTTCTCTATATTTTATTTCCCTCACACCTCCAGTCCTTTCCCGTGCCGCACGTCTACCATCAACACCACCCCAAAGGTGCCTCGGTGCAGCTCTTTTAGTGACACGGGGCCGCGGCTACTCCTGCTGAAGTACCTTTTGAATATTTCTTAGACCATTGTCAATATTTTATTCGGCTCACACTTCCCAGCCTTTCCCGTGCTGCTCTTTTTAAGCAGCAGCGCTGCCCCAACGGTCCTGCGGTGCAGCTCTTTTAGTGACACGACGCAGCGGCCACCCCTCCTGCAGTACCTTTATTGTACCTCTTTTACCATGCTCAGCATTTTATTCCCTTTATACCTCTCAGCCTTTCCGGGCCCCTTTTTTACCAGCAGCGCTGCCCCGACGGTCCCTCGGTGCAGCTCTTTTAGTGACACAGCGCAGCGGCCACTCCTGCTGCAGTACCTTTACAATATTTCTTAGACCACTCTCAATATTTTATTCCGCTCACACTTCCCAGCCTTTCCCGTGCTGCTCTTTTTAAGCAGCAGCGCTGCCCCGACGGTCCTGCGGTGCAGCTCTTTTACTGACACGACGCAGCGGCCACCCCTCCTGCAGTACCTTTATTGGACCTCTTTTACCATGCTCAGCATTTTATTCCCTTTACACCTCTCAGCCTTTCCCGGCCCCTTTTTTCCAAGCAGCGCTGCCCCGACGGTCCCTCGGTGCAGCTCTTTTAGTGATGCGGGGCAGCGGCTACTCCTGCTGCAGTACCTTTACAATATTTCTTAGACCATTGTCAATACTTTATTCGGCTCACACTTCCTCTTGTCAATATTTTATTCAACTCACATTTCCCAGCCTTTCCGTGCTGCTCTTTTTAAGCAGCAGCGCTGCCCCGACGGTCCCGCCGGTGCAGCTCTTTTAGTGACACGGGGCAGCGGCCACACCTGCTGCTGCAGTACCTTTATTGGACCTCTTTTACCATGCTCAGCATTTTATTCCCTTTACACCGCTCAGCCTTTCCGGGCCCCTTTTTTACCAGCAGCGCTGCCCCGACGGTCCCTCGGTGCAGCTCTTTTAGTGACACGGGGCAGCGGCCACTCCTGCTTCAGTACTTTTAAAGCATTTTCGACCTTTTTCGCAATTTTATTCCCTTCACAGATGCGACCTTTGCCGTGACACCTTTGAAGCAGCACCCCGGCCCCAGCTGCGCCTCGGTGCAGCTCATTTTATCCTGAGGAAGCGGCTACTCCTGCTGCGGTGCTGTTATTATTTCTCAGACCTTTCTCTATATTTTATTTCCCTCACACCTCCAGTCCTTTCCCGTGCCGCACGTTTACCATCAACACCACCCCAAAGGTGCCTCGGTGCAGCTCTTTTAGTGACAAGGGGCCGCGGCTACTCCTGCTGCAGTACCTTTTGAATATTTCTTAGACCATTGTGAATATTTTATTCGGCTCACACTTCCCAGCCTTTCCCGTGCTGCTCTTTTTAAGCAGCAGCGCTGCCCCGACGGTCCTGCGGTGCAGCTCTTTTAGTGACACGGCGCAGCGGCCACCCCTCCTGCAGTACCTTTACAATATTTCTTAGACCACTCTCACTATTTTATTCCGCTCACACTTCCCAGCCTTTCCCGTGCTGCTCTTTTTAAGCAGCAGCGCTGCCCCAACCGTCCCGGGGTGCAGCTCTTTCAGTGACGCAGCGCAGCGGCCACCCCTCCTGCAGTACCTTTATTGTACCTCTTTTACCATGCTCAGCATTTTATTCTCTTTATACCTCTCAACCTTTCCGGGCCCCTTTTTAACCAGCAGCGCTGCCCCGAAGGTCCCTCGGTGCAGCTCTTTTAGTGACACGGGGCAGCGGCCACTCCTGCTGCAGTACTTTTACAATATTTCTTAGACCAGTGTCAATATTTTATTCCACTCACATTTCCCAGCCTTTCCCGTACTGCTCTTTTTAACCAGCAGCGCCGCCCCGATGGTCCCGGGGTGCAGCTCTCTTAGTGACACGGCGCAGGGGCGGAGAGCCCTCTAGGTGCGGCTCCTCTATGGCACTTTACCGTGTTCTATTTTATTTCATTGGCACCTCGCGCGTTGCGCCGGGCGGCTCATTCGGGGACATGCGCCGGCTCCCACAGCGCTCCGCTCGCCGCCGCTCCCCGGGGGCCTCCCCGCTGCTCTCGGGAGATCGCACACCGCAGGCGGCCCAAGCCCCGTCTCGCCGACGGCACTCACCACCCACCGCCCGCCGCCGCGTTCTCCCGCTCCCTACCGGCACGAAGCGGCGCTGCCGATGACGGAGCCGATGCGCGGCTGCCACGCCGCTTTCCCCGCGCCTCAGGGCCGGCGCCTTCGGCCGCACAGGGCGGCGTCCCCGCACCCGGGCCAGCCCGCGAAGCTCCTGCCGCCGCCGCCGCCGCCCCCCGACTGAGGGGCCGCGACGCCGGCGCCCCCTTTTATACTCCGCACCCCCTTTTCCCGCCACTGCCGCGATGGGCTCACCCTGCCTCAAAACCGCCCAGAAGCGCCCGAGGCGGGAACGGCGCAGCCCCGCCGGTGCCTCGGAGAAGCTCTTTTAGTGACACGGGGCAGCGGCCACCCCTCCTGCTGCAGTACCTTTATTGTACCTCTTTTACCGTGCTCAGCATTTTATTCCCTTTATACCGCTCAGCCTTTCCCGTGCTGCTCTTTTTAACCAGCAGCGCTGCCCCAACGGTCCCGCGGTGCAGCTCTTTCAGTGACGCAGCGCAGCGGCCACACCTGCTGCAGTACTTTTAAAGCATTTTCGACCTTTTTCGCAATTTTATTCCCTTCACAGATGCGACCTTTGCCGTGACACCTTTGAAGCAGCACCCCTGGCCCAGCTGCGCCTCGGTGCAGCTCATTTTATCCTGAGGAAGCGGCTACTCCTGCTGCGGTGCTGTTATTATTTCTCAGACCTTTCTCTATATTTTATTTCCCTCACACATCCAGTCCTTTCCCGTGCCGCACGTTTACCATCAACACCACCCCAAAGGTGCCTCGGTGCAGCTCTTTTAGTGACACGGGGCCGCGGCTACTCCTGCTGCAGTACCTTTTGAATATTTCTTAGACCATTGTCAATATTTTATTCGGCTCACACTTCCCAGCCTTTCCCGTGCTGCTCTTTTGAACCAGCAGCGCTGCCCCAACGGTCCCGGGGTGCAGCTCTTTTACTGACACGGGGCAGCGGCCACACCTCCTGCAGTACCTTTATTGGACCTCTTTTATCATGCTCAGCATTTTATTCCCTTTATACCTCTCAGCCTTTCCCGTGCTGCTCTTTTTTCCAAGCAGCGCTGCCTCGACGGTCCCTCGGTACAGCTCTTTTAGTGACACGGGGCAGCGGCCACACCTGCTGCTGCCGTGCCTTTATTGTACCTCTTTTACCATGCTCAGCATTTTATTCCCTTTACACCTCTCAACCTTTCCGGGCCCCTTTTTTACCAGCAGCGCTGCCCCGACGGTCCCTCGGTGCAGCTCTTTTAGTGACACGGGGCAGCGGCCACTCCTGCTGCAGTACCTTTACAATATTTCTTAGACCACTCTCAATATTTTATTCCGCTCACACTTCCCAGCCTTTCCCGTGCTGCTCTTTTTAAGCAGCAGCGCCGCCCCGACGGTCCCGGGGTGCAGCTCTCTTAGTGACACGACGCAGCGGCCACCCCTCCTGCAGTACCTTTATTGGACCTCTTTTACCATGCTCAGCATTTTATTCTCTTTATACCTCTCAACCTTTCCGGGCCCCTTTTTTACCAGCAGCGCTGCCCCGACGGTCCCTCGGTGCAGCTCTTTTACTGACACGGGGCAGCGGCCACTCCTGCTGCAGTACCTTTACAATATTTCTTAGACCCCTGTCAATATTTTATTCCGCTCACATTTCCCAGCCTTTCCCGTGCTGCTCTTTTTAAGCAGCAGCGCTGCCCCAACGGTCCCGGGGTGCAGCTCTTTCAGTGACGCAGCGCAGCGGCCACACCTGCTGCAGTACCTTTATTGTACCTCTTTTACCATGCTCAGCATTTTATTCCCTTTACACCTCTCAGCCTTTCCGGGCCGCTTTTTAACCAGCAGCGCTGCCCCGACGGTCCCTCGGTGCAGCTCTTTTAGTGATGCGGGGCAGCGGCTACTCCTGCTGCAGTACCTTTACAATATTTCTTAGACCATTGTCAATACTTTATTCGGCTCACACTTCCTCTTGTCAATATTTTATTCAACTCACACTTCCCAGCCTTTCCGTGCTGCTCTTTTTAAGCAGCAGCGCTGCCCCGACGGTCCCGCCGGTGCAGCTCTTTTAGTGACACGGGGCAGCGGCCACACCTGCTGCAGTACCTTTATTGGACCTCTTTTACCATGCTCAGCATTTTATTCCCTTTACACCTCTCAACCTTTCCGGGCCCCTTTTTAAGCAGCAGCGCTGCCCCGACGGTCCCTCGGTGCAGCTCTTTTAGTGACACGGCGCAGCGGCCACTCCTGCTGCAGTACTTTTAAAGCATTTTCGACCTTTTTCGCAATTTTATTCCCTTCACAGATGCGACCTTTGCCGTGACACCTTTGAAGCAGCACCCCTGGCCCAGCTGCGCCTCGGTGCAGCTCATTTTATCCTGAGGAAGCGGCTACTCCTGCTGCGGTGCTGTTATTATTTCTCAGACCTTTCTCTATATTTTATTTCCCTCACACATCCAGTCCTTTCCCGTGCCGCACGTTTACCATCAACACCACCCCAAAGGTGCCTCGGTGCAGCTCTTTTAGTGACACGGGGCCGCGGCTACTCCTGCTGCAGTACCTTTTGAATATTTCTTAGACCATTGTCAATATTTTATTCGGCTCACACTTCCCAGCCTTTCCCGTGCTGCTCTTTTGAACCAGCAGCGCTGCC
The DNA here is from genome assembly GCF_020740725.1 of Corvus hawaiiensis. Classification (NCBI taxonomy): domain Eukaryota; kingdom Metazoa; phylum Chordata; class Aves; order Passeriformes; family Corvidae; genus Corvus; species Corvus hawaiiensis. The sequence goes on along the minus strand of NC_063219.1, from coordinate 40,828,222 downwards.
CCAACGGTCCCGCGGTGCAGCTCTTCTACTGACACGGGGCAGCGGCCACACCTGCTGCTGCAGTACCTTTATTGGACCTCTTTTACCATGCTCAGCATTTTATTCCCTTTACACCTCTCAGCCTTTCCCGGCCCCTTTTTAACCAGCAGCGCTGCCCCAACGGTCCCTCGGTGCAGCTCTTTTAGTGACACGGGGCAGCGGCCACTCCTGCTGCAGTACCTTTACAATATTTCTTAGACCACTCTCAATATTTTATTCCGCTCACATTTCCCAGCCTTTCCCGTACTGCTCTTTTTAACCAGCAGCGCCGCCCCGACGGTCCCGGGGTGCAGCTCTCTTAGTGACACGGCGCAGGGGCGGAGAGCCCTCTAGGTGCGGCTCCTCTATGGCACTTTACCGTGTTCTATTTTATTTCATTGGCACCTCGCGCGTTGCGCCGGGCGGCTCATTCGGGGACATGCGCCGGCTCCCACAGCGCTCCGCTCGCCGCCGCTCCCCGGGGGCCTCCCCGCTGCTCTCGGGAGATCGCACACCGCAGGCGGCCCAAGCCCCGTCTCGCCGACGGCACTCACCACCCACCGCCCGCCGCCGCGTTCTCCCGCTCCCTACCGGCACGAAGCGGCGCTGCCGATGACGGAGCCGATGCGCGGCTGCCACGCCGCTTTCCCCGCGCCTCAGGGCCGGCGCCTTCGGCCGCACAGGGCGGCGTCCCCGCACCCGGGCCAGCCCGCGAAGCTCCTGCCGCCGCCGCCGCCGCCCCCCGACTGAGGAGCCGCGACGCCGGCGCCCCCTTTTATACTCCGCACCCCCTTTTCCCGCCACTGCCGCGGTGGGCTCCCCCTGCCTCAAAACCGCCCAGAAGCGCCCGAGGCGGGAACGGCGCAGCCCCGCCGGTGCCTCGGAGAAGCTCTTTTAGTGACACGGGGCAGCGGCCACCCCTCCTGCTGCAGTACCTTTATTGTACCTCTTTTACCGTGCTCAGCATTTTATTCCCTTTACACCGCTCAGCCTTTCCCGTGCTGCTCTTTTTAACCAGCAGCGCTGCCCCAACGGTCCCGCGGTGCAGCTCTTTTAGTGACACGGCGCAGCGGCCACTCCTGCTGCAGTACCTTTACAATATTTCTTAGACCACTCTCAATATTTTATTCCGCTCACATTTCCCAGCCTTTCCCGTGCTGCTCTTTTTAAGCAGCAGCGCTGCCCCAACGGTCCCGGGGTGCAGCTCTTTCAGTGACACGGGGCAGCGGCCACACCTGCTGCTGCAGTACCTTTATTGGACCTCTTTTACCATGCTCAGCATTTTATTCTCTTTATACCTCTCAACCTTTCCAGGCCCCTTTTTAAGCAGCAGCGCTGCCCCGACGGTCCCTCGGTGCAGCTCTTTTAGTGACACGGGGCAGCGGCCACTCCTGCTGCAGTACTTTTAAAGCATTTTCGACCTTTTTCGCAATTTTATTCCCTTCACAGATGCGACCTTTGCCGTGACACCTTTGAAGCAGCACCCCTGGCCCAGCTGCGCCTCGGTGCAGCTCATTTTATCCTGAGGAAGCGGCTACTCCTGCTGCGGTGCTGTTATTATTTCTCAGACCTTTCTCTATATTTTATTTCCCTCACACATCCAGTCCTTTCCCGTGCCGCACGTTTACCATCAACACCACCCCAAAGGTGCCTCGGTGCAGCTCTTTTAGTGACACGGGGCCGCGGCTACTCCTGCTGCAGTACCTTTTGAATATTTCTTAGACCATTGTCAATATTTTATTCGGCTCACACTTCCCAGCCTTTCCCGTGCTGCTCTTTTTTACCAGCAGCGCTGCCCCAACGGTCTCGCGGTGCAGCTCTTTTAGTGACACGGGGCAGCGGCCACTCCTGCTGCAGTACCTTTACAATATTTCTTAGACCACTCTCACTATTTTATTCCGCTCACATTTCCCAGCCTTTCCCGTGCTGCTCTTTTTAAGCAGCAGCGCTGCCCCAACGGTCCCGGGGTGCAGCTCTTTCAGTGACGCAGCGCAGCGGCCACACCTGCTGCAGTACCTTTATTGTACCTCTTTTACCATGCTCAGCATTTTATTCCCTTTACACCTCTCAGCCTTTCCGGGCCCCTTTTTAACCAGCAGCGCTGCCCCGACGGTCCCTCGGTGCAGCTCTTTTAGTGATGCGGGGCAGCGGCTACTCCTGCTGCAGTACCTTTACAATATTTCTTAGACCATTGTCAATACTTTATTCGGCTCACACTTCCTCTTGTCAATATTTTATTCAACTCACACTTCCCAGCCTTTCCGTGCTGCTCTTTTTAAGCAGCAGCGCTGCCCCGACGGTCCCGCCGGTGCAGCTCTTTTAGTGACACGGGGCAGCGGCCACACCTGCTGCTGCAGTACCTTTATTGGACCTCTTTTACCATGCTCAGCATTTTATTCCCTTTACACCTCTCAGCCTTTCCCAGCCCCTTTTTAACCAGCAGCGCTGCCCCAACGGTCCCTCGTTGCAGCTCTTTTAGTGACACGGGGCAGCGGCCACTCCTGCTGCAGTACCTTTACAATATTTCTTAGACCATTGTGAATATTTTATTCGGCTCACACTTCCCAGCCTTTCCCGTGCTGCTCTTTTTAAGCAGCAGCGCTGCCCCGACGGTCCTGCGGTGCAGCTCTTTTAGTGACACGGCGCAGCGGCCACACCTGCTGCTGCAGTACCTTTATTGGACCTCTTTTACCATACTCAGCATTTTATTCCCTTTACACCTCTCAGCCTTTCCGGGCCCCTTTTTTACCAGCAGCGCTGCCCCGACGGTCCCTCGGTGCAGCTCTTTTAGTGACACGGGGCAGCGGCCACTCCTGCTGCAGTACTTTTAAAGCATTTTCGACCTTTTTCGCAATTTTATTCCCTTCACAGATGCGACCTTTGCCGTGACACCTTTGAAGCAGCACCCCTGGCCCAGCTGCGCCTCGGTGCAGCTCATTTTATCCTGAGGAAGCGGCTACTCCTGCTGCGGTGCTGTTATTATTTCTCAGACCTTTCTCTATATTTTATTTCCCTCACACCTCCAGTCCTTTCCCGTGCCGCACGTTTACCATCAACACCACCCCAAAGGTGCCTCGGTGCAGCTCTTTTAGTGACACGGGGCCGCGGCCACTGCTGCTGCAGTACCTTTTGAATATTTCTTAGACCATTGTCAATATTTTATTCGGCTCACACTTCCCAGCCTTTCCCCTGCTGCTCTTTTTAACCAGCAGCGCTGCCCCAACGGTCCCGCGGTGCAGCTCTTTTAGTGACACGGCGCAGCGGCCACACCTGCTGCTGCAGTACCTTTATTGGACATCTTTTACCATGCTCAGCATTTTATTCTCTTTACACCTCTCAACCTTTCCGGGCCCCTTTTTTACCAGCAGCGCTGCCCCGACGGTCCCTCGGTGCAGCTCTTTTAGTGACACGGCGCAGCGGCCACTCCTGCTGCAGTACCTTTACAATATTTCTTAGACCAGTGTCAATATTTTATTCCGCTCACACTTCCCAGCCTTTCCCGTGCTGCTCTTTTGAACCAGCAGCGCTGCCCCAACGGTCCCGCGGTGCAGCTCTTTTACTGACACGGCGCAGCGGCCACCCCTCCTGCTGCAGTACCTTTATTGGACCTCTTTTATCATGCTCAGCATTTTATTCCCTTTACACCTCTCAGCCTTTCCCGTGCTACTCTTTTTTACCAGCAGCGCTGCCTCGACGGTCCCTCGGTACAGCTCTTTTAGTGACACGACGCAGCGGCCACTCCTGCTGCCGTGCCTTTATTGTACCTCTTTTACCATGCTCAGCATTTTATTCTCTTTATACCTCTCAACCTTTCCGGGCCCCTTTTTAACCAGCAGCGCTGCCCCGACGGTCCCTCGGTGCAGCTCTTTTAGTGATGCGGGGCAGCGGCTACTCCTGCTGCAGTACCTTTACAATATTTCTTAGACCATTGTCAATACTTTATTCGGCTCACACTTCCTCTTGTCAATATTTTATTCAACTCACACTTCCCAGCCTTTCCGTGCTGCTCTTTTTAAGCAGCAGCGCTGCCCCGACGGTCCCGCCGGTGCAGCTCTTTTAGTGACACGGGGCAGCGGCCACACCTGCTGCTGCAGTACCTTTATTGGACCTCTTTTACCATGCTCAGCATTTTATTCCCTTTACACCTCTCAGCCTTTCCCGGCCCCTTTTTAACCAGCAGCGCTGCCCCAACGGTCCCTCGGTGCAGCTCTTTTAGTGACACGGGGCAGCGGCCACTCCTGCTGCAGTACCTTTACAATATTTCTTAGACCACTCTCACTATTTTATTCCGCTCACACTTCCCAGCCTTTCCCGTGCTGCTCTTTTGAACCAGCAGCGCTGCCCCAACGGTCCCGCGGTGCAGCTCTTTTACTGACACGGGGCAGCGGCCACACCTGCTGCTGCAGTACCTTTATTGGACCTCTTTTACCATGCTCAGCATTTTATTCCCTTTATACCTCTCAGCCTTTCCGGGCCGCTTTTTAACCAGCAGCGCTGCCCCGACGGTCCCTCGGTGCAGCTCTTTTAGTGACACGGGGCAGCGGCCACTCCTGCTGCAGTACCTTTACAATATTTCTTAGACCATTGTGAATATTTTATTCGGCTCACACTTCCCAGCCTTTCCCCTGCTGCTCTTTTTAAGCAGCAGCGCCGCCCCGATGGTCCCGGGGTGCAGCTCTCTTAGTGACACGGCGCAGGGGCGGAGAGCCCTCTAGGTGCGGCTCCTCTACGGCACTTTACCGTATTCTATTTTATTTCATTGGCACCTCGCGCGTTGCGCCGGGCGGCTCATTCGGGGACATGCGCCGGCTCCCACAGCGCCGCGCCCGCCGCCGCTCCCCGGGGGCCTCCCCGCTGCTCTCGGGAGATCGCACACCGCAGGCGGCCCAAGCCCCGTCTCGCCGACGGCACTCACCACCCACCGCCCGCCGCCGCGTTCTCCCGCTCCCTACCGGCACGACGCGGCGCTGCCGATGACGGAGCCGATGCGCGGCTGCCACGCCGCTCTCCCCGCGCCTCAGGGCCGGCGCCTTCGGCCGCACAGGGCGGCGTCCCCGCACCCGGGCCAGCCCGCGAAGCTCCTGCCGCCGCCGCCGCCGCCCCCCGACTGAGGGGCCGCGACGCCGGCGCCCCCTTTTATACTCCGCACCCCCTTTTCCCGCCACTGCCGCGGTGGGCTCCCCCCGCTTCAAAACCGCCCAGAAGCGCCCGAGGCGGGATATCCCCCGCGCCGGAATCCCTCCTGTCCTGGAAAAGGGAAGCTAAAGAAAAAAAAAAAAGAACTCCGAGCTTTCCACAAATGTCCCAAAAAACGAAGCAGCTGTGAGGGGCTTCGAGCTTTGCCTGGTCCCTCAGGAAACGGCGCTTTCCATTGGCTGCCGGAGTAGCCAGGGCTCCTATTGGCTGCCGCACGCTGCAATGCTTCCGATTGGCTGCTGCCCGATCCGCAGCCCCCGGGCAGCTGCTGCTGGGGGTCTCGCCAGGCGGGCTGCAGCCGGAGCAGGACACACCGCAACGCCAGCAGGCGTCCAGCGGTGCTCGGTGTCTGTCGGCGTTTGCAGTTCAGACAGACAAATTGAATCCCAATTGCCGGCGATTTTCACCACCTGCTATTTCTCCTCTGTTTTCCTGGATGGATTTGACAGCGCTTTCTTTCCCCCCCCAGAGTTGGAAAGCAAAATGCTCAGCTGCCTCTTGGCCATCTCCGCTTCCTTCCACAGCTCCAGCCTTGTCCCTCTTTCTCTCCCCTTTACTTTGCACCAGGTTCTCCCTCCTCCTTTCCCAGGCAGGTCGCAGCAGAGACATTTCACCGACGTGTCACCGACGTGGCCATACAGAGTGTGACACTGCTCATCTGTCTCTGTGGGCTGGCTGGGAACGGGGCTCTTCTGCCTCCTCAGATGGAAAGGGCATACTGCCAGCATCTTTAGCCTGGCTGTCACCGACTTCATCTTCCTCCTCTTTGCGGTCCCCTCTGCCCTGCTCTTCCTGCTGGAAGATGTGTCCTGCTCTCCTGTCATGCCCCTGAGGTACGTGAGATTCCTTTACCTGGTGTCAGCGTTCTCCTGCTACTGGGTGCTCTTCTGGATGACAGCCATCAGCGCCAAAAAGGACATGGAAAAGCTCTGCAAGCTCTGCTGCCGCTGTGACCTTCCCAATCCCATGATGTGGGTGCTGTGGGGTGCTCAATGCTTGACCTTCTTCGTTCCCATCATTCTCATTCCCACAGTGGCTTCCCTGTGCCCGTCACACGAGCAGGAGCACTGCCGGGTGGCTCTCATCTCCATGTTCTCCGTTACCCTGCTCCTCTTTGCTGCACCCGTGCTCATTACCCGCATAATAATCCACACGTTCCGCTGTGTCCCGGTCTGTCCCAGTGTTTCCCGGTCTGTCCCGGTCTGTCCCGCGGGGAGGCGGGGCCTGACCCGCGTCACGCCCCCTACGCGCGCGCTCCGCATGGGTCACGTGGTTCCCCGCGCGTCACGTGATGGGGGCGGGGGCCGCCGGGAAGCGCCAGGCGGGACCGGGCCGGGATCGGGATCGGGATCGGGATCGGGATCGGGATCGGGATCGGGATCGGGATCGGGGTCGGGGTCGGGACCGGGCCCAGCGCAGCCCCGCCCAAGCCGCGGCCCTGCCCGAGCCCTGCGAGCCGCCAGCCCGGCGCCGGCCCGCCATGGAGCGCCGGGACCCCTCCGGATCGGTCGCCCGCTTGGCAGCCGCCCTCCCCTCCCTCCCCCGGGCCGGGCCCGCCCCCCGCCCCTCGGCGCTCCGTGACTCGCCGGCGGCTCCTCGGCTCCTCCAGCGTTCGCCGGTGGCGGCAGCCAAGAGATAGTCCGGGCCTAGCGGAGCGGCCAGCACAGGTGAGCGCGGCCGGGCCTGGCCTCCCGCCGGCACCGGGGCGGCGCCGGGGCCGCGCCGTCCCCGCCCCGGGCACTCCCGGGACATCCCGGCCCATCCCGGCCGCCCCCTGGGCGGCAGCGGCGGGCCCGAGGGCGGCATCGGCCGCTGCGGGCGCAGCTCCCGCCGGGACCCGCGGCTTTCCCCGCGCTCGCGCCCCGCGGTGGGGGACACCCCGGGAGGGCGGAGGTGCCTCCCCGGGCAGCGCAACCCGGGGCATTCCCTGGAACGGGGACTCGGGGCGGGCTCGGGGCCGGCGGGGCCGCTGCGCTGCCCTCCCCGCTGATGGATTGAATCCTGTTCCGGTCATTGGCTTTGTCAGGGCTTTGTTCCTTCCCCTTTGCTCTCCCGGTTTGGCGCCGGAGCCGCTCCGGGATGGAGCGGGCCGGCACCGGCACGGGCTGCGGGGCTCTGGGGGCGGCCGGCGGCTCTGGGCGGCTTCGCGGGGCTGCCGTGCTCGGGGAATTGGCTTCGGGCGGCTGCTGCCGTAGGTCAGTGAGGGAAGAGTCGCGGGTCCGGACACAATCCCGTCCCGGAGTGAGCGGGTGGCTGTTGCGTAAAGCCTCATCCTTGGGGGGGTTGTGTTGGACTTTGTAAAAGTCGCTTAACGTTCCTGGGCTCTGGGCTGACTTTTTTCCTTTTTTGCCATTTTTCAATGAGCAAAACAAAGCGAGAAAGTGTTGAGAGGTGTAAGCCGGGTATCCGGTGCATTCAGTGCTGTGCCTGTGATTCTCTTCGGGAGATGAGCAAGTGGTTCAGTGGATTTTGGGGGAGAACTGAGTGCTTGTGCCAAAGCTCGCTCACAGCCTGGGCAGATGCTGTACAGTGGAAAGGGAAAAGGGGCAGGTGTGGGACCCAGTGCCCCCTCCAGCTCATCTCTCGCCTTATTACGGCCTTGTTTGGTCATTTTCTCAGGAGTGCCGGTGCTTTGAAGCATTCCCGTGTTCCCAGTGCTGGCAGCCAGGCGCCCACCTGCCCCTGTGGGACTGCCCAGGCCCTTCCTCAGTGCCAGTCTTTGGAATGAGCTGGTTCTGCTGGGGCCTGTGTGTTCATTTGTCACCTGGGCTCCCTCCCAGCTACTGAACTCCTCTCAGGTGTATTCCTAGTTCCTGACATTCCTTTAAAACTACCGAATTCTTCTCTCAGGTCCCTGGCAAATGGGGCTTTGCAGCCTGGGGGAGTTCTTGCAAAACGGGGTCTAGTGAAGTGCTCTGCAGGAGTGGTTGTGCACCTGAGTGGTCATTTAATTGTCTCCTCTAATGAGGGAAACGTGATTAAACTCCTGGCGCTGTGCTGCTGTTGTGTGTCGGCCTTGAGGTGTGAGACAGTCCCGGTGTCACACTGGAGTTGCTTAGTGGCTGTGCTGAGACTGGGACAGGTCTTGTTGGTCAGGAGCAAAAGGGAAAATTTATCTTTTGGCTTGCTTAATATCTTGGCTTTATTAATGTATCAATGTCAATTTTTGTCATTTGCTGCCTCCTGCACAGTGTGTTTGCAGCTCTGTGTGAGAGCAGACTCTCCCCTGTTCGGGATTGAGACAATCCTGGAATATCCTGAGCTGGAAGGGACCCACAGGGATCACCCAGTCCCACCCCCGTCCCTGCCCAGACCTCCCAACAACCCCAGCCTGGGCATCTCTGGCAGCGCTGTCCAAACGCTCCTGGAGCTCTGGCAGCCTCGGGGCCGTGCCCATTCCCTGGGGAGCCTGGGCAGTGCCCAGCAGTCTCTGGGGGAAGAGCCTTTCCCTGATCTCAGCCTGAGCCTGCTCCAGCTGCTCCCTGGGTCCTGTCCCTGTCCCAGGGAGCGGAGATCAGAGCTGTAGGCCCCGATGTGTTCTGACCTCACACTTCTCTACCAGAACAAACCCAGTGCCCTCAGCAGCTCTTTCATGGTCCTTCCACACCCTTCCCCATCCCCATGTCCCTTCTTTGGATGCTGTCAGATTTTTATCTTTTTTATATTGTGGCGCCCAAAAGTGCCCCCAGGACTCCAGTACAGTTTAACAGCAATGAAAGAAAACAGTAGATTTCAACTTTGATCTCAAAAGCTGTCTCAGGCCCCTGATACTGCCTCAAAATGCCTTTGCAGTTCTTGCTTTATGACTTGTGTCAAACGCGGAGAGAGTGAGACTGAGCCCCTGGGGTCAGTTTCTGTGTGAGAAGCCACACAGCAAGCCAGAAATCTTTGCTCCAGATCACCAGAAATTTACAGTATTGAGGGCGGAAATACTGAGAGTTGAGTCTTGGGAGCTGAGCCAGGAAAGCAGCACCTCTGCCATGGGCAGATTTGGCACATGGAGAGAGCTCGAGCAGCTTCCAAGAGGTCCCAGCAATGTGTGTGTGGAGCTGGGAGAAGCATGAGTTGCGGTGTCGTGTTTGGAGTCCCCCTGGGTGAGGATGTAGGAATAGACTGGAGTTTTTGGTGACTGAGGTTTCTCTTCTGGTTTTGGCCACATCATTTCGGTTTGTTACTCGCCTGTGGTTTGTTCTACAGGCCTATTTCCTTTCTCTCCTACTATGGTGTCACAGTTATCTTCAGCAGAGGCTCAGCAATAACTAAACTTGAGCTTAGATACTTAAACTTCAGTTCAGAGTAGATACACGGAAGAAATCCTTCACTGTGAGGGTGGGCAGGTCCTGGCACAGGGTGCCCAGAGCAGCTGTGGCTGCCCCTGGATCCCTGGCAGTGTCCAAGGCCAGGCTGGACAGTGGGGCTTGGAGCAGCGTGGGACAGTGGAAAGTGTCCCTGCCCTTGGCAGGGGTGGCACTGGATGGGCTTTAAGGTCCCTTCCCACCAAGACCTCGTCCTGTGGGGTTGCTGCTTTCAACACCCTTGTTGTTCCTGCGGACACAGCTCAAGGTGGGTCTGAGAGAGACAAACTCTGCTTTTGGGGGTTTGTGTTGATGAGGAGGGGAGGGGAGGTCACTGCTCTGCTTATTTTAACTGCTGTGGCAGAGCCAGGAGCCCAAGGCAGGACAAGGGCAAAGCAAACCTCTCCGAGCTCTTGGGTTCTCTTCATTCCCAGATATTCTGATTCCTGCCCAAGTCCAAGTTCATTGTGCTGTGCAGGATGCGAGTTTAATCAGGTTTTAGTGCTGGTTTAGCTGAGTATTTCTAGGGCTTGAGGATGAAGCCAAATGCTCTGCATTGAAAAAGTGATGGATGTTCAGCACAAGATTCTCTTCAGGAACTGGCACGAAAAGTGGTTGCTGAAGCTGAGGGAGGAGCAATTCACAGCTTGGCTGGAAGAGGGAGAAGTGCTCACTGCTGGTCTGTCACTTCATCCTCATGAGTGAGTCTGGGAGCTCCTGAGATCGGCCAGGCTGCAATTTCAGATAGTTTAGATGGTCTGGCCTTGAAAAATTCATATTTTGGTGCCTGGAGCAAAAGCTGAAGGTGGCAGGAAGTGGCAGCAGTGGCAGGGAACTGAAGTGACACCACCCTGAGCTCAGAACTAATTTTGGTTGTGACCTTGAGCAGTCCCTGGGCCACACCAGAGCTTTTTGTGTCACCTGCTTTGGGAGGTTCTTCCTTGCCCGTGGAGAAGTTGGGTCTCGCACAGGTCTGCTGTGGAGCACCTGTGCCACCACCTTTAAAGAACCACACTGGAGGTGTCAGTGAGCCCCTCAGTGCCTGCCCAGCCTAGAGCAGGGCTGGGAGGGCAGGGGGCTCAGGGAGTGCTCATTCCTGGTGGTGTTGGAGCTCTGAGCCCAGCCCTGAGCTGGGTTTGTGGCTCTGAGGGCACGGGGAGTGTCCGGAGCAGGCCTGGCCTGGGCAGAGTAGGAACTCCTGGAGTAACTCCTGAGTAACCCACACCTTCCACACGAGAGGGAGGCACTCCCAGAGTCAGGCGCTGTCTCCTCAGAGGTGCTTTGGGGTTTAATTCTGTTCTCACAGTGACTCCTCTCACCTGGGAACCCCGTGGTTACCTACAGAGGGTCTGAGGCCTTAGGGATATAAATATGGACAGGAGGGATTGGAATCTGCCTATCAGGGAATCTTCCCCTTGCCCACAGGAGAGTGTGCAGAACTCTTCTGTGTGATGATAATGTTTTCATACTTTAGGTGTGAAAATAAAAAATGGGAGAAATCTCGTTTTTCTGGCAGCACACAAAGAACTTTCTTCTGTGTCACCACTAAAACTCTGTGAGGGGATGAACACCTGGGAATCTGAAAGACACATACTGGGAAAGCATCAATATGAATGGATTTTTCTGCTTCTTTTTGCACTTGAAAGAAAGGTGAAAGTTACAGGCTGAGTCAAGCTTTTACCCTTTATTTCAATCAATTCAGTTATTGCTAAATATGGCTACACACAGGTAGCCCAGGTGACAGAGCTGTCTCCAGCTGCTCCTTGGCCCCAGTGTCCCACGCGGGATGCTTGAGTTATCCACTGAGAGCCCCCTTGAGACTGGAGCACAGGTAAATCTGCCTGTCTGAAGGGCAGGATTGTGTCCTAAGTCCCTCCTCATTCCTTCCTTTCGTCAGGCCCCAGCTGTGGCTGGGCCCACCATTGTGGCTTGGGTGGCAGTGGCACGTTGGAAAGCCCTGGGGGTGCCAGCTGGGGGTGAGAGCTCAGGGTGCCAGCCCAGGCTCCACCAGCACTTGGCCCACACTGGGGCACAGATTGAGAGATGAACTCTTGGAAGCTTGTCCTGAGGAGGATGAATGGTACCTGCTGGCGAAATTCGGTGCTTTCACAGAGCTGTGATAAACCCCAAAGTCTTAGACTGCCAACCTACAGCCTCTGCACCGTCACATTCCCCAGCTGCATTTTGTATTGGAATTTTACCTGCTCCCACCTGCGTCCTCCTGCTGGCAGTGCCAGCAGCCCACGTGCTGCCTCTCCTGAGAGCAAGTTCCTGCCTGTTTCCTCTCCCAGCCCCAGCTCTTGCTTCCCTCTGGCAGAGGCAGCTTTAGGTGCAATATCCTGATGTTTCTGGGAGTGGGTTTTGGAATAAACCTACACACGGGATGTCCATGGGTTGCTGCTATGGATTCTGTGAAAGGTGACCAGGAAAAGCAAGTTCAGAGTTACTCAGGGGATCCTCTGATTCCTGCCCATCTCATGGAGCTGGTCAGGGTGAAACTACTACTCCCATGCTTTTTATTTTCCTCCTCTTAGTGCTGTTTTTTCCCCAGGTTAAGTCAGTGTTGGAGCAGCCCTTGTGGGTTTATCTGTAATGAGCAGTGGTTGTGTCTGCACACGGAGATAGCAGATTCCAGCTGTAGTGTGCAAACGTCGGTGCTTTGTGCCTTAGTGCACACCCACATTTGTCAGCTGACAGGGCTGATGCGATGAGAAAACCTCGCACTCTCCAATAACCTGAGCACAGGCACTTCCTGCATTGTTACATTTAACCAAAGCTCTGATAAAAAATACTACATTAATTTTTCTAATGGAGACCAGATTCCGCATTATCATAATTTACGTTTTTGGATTCTCTTTGATTGACTCTGGTGGGAAGGGAGGTGAATCAGTATCTTGTACTTTAGGGAAAGATCTAGGGGAGAATTGAATTGTACTTCCTTGGAATTCACATCACCCCCCCTTAGTCGGAGATGTTGATCTTGAGAACAACAAGCAGAGAACAGCCCAGGAAGGGCTGAACGTGACAAAACAGTGCAGAGCATACAGAAATCCTCTTTGCTGTGTTCATCATTCTGTCTTCATCTTGGATTGTTTCCACCCTTCTCCTCCACCTGGAAGTCACAAACATCCTGCAGTGGCAGGTACTCTGGGTTCTTCTGGCAGGAGTAGTCTAAGAACAGCTTTTGCTGGGAGCAGCTCTGACCTTGCTGAAATGACTGCTGAAACCTCCCCTGACTCTTGCAGTGCCAGAATTTCACGGTGGCCGTGGTGAGGCAGGGACTGAGCCTGGTTCATTGTCCCCAGAGCTCGGGTAGTACAGGACAGTCAGGCCAGTAAAGCCCCTGCTCAGGGCTGGGAACGAGATCCTGGCCAGCTTTCCCTCTCTGCCCCTCTCTGCAGTCCTGCTGGGCTATGTCATGCTACCATGTTACAGCATTGTTCCACGTCTTTTTTTTTTTTTTTTTTTTTTTTTTTTGGAAGTAATGCCGGATATTGGCAGTCAAGGGCGATGGAGTGAGGTGAGCTGTGACCGGTGGACAGAATGAGTTGTTACGGCCTCGGTCTCAATTTTTGGTGCAGCTCTAAGCATCCGTTGTTGTGTGTTTTAGGTGGTCCACTTGCAGGATGTCCTGGCCCTGGATGCTGGAGGGTGCAAGCCTAAGGTATAGGTGTGGTGTCCTTCAGTTGGAGCAGGGAGGCTGTGGTTTCGCAGTCTCTCAGCATGTTTCGTGTGTTTTTGCTTTGCTTCTCTGCAGGTGCTGCTGCCGCCCTGGGCGTGCCAAGGGACAGAGGCGAGCAGGTGAGTTGCATTTAGGTGGGGTGTCTGATAGGCCAGCGGTCTATGGCAGCGTGCTGAGCGTGTCCCTTTTCATTGTGCAGGTTTGTCCTGGCCACCTCCAGAGTCAGATCAAGATTTGAGGTGAGCTGGGGCAGTGGTGTGGAGTAGCCCGGGGATGCTCTTCTTGAGGGCAACAGTGACGTTTTCTGTTTTGTTGTCTTAGGTACCGTGAGCAGGTGTGGAGCTGAAGCTTGGAGAGAGCAGGTAAGCGATGAGCCTCGGCAGTTTCGAGGGAGGGGGCCTTGCAGAAGGGGTCTCTTTTGGCGTGTGTTGTCAGAGGCTGAATTTTCTCGTTGTTCTCCATCTTTTGCAGCTGCCAAAGCGGACCGTGGGGAACGTATTGACATCTGAGGTGCTGATGCATTTTTCCTGTCAAGGATGGATTTTGTCCGTTTGTCTTCAGAAAGCTAAGTGTTGGGAGCAATGGTTGGGAGAAGGGAAAGACCTTTGGAGTTCCAGGAGGCAACTGGAAGTTAGCTTAGAGGAGGGGGCTGTTGTGGGAGGGCCCCTTGGAAGTAAAGGGAGAGGGTTTCTCCTCAGCATCACCTGAGCCTTTGCTGGGCAGGGCAGTTCCCACCCATCTCTGTCATCGGCCTTTGAGTCTCGACGTCATCGTGGATCTTTTTGCCCGAGGAGCTCGCCTTCGGGTCTGGCACGATTGCCACGGTCTCCGTTTTACCTACTCGCTGGCATAGCCGCCCGTGGGCATCTTGGCCACTTGCTGGTTGGTCACGTTTTGCAACGTCACTTCAGCCTTTGGTGGCAGAGTCCTTCCCTAGGGATCCCTTTGTATCACCTGGCAGTCATTGCCTCCTTCTCTAGGCCTGCTGAGCTTCTCAAGCATCCTCTTAGCAGCTTTGGCACTGGCTTCTTGGAAGGAGTTACGTTTCACTGTCGCGTGCTGTTGCCATAGAGCCTTCTTTCCTTTGGCATCGCCAGCCTCTGGCTCATCTTGCTCTAGCAATCTTGTGCCCATTGCTGGGCAGGTTCAGCTCGTGTCTGTGTTATGTCATTTGTGTCTGTGTTCTGTAGTTTGTGTCCATCCTCTCCTGTGTCACAGGGCTTTGTTATGTCTCGGTGCTTTATCGGCCTCGTTCTGGGCCGTAGCGGCAGCGGGGATCTCTGCTCGCGTACTTTCCCGGATCGGGCTCATTCCGGCATCTTTACAGTTTTGCTTTTGGAGAGCAGAAGAAGTACACAAGATGTTCTCATCCATCTTCCTTCTCACTTTTGGTAGTATCTTTTTTTCATGGGCCATGGACTTCTCAATGAAGTGTATTAGACCCTCCTCACTGTGGTAGTTCCATAGGTTCCATTGCCTCAAAGCATATCAGGTCTAGAATTTATCTTCTGGAGAGTTATCTCAAGTCCTCGTGTCATCTTTGCTTCTATTTGGTGTGCTTACACTTGGAGCTACCCTGCCCTGGCACGCAGAGTCATGGCTGGGTTGAACAGTTGTAAAACTTTGTGGTTCATTTCTTGTCTGTGGGCTTTTGTGTAGAAAACTTACGGGCCTGGTGTATGGGGATAACTCCGAGCTGTCAGCTACTTGTAGACTGCCTCATGTTGTCTTGCAGGTCCCCAAGGCCGATTCCGATCCCTGCAGTCACCGATGCTACCGCTTTTCCCAGAATCTGCCCTTCCACGTCAGGGAGCAGCAGTTGGAAGATGTGTTGAAGCGTCTTCATCAGTGGAGTGTTGTGAGTAAGGGCTGCAGTCAGTGTGTAAGCTGAAGAAGGGGTGTCTGTCTGTGAGAGTGTGTGTCTGTCTGTGTCTGCGTGTGTCAGTCTGTGAGAGCGTGTGTGTTGACTGGTTCTAACCTTGTGTGTTTGATTTTTGCCTTTCAGTTTTTTCAACTGATTTTTAACTTTATAATAAGAAAACAGCCAGCTGTGAGGTTTTTTTTTCCCCCATCTGGGTTTTGTTTTTCCTTGGTCCCGTCCTGTCTGTGAGGCGATGTTCATCACCAAGGTTTGGGTGCAGCCAAACAAACAGCCTCCCTAACAGGGTGGAGAGTACACAGTGGAGGTTAGGAATACAAGGAAAAAGTGCACCAGCCCTTACACCACCCCTAACAGCACCATTTTCCCCCCACCAGCAGCACAATGCAGCAACCCTGGAACCCTCACTGCAGCACAGCTCAGTAAGCCTGGTGCTGGGATAACCCTGGAACCCTCAGAGGAGGCCAAGCCCCACACCAAAAAGGTAGGGATGACATCTGCAGGCTGGAGAGTGACAGGTACGGGTTGGGGGCTGGGGCGTGTAGAGCAGGAGTGAGGGGTTCCAGGCAGCAATAGCAGTGAGGGGTATAAAGTAGAGTGGGTTAAAGGTTAGGGGATAAAGGGACAAAAGTCAGGGCAAAGGTTGGGGGGTCAGGGAATCAAAGGTAAAAGTCCAGGGGTCAAAGGTCAAGGTGGTCAATGTCAAAGCACAGAGGTCACATGTAGAAGGTTGGGGCAAAGGTCACAGGGCTCAGGGGGGTCAAAGGTCATGGGGTCAGGTGTCATGGGTCAAAAGGTAAGAGTCAAAGGGCTAAGGTTGGGGGTGTCAAAGGTCAGGGCTCAAGGTGTAAAGGTGGATGGTCAGGGGTCAGGGATCAAAGGTCGGGTTGTCAAGGAATGGGTCAAGGGGTCAAAGGTCAGGGGGTAAAAGGTCAAGGCTCGGGCTCAGGATTAGAGATTCCAGCATGATTTTCCATGGTGGTTCCCAGTGTGGGGACACGGGGTGTGGGGTCAGTGGCGCCGGGGGTGGGCAGGAGCCCCGTGGGCAGTGGCCGGCAGCGGCAGGGACGCCTCTGTACGGGTCGCGCCCCTCCACTGCCAGCAGAAGCCCCCCTGCGCCATGCGGTGCCCGGCCGCGCCCCTTGCCCTCCCCGCCGCTGCCTTCCCGCACTCCCACCGCACCCTCTGCTCCCCTCCAGCCCAGGGAAATGCAGGAAAACACAAAATCATCGAGGTGGAACAGTCACTGGAGCTGCCCGAGCCATCCCCCCGCCTGAAGGCGGCAGCTGCCCAGAGCCAGGGGCACCCAGCAGGATGCAGCTCCTCTTTCCCAGGAGCCGGAGGCAGGGTTTCCCAGGCAGGGGGAGCAGGGAGAATTTCAGCTCCCAGCAGCTCTCTGTGAGTGCTGGATAGACTCTGGGCTGAGCCAGGTGGGAGGTGTGGGTGGTGTTCATGTCCCCAGGAGCTGCTCAAATCCACCTTAAACTCCTGGAATGGTCTGTGCTGGGAAGAACCTTACAGACCATTCTGTTCAGCCCCTTGCCATGGTCAGGGACACCTTCCTGGGGTGTCTGTGCCAGAGTGGTGGAACGGGCAGGACTTTCTCCCTGAGCCCAGTCCCGGGCAAGATTGGGGTTCCCATGGGAAGAAGCCTGTGAGCTGCATTTCCGGAGCTGGGAGCCTCCATGCCTGGGAGTGTTTCCAGTACTGCTCTTTGGTTTTTTCCATAACTGGGCATGATGTTTCTCCCCAGAGCAAGGTGGTTTTCCCTGGATTGTTGGGGTTACACACTGGCTGTTTGACAGCTCTGTTGTCTCTTTCTCCTGAATGGAAGAGCGAGGAATGGGGGATGCTCCCGACTGTCACAGGGATGTGGGAACAGCCCAGTTCCAGTGAGGAATGTGACACCCAGCTCGTGGCGTGTGCCCTGAGATGGTCTTTGCTGTTGTTTTGTCTTTAGAGCCTGTTGGAGTGCTGGCCTGGATTTGGGAGGAGCCAAGTAGCCTGGAGCAGTGAGGTTTCTCCTGTCAGAAATCCATGCTGGGGATGTTTTCCCTGGCTGTCCCAAGGGGAAGGAACAGCTCTGGAGTTTTTGCAGCCACAGGCTGGGGATGCATCCCCTGAAAACCAGTTCAGGATCGTTCATCTGACTCTGTCCCTGACCTGTGGCTTCCAGGGAGCCTTCTGGTCTTCTGGATATTCCCAGGAGAGGATATTCCACCACCTGACTTTTAAGCCAGGAATTCCAAACCCAGTAAGTCGGTCACATTCTATGGGAGCTGCCCCAATGGTGGGATGGCAGAGGGCACACCCCACGCTGCTGTTTGGGACATTCCCGACTGGAACGGGAACTAGCTGGGCATTTTGGAGCGCTGAGGCCACAAGGGCAGCCTTGAGTGGCATTCCCAGGCAATGCTGAGGCATCCCATGGCTGTGGCACGTGGCAACACATGCCTGATGTGGAGCAGAGAGAGGAAGGGAGAAATTCTGAGTTGATGGGAGGAATGGAACTGGGCTTTCCAGAATGGAATTGGTATAGGTGCTGATGGTATCATGGAATCATGGGGTGGCTTGGAAGGGACACAAAGACCCTCTGGGCTCTGTTATCCCATCCCGTGGCAAAGAACACGTCCAAAACTGCCTCCTCACCCTCATGGAATGGCAGTGGGTGTTGGGAGCTCTGGCAGGAGCACCTGGAGACCAGGTAAGAATAGCAGTGGCATTGTTTTGGCTGCTGCTGGATGTGGTTTTCTCTTTTCAAGATGTTCCTCTGATTGATGTTTTCACAGTAGCTTGCTAGGCCTCATTTGAGGATAATTCCAAGAATTTTGAAGTAGTTGGAAAAGAATGAGGAAAAAAGGTGAACCTGATCAATTTCTAGTAATTCTGAACTTCTCTTGCAGCACCATTACAGGGGAAAGCTGGTGAAAGGATAAAGATGCAGAGGAACATGTGTTGTAAACCCCCCCTGCTTCCCTGACAAAGCAAACCTTTCTGCAATCCCAGTAAATTTCTTGGAGAAACTGTGGGATCATAAGGTTTCCTAGGAAAGGAAAACTAAGGAACGAGATGAGGAAAGAGGCTTCCAATTAATAATGATTTGATGGAGGTAGGAATGATTCTTGTATGTTTGATGCACCCCTTTTTATTCCTGGGATAATTTAAAATGATTTCTTTAAAAAATCATTTCGATTTGGGAATTCAGATTAGAGAGGAAACGATGCAAAATAAATGCAGGGAGAGATCACAGACTCATCCTGGAATGGCAGAATACTTTGGGTGGGAAGGGACCTTAAGGATCACCTCATTCCATCCACAGGGTGCTCCAAGCTGCGGCCAGCCTGGCCTTGAACACTTCCAGGGATGGGGCAGCCACGATTTCCCTGGGTTTACGGGCACAAGAGGAAATTTTCAGCAGGAACTGAGGGATTTCCCTTGCTCTGCCTGGCCCTAGCAGGGCTTTGGGAGGCAGAGGCTGTGGGAACAGGAGCTTTGTCCACTGCCTTGGGGGGGAGTCTCTGATGTCCCAAAACCCAGCAGAGCAAGTGGTTGCGGTTTAACATCCCGTTCAAAGGAGATGCCAGGCCAGGAACGGGAATGGACTGCAGAGCAGGGATGGTGCCCAGCAGAGGGGTGACTGTCCAGGGGGTCCCAGCAGTCCATCCCTGCTGCCCAGGTTTGGGATGAGCAGGCTGGTGACTGTCCCTGTGCTTGCTCTGCAGGATGAGGAAGCCAGGCCTGCTGAGGAGGAAGATGAGGAGGTGTGGGAGGATGGAGACAGCGGCCACCAAAGACTGGGGAAGGCACAGATCCAGGTAGGAGACGTTGCCTTGTGAGGAGAGGGACTTGTCTGTCCCGTTGGAATTTGGGGCGTGAGGCCAGTGGAACAAAGGGTTTGATTCCATTTTCTTACTCGGGTTTTCACGTGCCTTAAGAGAGCTTTGCGAAAATGTCATTATCCCTGATTGAATCTCTGAAAAACAGGGATTGAAGCTTTCAGAAGGGGCCCAACCCTGCCTGCATGTATCCAAGTGCAGCCCCCACTCCCTGTTTTTGTGTACAGCTGGGATGAGACCTCAGCTGCTGTTACTTGCCAGCTCACAAGTTGTGTAGCTCAGAGCCTCAGCCATGAAGGGCCAGGCTGTGTTTAAAACAGCCCAAGGTGCCAGAGAGCTGGAGTAATTTCCTAGCAGGTAACTTGACTTGGAAGCTGCATTCTAAAATTTGTCTACATTTAATTTATGTCCCACATGGAGACACCTAGAGAAGCAGAGGTGGGGTGTTCCTAAGAAAAGAACATCTAAATTCTTTGGTGGTAGAGGGCTTAAAATTAAAGTCTGAGTGGAGGTGCCTTTAGGACACTTCCATTCCAGTATCTGAATGGAATTTAAATGAAGTAGCCAAATCCTGACAAGCTTGTATGAACTCCAAAGCCTCTGCAAGTGTTTCACAGCCAGGGAAGGAGAGTCTCTCCCCAAAACCTGGCTGCTGGTTTGTTTGGCCAGGCATAGGAATAATTGTGTATTCCCTGGGGCTGTCCTTATGGGGAGAGGTTTACTTATGTGCCCTGGGTTTATTCAGTGCATCTTCAAAGTGATGGAAACTGATTGCATTGAAATGCCAGGGGTGCCAAATGTTTTCCCCAGCCAGAGCTCGGAGCCAGCCCAGTGGGAAGGGGTTTAATGCCCATTTTCCCGCTCCCTCGGGGCAGCAGCACTGGAGCACTCGCACCCAACCGTGCCCGAGGTGCCGAGTACTGGCAGGAGGCAAAGCCAGGGCCTGGGCAGTAGGAGCTTGCAGTGCTCCTGGAAGCGCAGACCTGGAGCTGTGGGTTAGACCTCCCAGGAGCTGCTGCCTCACTCAAACCTTGTTTAAAGCTCAGCATCCCTCCTGCTCCCTTGGAATGATTGTTGCTTCTGTTGTTGCTCTTTCCTGATACATTATGATTATTATTGTAAATTCCCACTCCATTTCTTCCATAGCCCTTTGCTTCCCAGAGGTGGTGCTTTAGGAAAGCCCCTCCAGCCTGGGAAGGTGCTTTTGGCTCCGGACTCATTCCCAGTCCCCATGAGCAGCTGGACCTGTGCTGTCCCCAGCAGGTGCCTTTCCTTCCTTCCCTGCTGCACTTTGGCTTTTTGAGAGCTCTCTAGGGGGCTGAGGGAGAAGTTCTTTGTCATTCCAGGGCAGCATAAGCCCTGATCCCACTAAAAGCAGGAGGAATCATTTAATCCTTGTTTTTGGATACACCTTTGGTGTTTTCTCTCTTTTGCTGACATTGTGTGGTAAAGCAGCAGCTCCCTGGAATAATTTTTATTTGTAAAACAATGAATTCCCTGCTGGAATCCCAGTCCCAGCCCCCCACATCAAGGTGCAGTTTAAGGCCTTACACCCTGACCAGGACAAGTTCCTGTCCTTAGACATGGAAAACAGGGGAAAACTCAGACTGGATTGGAGCCAGCATCCAGAATGGGGAGAGTGAGGCAGTGTGCTTGGCCCAGGCTGGGGCTGGTACAGGGGGTGTTCCCCATAGGATGACACCCATGTGGAGCAGATCCTTTTCTTCCTTTGTCCAAAGTCCAATGGCAAAGGAGCAAATAACCCACAAGTGGGGCCTGGAAGGAAAAACGGTTCTGTTAAAATTAGGCAAAGAATGCACTAAGAAAAAATGGACATCCTTTTTAGGTATGAAAGTAAGTAGGGGAAAAATGTTGAAAAAGAGCTCTTTTATTTGGTGCCACCTCATTTTTTTAATGGATAAAACCCTCTAGTGAGCAATCAGAACAGGAGTGGGAAAGCCAGGAGCCTTTGACTTCCACAGTGGACTTAATTTCCATGCTTAATTTCAACAATTTCTTCTCTCTCTCAGGACAGGAAAACCCACTTAACTTGTCCCATCTTTGCCAAAAGCTTTGGTGTTTGAGCAGCCAAACCCAATGGGCTCTGGCCCCACCAGCCTGTACTGGAGGGCCCCTGGTCCTGCCTGTGGTGTGGGATGAATCCCCAATTGTCCCCAGAGGGGGCTGCCCTGGTCCCTGCAGTGCCCAGCACCTGAGACACAGAGAGAGCCCTGTCCAAAGGGGCTCCTTGTCAGGAATGTGGCAGCAGCCCCAGGAGCAGGCTGGAGCTGAGAACTGGGGCTGTGTTTGAGACTGACCAGGTCAGCTCAGTGTTTACCTGTGGGAGGAGTTTGGCCCCCCAAGCTGAGTTGAAGCGGGATCAGGGTGACAGATGCTGCATTTTGGGCACCCTGAGAGTTTCTCTCCCCCTTGGAGATTTCCTGCGGGGATGGGGCAGGGCAGGGAGCAGAATTAACCCTGCACCTCCCGTGGGCACTGCTGTGCCATCAGCCTGTGGGAATTTGCTGCTGCCACTGCCACCCCACCTGGGGGCTGCGTGCTCCTGGCAGCCCTTCCCAGCCCCACACCCGAGCTCCAGCGGTGCCTCCAGGCTGTGTTGGGAGCGTTTGCTGGGAATGTGCCTCATCCCTGGGAGTATCCTTTCGTTCCAGAGTGGATGGACAGAGCTTCTGGGCTTGTCAGCTTCAGAGTTCGATTGCAAAAGTCACTGCAGGGAAGAATGACAAGGAGGTTTGTCAGAGTGGTGCTGTCAGACCCCACCTGCCAGTCAGTGCTTTGGGTTGGAGGTTGTTGTGTATTGGCCCTGCAGGGAATGAATGTCCCCTTCCCACCTCAGCCCAGCAGATGCCAAGGGCTCTTCCTGGAGTACTTATTCTTTGCTTCCCTTTGGGATAATGTAATCTGCACCCTTCCATGAGCAATTCCTTGGCTTCTCCTGGAGAAAACCCCACGGCAGAGGCAGTCTGCAAAGGAGCCCAGAGCTGTGCTTGGAGCAGAGAGTGCTGAGAGCTGCGTGTGCCTCTGCTGCCCCAGGCTGGCAATATCCCCATGGAACAGACTGGGCAAATGGGATTAGAGGGAGCACAATCCCTTCCTGGAAGAGGTTTTCTCCTGTGCAGATCAGGCACGGGGCAGGAAGGGAACTTTGGAAATCAGCTGATTTCCCCCAGAAAGCATCACTCACATCAGCATGGATGACATGACCTGTGCCCACCGCTCACGATGCACCCGGCCAAAATCAAGAGCAAAGGTTGGTTTGGGTGTGAGCACTTGAAATAACTTTGAAAGAGAAGAAATCACCTTTTGCTGCTTCTTTCTTTCTTGCAGATGCTGGGATTGCCTCTGTGGACATGTGCTGAGCTCTCCCTGCAGGGAACTGTCAGGCCTTAACAGCTGTGAGGTTGTGTTCTTCTCAGTGGGGAACTGGAAATAATTATTAATTAATTGATTGCAGAAATGTTTTCTGAACCTTTCCCCTTTCCTGGTAGATCTTCTCTCTCTGCCTCTGAATTTACAGCTGTTCCCTGGTGTCATTGGCCCTGCCTGAATTCCTTGCAGCTCCTCACTGGGAAAACCTGGGATAACTTCGAGGGGACAGAGGAGACATTTTTAGCTGAAAACCTGGGGTGACTGAGAGGGGACACAAGAATTGTTTGTGTAGGAAAATGGGAGGGGATGTCGAGGGGAGCGAGGTGGCATTTTTGAGGGAAAAGCTGAGGTGATGTTTAGGGGAGAGAATGCACATTTTTGGGGTGGAAGAGAGTTAATATTGTACAGGAAGGAAAAACTGGGGGGTAAAACTTGATGTAATCTGTAGGGGACAGAATGAATATTTTGGAGCAAAAACGAGGTACTCAGTAGTAGACAAATAAGGAAAATTTTGGAGGCAAAACTTGACAAAATCTCACGAGTAGAGAAAGAACACTTTGAGGGAAAGATGAGGTGATGAGTACTGAGCATGTGGGGAAAATTTGGGGGCTAAATCTGAGCTAATCTCTAGGGAAGAGCATGAACACACTGAGGTAACATGAGGGAATCAGTTGTGGGCAGATAGGGAAACTTGTGTAAAAATAATATTAAATAAGCTGTAGAAAGAACATTTTGAGGTAAAAATGAGGTAAGCAGTAGTAGACAGATGGAAAACTTTGGGGGTAAATCTTGATAGAAGCTACATGGTAGAAAGGAAATAAATATTGAAGGAAGAATGAGGGAATCAGTAGTGGACAGGTAGGGGAATTTTGGGGGGTCAAACTTGAAATAATCTAAAGGTTGAGAATGAATCTTTTTAGGTAAAAATGAGGTAATAAGTTGTGGACAGGTAAGGAAAATTTTGGGGGTTAAACTTGAGGTAATCTCTAGGGAGAGTGTGACCACTGACATAAACTGAGGCAGTCACTGGGGCTAGGCAAGGAAATTTGGGGTGTAAAACTTGGGAAGATCTGTAGGGCAAAGAATGAACATATTGAGGAAGCAATGAGGTGATCAGTAGTCAAGATGAGGTAGAATGTGGGGGGAAAACCCTGAGGTAATTATGTAGGAACCATAAGTGGTTTTGAGAAAAAATCTGAGCTAATTTGTAGGGGACAGAATGAACATTTTGGGGGTAAGACACATAACCTGCATGGTTTTGGTTTTAAAATCTAGTCAGTGTACAGGGGACAAAATAGACATTTTGGTAATAAAATCCGAGTTCATCTGTAGAAGACAGAACTCGTGTTTTGAGGTAAAAAGGAGGTGATCAGAATTGGGCAGGTAGGGAAAACTGAGGGGGTAAAATGTGAGGTCATCTCTAGGACAGAGCAGGAACATCCTGAGGTAAACTGAGGGAATTGCTGGGGACAGGTGGGTAAATCTGGGGGGTAAAACTTGAGGGAATCTCCATGGTAGAAAATGAGTATTTGGAGGTAAAAATAAAGTACTCAGTGGTGGAGACGTATGGAAAATTTTGGGGGTAAAATCTGAGGTGATCTGTAGCAGAGAGAATGCACTTGATAGGGTAAACTGAGGTAATCACTTACGGACAGGTAGGGAAGTTCGGAGGGGTAAAAATTGAAAGCATCTGTAGGGCAAAGAATGAAAAGATTGAGGTGGAAATGAGGAAAGAGGTAGTGGACAGGTGGGGAAAGTTTTGGGGGCAAATCTTGTGGTAATCTCCAGAGCAGAGAAAGAATGCTTCCTTGTAAAAAATGAGGAACTCAGAAGGAGACAGATGGGGACATTTTGGGGGTAAAATCTCAGGTCATCTCAAGGTGAGGGAAGGACTATGTTGAGGTAAACTCAGGACTCACTGTGTCCTCCTTCCTTGGCAGCAGCTGGCAGGGAAGGGAGAAGAGGCCTCGGGCTGGAGAGGGGCAGGAGAAAGGCACTGTGGGCAAAGGCACCTCCCTGGCATCCCCAGGGCACCTGTGGGGAACACAGTGGACACTTTGGGAGCAAAGGGAGGCGATAGCATTCTCCCTTTGGGGGATGCTGGCATTTGGATCATTCCATCCATTTGCCTGCTGAAATTTCCCAGCCCAGGGGCTTTGGCTGCCAGGGCAGCACAAAGATTGTTCCCTGTGTGGTGCCCAGATTTGGGGTTCAGCTTTGCTAGTTCAGATGAATTCTACCCAAAGCCCTGAATTCCCTGCTGAATTGCCACTGGAATAGCCTCCCAGTGCCTCCTGGAGCATGGATATTCCCATGCAGAGCTGCCTATTTAACACCAGGTGTGTCAGGAACCAGCAGAGCTTCCAGGGAAGCTCAGCAGGGTCAGGGCAAGGACAGCTTCATGTTCCATAGAATTTGCTGTTTGTAACCCTCATCCCCCAGCCCCCCCATGTCCCTGGGGGCACCTGACAGAGTTCCCTGGAATTCAGCTGCCTGCACCCCCCGAGCTGGAGCTCCAGGTGATATTTTAAAGCAGGAGAAGGCGCTGGCTGGACACGCTCCCAGCCCGTGCTGAGGCAGCCCCTGTGCCCTTCTCTCCCTGCAGGAGCTGATTTCATTCCAGAGCCTCAGGAGTGGCCTCTGCAAGTTCTTTTCCCTCAGGAAAGGGATGCACATCCCTGCCTTCAGGGCGCCTGCAGTGGGAGCCACCTGGGAAAGCTTTCCATCAGTTGTGCAGTTCCAGCTAGCTCCCCAAAATCTCCCAACTCAATCCAAAGCGATTTCTCTGACTCTGACCTTTCATTTGAAGGCATCTCTGAGGGCATTGCTTGGCATTTCATTGCTGTGGGGGAAGCTTGCCTTGGCTTTAACGCTGCTGAGGGATGATATCCTCAGGCTGGGAGGGAAGGCATTTTGGGTGGCTGGGACATAGCTGGCAGGTGTGTGGGAGGTCAGCACCGGGAATTGCTGTCTGAGCCCCTCTGCAAACAGCCCGTGCTGACATTCCCCAGTGCCAGCTGTTCCTTGGGGTATTTTTGGGGTGTCAGTGGGGTCTGTCGGGGCTGAAGCATCTCCGGGTGCTTGTTCAGAGCGGCCCCTGGCCAAGGGGCCACGGGCAGCCCTTTATCCATGTCCATCCCAGTGCTGCCTAGGCAGCCCAGTGCCCGTTCCCGGCATGTGTGTTCGGCACGCTGCATGCCACGGGCAGGACACTGCAGGCACAGCTCCTCTCTGCAAATCCAAAGCACAAGAGCTGCTGCTTCCCTTCCTGGGGCTCCCGGCCTTCTCCCTCCCCCCATTCCCTGCCAGCTGGGACACAACGGAGGGAGCACCAAGGAACACTCCTGGCAGGGAGCAGGAGTCGCTGAGAGCTGTGTGCAGCTCTGGGCCGGAAAAGCTGGCCCGGCCTCAGCAGCCCCTGGGATTTTGGGCTGTGAACACTCACCTGTGGGAAAGGCCCCTCTGCAGGCAGGAGCAACCCTGACACTCTCCAGAAGAGCTTTGGCCGTAGACCAAGTGAACCCTCAGGACTTACCTTGCTCATTTCTCCCTGGAAAGGGCCATGGAACGAGCACCTTTACAGCTGTTAGGTAAATCCTAGAAAGGGCAGGAAATCAGGGTTATGGGAAGAGTTCAGTGCTGTCACACAACTGCTCACCTGTGTTGTTCCATGATCAGGTGCTGGCCATGGAGGTCTGCCCTGTGGCCATTGCAGGGGCTGGTGTGTAAAGCAGCATTAGCATAAAAGAAGGAGCTGTATTTGCATAGGAATGAACCTTGCTGGCACTTGGCATTCCTATCCCAGGCAGGACATTGCCAGGAGCTGAGATTGGCTTAGTTGGAGCAGGGTGCTGAGAATGGCCAGGTGTGGGTTCAATCGCCAGAGGAGCCATTCACATAAGGGTTCGACTTGGCGGTCCTTGTGTATCCATTCCCACTCAGGATGTCCTGTGCTCTGGAAATAAAGAAGAAACATTTTTCACTGGCCTTTTAAAGCCAGAGGTTTTTGTACTGGAGCGTGCAAGCCCCAGAGAAAGCGGGGGGGGAGGAAGGAGAGCATCAGGTCTCACGCGGCAGTTGTGGGATGAGCGGCTCAAGCGAGCCCCGGCGAGGCCCCGGCGCCACAGCGGGCACAGTCAGAGCAGGAGCGGCAGCAGCGGCCTCGGCGCCAGCGGCCGGGCCGGGGGAGCGGCTCGTCCCGCTGCAGCCGCGCTCGTTGGGCGGGGTCGCGGCGGGCGGGAGGCCCCCGGGGGAGCGGCCCCGGGGCAGGGGGAGGCGGGCGCTGCTGTGCGCAGAGGGTGCGGCGGCCTCGGCAGTGCCGGGGCTGGGGGAGCTCCGCGTCCCCGCGGGGGCTGCGGGCGGGGCCGGGCCGGGAGCGCCGGCACTCCGGTTGCGCCAGGGGGCGCCCCACAGGGCGGGCGGCGCTGAGGGAGCGGCGGCCTCTGGGGGTGCCGGGGCGGGCACGGGCGGTCCCCGCGCCCCGGCCGCTTCCAGCCGCAATCCAACGCCTGCTCCGGGGAAGCGCCGCCCTCCCGGCGGGCCCGGCACCGGCACGGCCCCGGCTCTCCGCGGCCGTAGCGGGAGCGTAGCCGGAGCTCCGGCGGGACCCTAGCCCCGCGCTGGCCGTAGCCGGAGCGGCAGCGCTGGGCTCGGCCCCAGCGCCAATCCCGGAGCGGCTCTTCCCAGCCGCGGCGATCCCGATCCCTAATGCCATCCCCAATCCCACCTCAGTTCTCCGGCCCCGGGAGCCGCACCCCGCCCGCCGAGAGACAAGCGGCTCGGCCCGGGACTCCCAGCAGACACCGACAGGACCCAGCCCCGAATCCTCGGGCCCGGGTCCCGTTTCCGGTCCCACCTCAGCGCCTCGGGCTCGGCGCAGCGCCGGGAGCAGCCCCCGGTGCCGGGCTCCGCACAGCGCTCCGAACGACGGTCCCGCCGCAGCCCGGGATGAGCAGGATGAGCATCCACCACACAAAGCGGAGCGGGCGCGGATCCGCCGGCATTTACGGGCGCGGGCGGGGCGGGGCGGGGCCGGCACAGGTGTGAAGGGCGGGGTCCGCACAGGTGCGCAGGGCCCCAGAGCGGCTGCGCGGGGCGGGGCCGAGGGGATTTAAGCCTCGGGAATCGGCCCCCCGCCGCCATTTGTTCCCTCGGCGCTCGGTAGGAACGGTTCTGGCCGGACCGGGCTCTGTATCTCTATATTTGTATGTCTCTATGTCTCTGTATTCTTTTCTTTTCTATTTGTGTTTGCTTCTCTTCTTCTAACCCTCTCCGTTCTCCCCCCTCTGCCTCCCCTCCCCCACCCCCTACACCCTCCCCCTTCTACCCCCCCCCCTCCCTCTCCCCCCTAGCCCTCCCCTCCCTCCCCCCCCGGCCCGGTCCCCCCCCATCCCCCCTCCCTGTCCCCCTACACACCCCAACCCTGCCCTACCCCTCCACCCTCTCTCCCCTTCTTCACCGTTCCTTCCCCCCCCCGCCCCCTCACCCTGCTCCCCTTCCCCTCCCAATTCCCCCTACCTGCCCTCAATCCTCCCCCTCTGTCTCCCACCTTTCCTTCCCCCTCCACCTCCCTCTGTTCCTCTTCCCTCTTTCCCCTTCTGCACCTTGACCCCCCCCTCCTGTGTTCCGTCCTCGTCCTCCCCCCGCCTCCTTTCCTGTCCCCCCACCCCACCTCTCCCTGCACACCCCGAACCCCCCACCTGCCCTCCTTCTTTGACCCCCTCTGCTCCCTTATTCCCGTCCTCTGTCCCGTCTTTCCCCCGCAGCCGCGGGGCTCGGGGCGCCGGAGAATAAAGCCCAGAGGGCCGGAGCCCGGCGCCCCTGCCCTCGCTGGAGCCCCACACGGGCCGGGCCCGCTCGGCGGGTCCCCCGTGCAGTACAAAAACAGCGCCGGGGCTCCGGCTTTCCACACATCACACTGGGGATCCCCTCCTCAGGAGGGGTTCCCGGGGGGGTGGTGGATTTCAGGGAGGGTGGTGGGTTCGGGGGGGGGCGGGGTTCGGGGTATGGGGTGGGTTGGGGCGGGCCCCCTCCGGAGGCGGGGGTCCCGGGAGGGGGTCGGGGTGGGCCCCCTCCGGAGGAGGGGGTCCGGGGGAGGGGGGTGGGGCGGAGGGGGGACTTCCCCCTTCCCCCCCTCCCCCCCAGTCCCCGCCCCCTCTCCTGGACCCCCTCCTCTGGACCGGGGCCCCGGGGGGGAGGGAGGGGGGCGGGTGGGATGGGAGGGGAAGCAGAGGGGGTCACGTCACTCTGCAGCATGAACAGACGTAGAGATCACAGCCCAAAGCAACAGCCCCTCCCATGCGGCCCCCCCCCCCCACCCCATCCCCCGGGGCCCCGGTCCGGAGAAGGGGGTCCCGGGGAGGGGGCCGGGGGGAACCCCGTCCGGAGGAGGGGGTCCGGGAGAGGGGGTGGGGACTGGAGGGGGGGGGGAAAGTCCCCCCTCCGCCCCACCCCCCTTCCCCGGACCCCCTCCTCCGGAGGGGGCCCACCCCTGACCCCCTCCCGGGACCCCCTCCTCCGGAGGGGGCCCGCCCCAACCCACCACCCTCCCCGAAACCCACCCACCCCCCCCGGGACCCCCTCCTCAGGAGGGGGCCCACCCCAACTCACCACCCTCCCCGAAACCCACCACTCCCCCGGGAACCCCTCCTGAGGAGGGGATCCCCAGTGTGATGTGTGGAAAGCCGGAGCCCCGGCGCTGTTTTTGTACTGCACGGGGTCCCGCCGAGCGGGCCCGGCCCGTGTGGGGCTCCAGCGAGGGCAGGGGCGCCGGGCTCCGGCCCTCTGGGCTTTATTCTCCGGCGCCCCGAGCCCCGCGGCTGCGGGGGAAAGAGGGAAAGGGGAGGGATGAGATGGGGTAGGGAGAGGAGTCGGGGTGGTTTGGGGAGAACCGAGGGGGGAAGGGAAAGGCCGGGTGAGGGGGAGGGATGATGGTCAGAGGAGGGGGAAGAGAGGGGAGTCGGGTTGGGGAGCGGGGTACGGAGAGGGGAGAAAGGAGGGGTAGGGAAGAAAGGAGGGGTGGGAGGGTCGGGGATGCACAGGGGAGCAGGGAAAGAGGGTGGGGGGCGCTGGGGAGAGGGCAGGCGGGGGGCTGGGAGAGACAGGGAGGGTGTGGGGGAGAGAGAAAGAAACTGGGGGGGGGGGGGGTAAGAAAGAGGTGATAAGCGGGGGACGAAGGAGGAGGATAAGGGCAGGAGAAAGAGGGGGAAGAAAGAGGGGGAGCGGGGGCCTCACCCGGGCCACGCCGGGGGAGCCCGGCCCGGCCGCAGCCTCCCCGAGCTCTGAAGGAGCGAATGACGGCGGGGGCGATTTCGGGGGCTTAAATCACCTCGGCCCCGCCCTGCGCAGCCGCCCTGGGACCCCGCGCACCTGTGCGGACCCCGCCCCGCGCACCTGAGCCGGGCCCGGGGCCACCCCTGAAACCGCGCCCCGGCCCCGCTCGGCCCCGCCCGGGACCGCCCCAGAGCCCCGGCCCCGCCCGGCCCCGGGGCCCGCCCTGCCCGGCACGGGGGCGGCACCATCGCTCGGGCCCCGCCCCTCTCTCCCGGGCCGGACCCGCCCCGCGCACCGGGGCCGGACCGGGGCCGCTCCCGGGACCGGGGGTCCGGGTCGTGCCGGCGGCCGCTGCGGGTCCCGGGCGGTGCCGCCTCTCCCCCGGCGGGATTGGGGCTAGGATCGGGACCGGGAGGAGCCGCTCCGGGACGGGCGCTGGGGCCGAGCTCGGCGCTGCCGCTCCTGCTCCGGCCGGCTCTCCGCGGGGAGCCGGGGCTGTGCCGGCGCCCGGGCAGCCCCGGCATCCCGAGCCGGGCCCGACGCGCCGGGCCGGGCTCCGCTCTCAGCCCTGAGCCCCTCCCGGAGCCCGCCTTGGGCCCCACGACGCGGCCCCGGGCTCTGCCGCCAGCCCCGGACGCGGCGCTGAGTCGCTGCTCCCGAGCTCTGCGTGGGGCCGGCGAGCCCGGCTTTGGGCTGTGCCTGAGGCAGGACTCGGAGCTCAGAGACACAGACTCGCCCTGGCCCGAAGAGCCCGCTTTGAGCATCAAAACACGGCACTTGGGCTTTAATTCAGGTCCAGCAAAACGCAGCACTTCCGTTTCTCTTTGTGAGCCCAAACACACAGGACTCGGTCTCTTCCTCAAGCCCTGAAAACAGGATTTAGTCACTGTTTCTGAGTCCCAACTCTGGCCATAGGAGCCTGCTCTCAGGACTCTAGTAGATAGAGAAATGCTGCTAGCAAGGATTTTCTTGCTATTTTCTGTGAGAGACTTTTCTGTCTCACAGAAGAGGTAGCAGAATTATGTAAACAACCAAACCACCTGCAATCTTGAAAAGTCTTCTTTATGGTACAGTAGAAAAATATTTTGACAATGGATGTTTTAGGATTTTAGCCAATCACCCCAAGGGGAGGCTGATCCTTTGTCCAATTAGACTATGAAGAAAGACGTCTATAAAAGAGTTTGTAAAATAATTAATCAATCTTGCTGCACAATTCCTGCCTGCTGGATCTTCTCTCCTCCTCCTCCTCCCTACGGCTGCGGGACACAGTGATATACCCTAGGTCCTCGGCCTGTGGTAATAGGACAATGCAGGATTTAGTCTCTGCTTTTAAGCTCTGCACCTGCTTCTGAGCCCTCGAAACGCAGCACTGGGTCTCTTTTTGTGAGCCCAAAACCGCTCCTGTCCCTCGGGTTCGGAGCCCCCAGAAGTGCCCGGGGCCACAGCTGGACCCCAGCTGGGCACCAGCAGCTGCTCCCTCTCCCACCCGTGGGATGGGGAAGAGACCAGAGACAAAATTCCAGCTCAGAACAGTTTAAGAATGGAAACCAAGACAATCATTTGAGATTAATGACAACACATAGTAACAGTGAGAGCAACAAGAGCAGTGGTAACACTAATGAACAGGAGAGGGAGAAAAACCCCTCCACACCTGCCCTGTTACGATCCGGTTTAAACCCAGAAAAGCAAAGCAAGCTCAGTCTCTGTGCATAAACCAGAAAGAACTTAGAAGGTTCAAAATATCCCCAGAAACGAGATTAAAACCAAACGAGGCTAGATGTTGTTGCCAAAAAAATGGATGTATTTTATTTAATAGAAGAGAGGCAAAGAGAAGGGAAGAAAGAGAAAGAAACAGAAAAAAGAAGGGTGCGTGGGGGGTGGGGAAACAGAGAGAGGGGTTGGATGGAAGCCCATCACCCATCTGAGGGTGCCAACAACGTCTTGTTGCTCCCCTCCATCCGGTCTGCCGGTGGTGAGGGTCCCCCGTGGGCGCCGTGGCCACGCCGCCACATGCTGCCACAGCCGAAGGGTGCAGAATTCCGTGGGTTAATGCACACTTTGGGCCAGGTGGGAACGCCCACGTGCCTCTCTTGCAGGGGCTGGCTTGACACTGTCCCTTGCAACACTGAGGGTCTGTTGCATCATCTCTGGTGCTCTGCTGCAGGGTCTGGGGGCCCCTGTGCTGGGCCATGTCACCCCTTCTGCTGTGGATGAGCTTCCTCCCCCCGGTGAGGACCCCACAGCTGGGCTCTGCACAGTTGGAGGATGGGCAGTCACTGCGTCTGTGACCACAGGCTTTTCCGAGGTACCCAAAGCCTCTCCTCCCTCCACCCCTTGGTGTCAGCCCGGGCAGCTGATAGCCCTGGGGCTGTGCTCCTCATCTTGGAGGTGTTAAGCCTGTGCTCCGTGAATATCCCCAGCCCTGAGTTGTTACTTTATCTTATCTTCATCATCGAGCAGTGTCAGGCCTCAGGGCCCCATTCAGGGTGTGGGAGTCTTCTGCAGCTTTTGTAATACAGTTTTAAAAGTCTTTTAAGAAAATGTTTAAGTCATAAAACATAATATTTCAGTCTTTGAAACCCCTCCCTTTAACGTTATAAATCCAATATCTAATCCAGAGCACCAGAATCTCCCACTGTGGAGGATTTCCATATTCCTGTTGCTTTCTCTGTGTTCTGTCCTGGGAATTTGTGGACTGAGGAAGGCACTGGCCGCTCCTCTGGCCAAGGGGAAGGCTCCTGTGCTATTCCCATGAAGAGAACACCTGGAATTACTGTCCTGGGAGCCCAGTCCGGTCTTTCCAGTGACTGGGGGACATCCAGAGGGTCTTTACATGAAATGAAAATGAGACCCCGGCCCAATGCATTTACAGCAGGATTGGACACTCCTGGCCAAGGCGACTAGTCCGTGGAAATTGGACCGGTGACGATCCAGGGGGGATTTTAAGTTGGATACTTGCAGATTTCATCGTGCAGAAGCTCCAATTCTTTTGGCACCTCTTGTTTAAATGTCTCCCCACTGGAAGAGGTCAATTAGTCTTTGTAATGACCTGACTGCCAGAGGCAGGGAAAAACAATCAGCGTTCCCTGAACGCCTCCATCACTTCCATGTCCACCTGCAATGACAGGCCGATGGACAGGAAGAACAGGCTCAGAGATGGGGCTTTCAACACAAACCATTCCATCATTCCATGATCTCTGCCTGTATTAATGTTGCACTCTTCCCTCTCAAATTTAAATTCCCAAATTTAGATGATTTATTCAAGGAATAATTTTAAAATTATTCAGGAATAAAAAGGGAAGCATCAAACATACAAGAATCATTCCCACACCCACCAAACCATTCTTAACTGGAAGCCTATTCCCTCATCTCTGTCTTTGTTTTGCTTTCCTGGAAAACCTTGTGATGCCAGAGTCTCTCAGAGCAATGTACTGGCATTACTGGAAAGTTTGCTCTGTCAGAGAGCCTGGGGGGTTTACAGCACTTGTTCTCTGCATCTTTACCCTTTCATCAGCTTTCCCCTACAACGGTGTTGTGGGAGAAGCTTGGAATTACTAGAAATGGATCAGGTTCACATTTTTTCCCCACCAGTTTTCATCTGGTTTCAAATTCCTGGAATTACCCTCAAATGTGCCCTAGAACACTGCTGTGAAAGGATCAATCAGAAGAACAGCCTGAAAGGAGAAAACCACCTCGGCAGCAGCCAGAATGATCCCATTTCTCTTCTTACCTGGTCCTGCCAGGGCTCCCAACAGCCATTCCCATTGTGAAACAAGAGCTATGGAAGACATTCCTGCTGTCCGTGAGGGTGAGGAGGCAGTTCTGGATGTTCTTTGCTGTGGAATCAGACAACAAACAGAGTGTAAATGATCTTGGTAGTCCCTTCCAAGCCAAACCAGCCCGTGATTCCATGCGTGGATCAGCACCTGTCCCAACTCCATTCCAGAAACCTCCTCCCACTAACCCAGAACTTTCCTTTTTCTGCTCAACATCAGGGATTTGCTGCCGAGTGCCCCAGGCAGGGGAAGCCTCAGCATTCCCTGGGGTGCCTCAGCATTCCCTGGAGTGCCTCAGCATTCCCTGGGACGCCTCAGCATTCCCTGGGGTGCCTCAACATTCCCTGGGGTGCCTCAACATTCCCTGGGACGCCTCAGCATTCCCTGGGACGCCTCAGCATTCCCTGGGGTGCCTCAGCATTCCCCGGGGCGCCTCAGCATTCCCTGGGGTGCCTCAGCATTCCCTGGGCTGCCTCAGCATTCCCTGCGCTGCTGTTCCACGCCGATCCCGCGGCCAGCGCCATTCCGGGCTGCAGTGCCGGGCTCTCCCCACAAGGCGGCAGCACCGGGAGCGAGCAGCCCCGGCCGGTCCCGCTGGCTCGGGGCAGCTGCACCTTTAACCCGCCCTGAGCCAGCAGGGCCGTGAACACAACGGGCAAAAACCCCACCGGTGCCCTTTATTTCACCTTCAAAGGCACAGGATTGCAGCATTTCCTGGGCTGGAAGGGACCCACAGGGAGCATCGAGTCCAAATCCTGGCCCTGCACCCCAAGAATCCCACCCTGTGCCCGAGAGCCTTGTCCAGACCCAAACTCTTCCCCCAAGATCCTGAAAACACAGAGGGGCTGGGAGAAGGATGACAATGGAGGATTTTTTATATAGATCTCCTTGTATGATCGTTATATAACGATCCTTCTCCCAAGGAACACTTTGAAGTCATTCCCACCTCGGTGCTGTCCAGACCTGGCAGAAAGCGCTTCCCACACCTCTCCTGGAATTCTCTTCCCCGGCCCTTCCAGCTTCGGAAGGCTTCTGGGGGAGCCTCAACTTTCGGTGCAGCTCAGAAGCTGCACGCGCCTAAAGCATCCCCACGGGAACACGAAGCTTCCCTCGGGCATTTCGTTTCTTTATCCCAAATATTCTCCCCACTCAGCCACAATCTAGAAAGAACAAAAGGGAAAAGAAGGAAGACCAATTAATTCTGACGTAAGGAGTCTTGACTATCCCGACACGCTGCCAGGTGAAAAAACATCCCTGCCCCTCTAACAAATCCCTCTGATACTGGCTCCATTCAGGATCAATTATTTAAACGCTGTATTAAGGAGCGTAAGGACACAACGCTTGGAATTCTCAAAAACGGCTCAGCTCTCGGCTACTCCAAGCACTTTCCCACCCGGGGAGCTGAGCTGTCCCAGATTTAAACGCCACGTTTGATCCAAATCCGACAGAAATCTGCTCTTGTTTGGTTACTGAGCTTTCCCAAAAGCTGTGCAGTCAAGCCTGGAAATCCTCACTGAAGCTTTGCCATGTCACATCGGGATTTACCCTTGGGAAAACCCCACTCTGAGCACTTGGGTTTCAAGAGGTTGCACCCGATGTTACAGACGCAGAATTCCTGTGGGGTTTGGCATTTCCTGTACCTCCAAACACGTGAAAAGAATGAAGTGCAGAGTCCCAAGGCTCCATTATTGCCATTCTCCTCACATCCCTTTCCTCAGCTGCACGTGGCTTTGTGCCTCCTCTGAAGGGCTGGAAAGGAATTTGGGAACCCCCCCTCAGCTTCTTCGGTTTTCAGCCTTTTCTCTGAGGCGGCCCGAAAGGCAAACAGGAAAAAAAAACCCCAGAAGTGCACAAAATCCCAGCCCCTCCCAAGATGCAGCTCCTCACACCAAACCTTGGGAGAATCCCTGGTGCTTCCAACACCGCTGCAATCCCACCTGGAGCTGAGCTTACAGGCTGCTCTGCCTAATCCACATGCAAGCCTGGATAGCCCAAAGCCTGCAAGAAAAGAGGAGGCAAAGTGAAGGGGAGAGGGGAAAAAACGGAGTTTTGGGTTTTCCCCGTGTTTGCAACAGGATTGAAGGGCAGGATGGAGAGCTTTCATGGAAAAGAAGTACCAAAGGCTGCTTAATTGCCAGCAATTAGCGCTGCTCAGGTTGAATCCAAGAGGACAAATGCACCGGGATCAAACAGGAGCGGCCGACAGGATGGGTTATGACACAGATCTGTGAAGCTGGAGCCTTCTTTCTTCTCCCGGGCTCTCCCAGAAATTCTCCATGGCCGGACGTGCTCCCGCTCTCCCCGCTGGGGAGGATGGACTTGGATAGCCCGGGTGACTGGTGAGCCTGAAACAAGAAAGTGATGCAGTGATCCAAGTGTTTTTCCAAGGAAATGACATATTCTCTG
This sequence comes from Corvus hawaiiensis, assembly GCF_020740725.1. Taxonomy (NCBI): domain Eukaryota; kingdom Metazoa; phylum Chordata; class Aves; order Passeriformes; family Corvidae; genus Corvus; species Corvus hawaiiensis. The sequence goes on along the minus strand of NC_063219.1, from coordinate 40,792,472 downwards.
GACCTGGGATAACCCATATCCCATGGCCTTCTCCAGGAAGGGTCCCAGCTGGATATGGTCTCCCAGAAAGGATTCCATAGGGGCTCACCTTTTGCCTGGAGCTTGGCTGAAGTCCTCAGCAATGCCAGGGAATGTGGCCATTGGAGGCTTTGGGCAGATTTGGCTCATTTGCCTTTTTAGGCTTTGCTTCCTTCTCTCAGCCTTCCCACTGGATTGTGGCCTCCGAGGAATACGTAAAATCCCATTCCATTCCTATTCTTTCGGACAATTTTTTGTACCGTTCCTGTACAAAACGAGGCCCCCTGTTCGGATGCTTTTCCCCACCGTTCCCCGGCAGTTTTATCTGCCACTGCATTCCCTGCGTTGCTTGGGCTCTTCCCAGATCTCTGAGCTCCTTCACAAGGCAGGAGATCGATTTGGCCCAGGAACTAAACCCTCCCGAGGAATTGTCTGATGCCATCTCCGCATTTGACAGCTGATCCCTGTGCTCAAAGGATCCCTCTTTCTTCCCTTCAGCCAATTCCAAGGCTCGCTGCCCCCAGCTGGGATCAGTCCCCAGCCTGATCCCCGCAGTCTTCCCTGCCGGGATCCTGCTCAGGAATCCATGGGCTACGAATGTAAGAATTCATTCTTCCCACCCCTGCCCAGTTCCAAAGGATTTGGTGTCTGCCTTACCCGGCTGGAGCCTGCTTCCAACTCTGTTCTTGCTGCTTCTGCTGCTTTCCATTTCCCAGGAATTCCACCGACGGAGCGACAGCGATTTCCAGCTCCGCCAGGATTCCCTCTGTTGCGTTTGGGTGCTGGAAGGATATCAAAACCAGGGTCTCTGGGGCTTTGCTATCAGGAAATTACATCCCCGGATTTGTTCATTTCCAAATATTATCTCTTCCCAACAAAGCACTGGGCATCCAAGGAATTCAGAAAGTGATGGGCTGACCACAGCTTACTCCTCTGCAATGTCAGAGCTTGGAAAAAAAAGGGCAGTTGAGGCTTCTCCTGGTGCTGCCCGTGAGGTGTATTTTACTTAACAGCCCCTTCCTGTGTCTTTCCCTGTATCCACCAAAAAATCCACCCGTTCATTCCCCAGCTGCTTGCTTCCTCCCTCTTTTCCTGTATCCAACAGAATTTTAACAGGTGAATAATCCCCTCTGGAAGAGCACCTTTCATTCCAAACCTAAGAACAAACGAATCACTTTCCTTCGACCATCCTTATTAGGATTGCACTGAGAGCAGGGGATGGAAAATGATCCTCTCCTGGTCCCTGCTGGATTCCCAGAGCAGGGATTCTTTCCCTCTTTCACCCCCCCACGGTGCCCTCCTCCCCCTCCCGCTCCACCCCGCACCCTTTTCAGGCTTTGTTCCACAGCTTTTGCCTCCAGGCCTCAGATCCTTTCGTTCTCCAGGAGCTCCCAGCAGCTCCACGGCCTTTCCTCTCCCATCCTGATCATTTCTCCAAGAACGGAGCTCCGCATTTCAATTGCCTTCTCTTTTCTCTGACAACTCCCACCAATCCAGACCTAAAGCTGACACAAGGAACACTCGGTGCCCACAAATCCAAACCCAGACCCGGCCATCCCTAAACCAGCAACTCCCGGACAATTTGCGTTCATTCCAACCTAACACTGAGGACTCACCCAATCCTTCAAAATTCCCAAGAAATATCCCGTTGCCTTCACAGCTCCCAGGGGATTCTGCTTCGCGCTCACACGGATTTGGGACTTCCCTGAAAAAACCCGTGCAGGGCACGCTGGAATCCCCGATCCCGTGAATCCGGGGAGCGTTAAAAGCTCGGTCCAGCCTGGGCCCCCGGAAATTTTTGCCAACTATCCCCCAAGTCCTCGGGATAACAGAACTCTCTCTGGTACTGCATTTTTGGCGTTGGAAAGCCTGGAATTACTCTATTCCTAGTGCTGGGCTCTGCATATGGCCGAGAAAATCCCGGCCTCCACACAGACCCAGATTCCAAACTTTTTGATACATTTCAGCAAACCGAGAAATTCACCTTCCCTGCTTCTTCTTAAGGGCATCCTTCTCTTCCCTTACCCGGCGGGCTCTCTCCCACTGGGGGTGGGTTTTCCCCTTCCCATGCTAATTAGTCCCTACTTCTAGGAGGTTTAGGTACCTTTCTTCCCTGGGAGGGATTTCTTAACACAGCTACCGAGGCTTTGGGAGTCTCCTTTATCTTCTACTTTCTGGAAAAACACCCTGTGATCCATAAATGCCACAATCCAGACGCCCAACTTCAACAAGACATCCTTTTTACCTAAAAACACTCACTCTCAACTCTTAGATCTTTGGAAGTTTTACCCCCGCAAAATTCCCCTATTTTTCCACCACTGAATTCCTCAGTCCTGCTTCCAAGGATTTCTTGAATACCACGGGGTTTTTCTCAAGATTTACCCCCACGACCTTCCCTACGTGCCCACTGCTCATCACCTCATTTTTCCCTCAATGTCTTCGTTCTCCACCCCAGAGAGTTTGTCAAGTGTTGCCTCCAAAATGTTCCCCATCTGTCCACTACCGAGTTCCCCATTTTGCCTCCAAAATATTCCTTCTGTCCCCTCCAGATTGCATCCACTTTTGCCCCCAACATTTTACTTCCTCTACAATATTGATTAAACCTTTTCCACCCCAAAAATGTGCATTCTCTCCCTTAAACAGCACCTCAGCTTTTCCCTCAAAAATGGCCCAGAGAGAAACTCAGATTCAGCCCCCAAACTCCCATCTTCCTACACAAACAGTTCTTGTGGCCCCTCTCAATTCCCCCAGGCTTTCAGCTAAAGGAAGAACTGGAAGCCTATTCCCTCATCTCCGCCCTTGTTTTGCTTTCCCGGAAAACCTTGCGATCCCACACTTTCTCCAAGAGATCTGCTGGGAGTACTGGAAGGTTTGCTCTGTCAGAGCGCATGGAGGGTTTACAGCACTTGTTCCTCTGCAGCTTTACCCTTTTATCAGGTTTCCCCTGGAACGGTGCTGTGGGAGAAGCTTGGAACTACCAGAAATGGATCAGGTTCACCATTTATGCCCCACCAGTTTTTATCTGGTTTGAAACTCCTGGAATTACCCTCAAATGTGCCCTAGAACACTGCTGTGAGAGGATCAATGAGAAGAACAGCCTGAAAGCAGAAAACCACCTCCAGCAGCAGCCAGAATGATCCCATTTCTCTTCTTACCTGGTCCTGCCAGAGCTCCCAACAGCCATTCCCATTCCAAAACAAGAGCTGTGGAAGACATTCCTGCTGTCCGTGAGGGTGAGGTGGCAGTTCTGGATGTTCTTTGCTGTGGAATCAGACAACAAACAGAGTGTAAAGGATCTTGGTGGTCCCTTCCAAGCCAAACCAGCCCGTGATTCCATGCGTGGATCAGCACCTGTCCCAGCTCCATTCCAGAAACCTCCTCCCACTAACCCAGAACTTTCCTTTTTCTGCTCAACATCAGGGATTTGCTGCCGAGTGCCCCGAGCAGGGGACGCCTCAGCCTTCCCTGGGACCGCAGCATTCCCTGCGCTGCCTCAGCACTCCCTGCGCTGCTGTTCCACGCCCATCCCGTGGTCCAGCGCCTGTGCGGGCTGCAGTGCCGGGCTCTCCCCACAAGGCGGCAGCACCGGGAGCGAGCAGCCCCGGCCGGTCCCGCTGGCTCGGGGCAGCTGCGCCTTGAACCCGCCCTGAGCCGGCGGGGCCGTGAACACAACGGGCAAAAACCCCACCGGTGCCCTTTATTTCACCCTCAAAGGCACAGGATCGCAGCATTTCCTGGGCTGGAAGGGACCCACAGGGAGCATCGAGTCCAAATCCTGGCCCTGCACCCCAAGAATCCCACCCTGTGCCCGAGAGCCTTGTCCAGACCCAAACTCTTCCCCCAAGATCCTGAAAACACAGAGGGGCTGGGAGAAGGATGACAATGGAGGATTTTTTATATAGATCTCCTTGTATGATCGTTATATAATATTATTAGATAGTCCAGGAACCCATCCCTGTGCCTGGACACCCATCCCTGTGCCGGGACACCCATCCCTGGGCCGGAATACCGATCCCCCGCGGCCCCCACCGTCCGCTCGGGGCTGTCCCCGTTCCCCGCTCACCTCCGAGCCCGGAGCACCCGCCCCGGTGCCCCCGGCCCGGCAGCGCTGCTCCCCGGGCTCCCCGCCATTGCCGCTCCTGGCGAAGAAGGGCGGAAGTCACCGGGACCGCACCAACGTGGCTATTCGACCTTCTCAAGATGGCGGCCGGAAGGACCCCGCTCCGTCTATTCGACTGCCTGAATGCTCCCGCCTGCCCCAGGCGCCGCTGACCCCACAGTCGGTGTCCGCATAGCGGGAAACGCCTCAGAAATCTGCGTGCAAGCGCTGGGCTGGCGTCGGCGTCGGCGTCGCGTTCAGGCAGCCGAATAGACGCACCTTGGGGGGGGGGGGGGGGCCTTCCCTGCCGCCATATTGAGAAGGTCAGAAAACAGCGTACACGGCCGCCATCTTTAGTGTGGCGGTGACGCAACTTCCGCCCTTCGCCGCCATCTTGGGTGCTGGCAGAAGCCACTTCCGGTCGAGCCGCCATCTTTAGTGTGGTACACTCAAGGGCCCCCGCCGCCCCTCACAAGGGCGTCTATTCGGCTGCCTGAATCCGGCCCGGACTCCGACGCCGGCCCCGCGCTTTCCGCGCGATTTTCCGCGGTGCTTCCCGGTGCGAGGACACGGCTGGTGGGGTCAGCGGCGCCGGAGGCGGGCGACTGCTCCGCGACCGGCGGCAGGCATCGGCAGGGACACCTCTCAAAGGGGCCTAGTGCGTCCGCCATCTTGAGTGTGGCGGAAGTGTAAACCACCCTCTGCAAGGTCCTGGCAGGTTCTAATAAAAACGTCACTTAACGCCGTCCCGAGAGCGCGGAACTGCGCCTTCCTTTCCGAGCCGCCTCCTTGAGAGCGACACGCGGGCGGCTCCATTCCGACCGTGCCCGCCCGGTGCCCCCCGCCCGGGTCGCGCTGCGACCGCGCCTCTGCTGCCTGGCAAAACCGGCCCCGCCCCCCGCGCTGTCATTCCTCGCGGTCACCGCCCCGCACGGCGCCCACTCCTTTCCATAGCTGTGGCCCCGCTCACGCACGGCCGTGTCCCTCGGCGCTCCGAGCCGCCCTTCGCCCCTCCCCTCCGCCGACAGACCCAGCCCCGCTCGCTCCCGCTCCTTGCCCTTGCCACGCTCGGCAGCCACCGAGGCCGCCGCCCGCCCTCTCGGCTCAGCCGGCACCGGGCGGCAGCAGCGCCGGGGCGCCGTGTCGGGGGCGGCAGTGCCGCGCTCTCGCCACCAGGCGGCAGCAGCGCCGCCCAGCTCAGCCCGGGGGCAGGGACAGAGCAGAGGGAAAAGCCGCCTCTGGGCGCTCTGCAGCTCCTGCAGCCCGAGCGTCTCGGCTCCTGGGGCCAGGCACTTGCTTCTTTCCTTCCTACAGAAAAACGCCGGCTCGTTATTCGCAAAACTTGCTGATCTCTATTCCCAGCTTCTTATATTCCTGTATGCGACAGAGTAGAGAGAGAGGGCTGGCTCATTTCAAAATGAATTTACATCTAAATCAGTAGCACTTGCCTATAGATGTAAAAGTGAAGAACTTAACAGGTTTTAGTATTCTGCACACATCCCTCGCTGGGAGGAATGGTAAAAAGTTAAAAACGAATGAAATGTAAAAAGTAGAAAGTTAGAAACAAAGTTACAACAGCAGAAATTTAGAAACAAACAAAGAGGTAAAATACAAGAAACAAACAAATTTCCAAAGGTCGAAAGTTAAAAACAAACAAAGTTAGAAACAAAAAAAAAAAAAAATCAGAAACAAAATTAGAAAGGTAGAAATTTAGAAACAAACTCAGAAAGGCAAGTGTTGAGCCTTTGACAGGGTACCCTTCCTTCTCGGACCAGGGTGAAAGAGCAGAGGAGGCTGCTGTTCTGCTGAGTTCTTTATTTCACAGTCTCACAGCTGTCTTGAAGGCAGAGTTCGAATGGGGTTACATGATAAAGCCAAGCAGCAGCAGCAGCAGGCAAAACCAGCTGCTTCTATATGCTCCATACACTGTATTTTTTCTTACAGAAGTGTGGATTCTATTTGTTAATTGACCAGTAAGATTAGCACACCATTCTAGTTTTCTTTTTCTTAACCCATCCCGGTCTAATTCTAACAGTCGTAAGCCTCACACAAGTGTCATCTGCCCTTGTTCCATAAGGAATCCCTCTACAGACAGGGAGTTGTCACCGGCCCCGTGCTCATGGGCTGCAGGGGACACCTGCACTGAGGAGGAAATGGAAACGGGAAAGAGGGAAATGCAACCGGATGGGACGCACCTCTGGCACCACATTTCCTCTTCTTCCTGCTGTCCTGGAAAGTCCCAAGTAAATCCAGTCCCTCAGACCTTGCATCCCTGAACGCCAGGAGAGCCGGTGTTTTACCCAGATCCCAGTGCCCTGCACGGCCGCGCTGACACGAGCGCAGGCCGATCGCTCCGCCCAGCACCATCCCTCATTTGCCTCCCACGGCTCCCCAGGCGGCCCCAAACCACCCCAGCGTGCCCGTGCCGGGGCCAGGGCCTGCCCCGAGCCCGACCAGAGGCTGTCACCCAGCCCTGCACCAGCTCCCACCCCCGGGAGAGCTGGGAATGCACTGAGAGCTCGGCTCCCCGGGCTCCCCAGCACCCAAACCGGTCCTCACACACACAAAAATGCCCAACCTGCCCCTCTGGGCACAGCCAAACACCACAATTCCATCATCCCCAAGGAACTCTGGCACTTGCCTCTTCACCTCTGCCCATTTCCAGTAGCCGGGGCTAGGACCGGCCTGTCAGAAAGAGCATTCCCTAGGCAGTTCATCCCAGCCCAGAGGAGAAGAGGAGCCTGTCCCTGACCCACACCATGGGCAGGACAAGGGGGGCCCTAGCTGGCTTTGCCTACTCCAACACCAAAGCTCTTGGTCCCAAAGATGGGGCGAGTTCAGTGGTTTTTTCCTGTCCTGAAAGAGAGCAGAAAAGGGAAGTTAATCCCACTGTGGAATCCAAGACTCCTGCATTTCATATTTCTGCTCTGATTGCTCACCGTGCAGTTTTAGCCATGGAAAAAAAAAAGAGAAAGACACCATATCAAATAAAATTGCCCTTTTCCAGCATTTTTATTCCAGGCATTAAAAGGATGCTCATTTCTCTTCTAGCATTGTTTCCCTCATTTTAGGAGAACCGTTTTCATCCCAGACCCCACTCGTCAGTTGTTCGATCCTCTGGCACTGGATTTGGACAAAAGAAGGGACGCACCTGGACTGCAGGAAATCACTGAGAGAAAACCCTTCCAAAACCTGACAGAGAAAAAACAACAGGAGATGCAGGAAGACACATCCCTCATTTGCACGTCTGCAATGCTTTTCTAAAGACTTCTCTGCATCTGGACGCTCTTTGCTCTTGGCTTTCTTTACAAGAATGCATTTGCTGCTAAACACGTCTCAGACCCTTACTTGGGATGGAGATGAAGACTCCCACAGGGAATAGCCAGGGAGATGCAGGGCCTGGGAACATCAAGGACGGAGAAGAGAAGGAACAGGGATTGTTTTTCTTGTTTAGAGCCAGCAGTGCTGTGAGCTTGGAGAACACACGGCACCGCAGGGATCCAGGGCAGGAGCGGGATAACTCCGGGATAAGGGGAATCTGCTCCCACTCCAGGGCTGTGCCAGTGAAGGAGGGGAATTTTTTAGTGCCTTCATTGCACACAAAAACCAAACCCAGCACCACCGAGCTGGACTTCCGTGAGCTGCAACACAAAGCGGCCCCTGGCCTTTGGGGGAACACAACCTCCCCGAGTCATGGAGCCAGGGGATGACACTTGGGAATGATCCTTGCTGCCTGCAGGCAAATCAGATGAGGGAGCCACAGGAGCTCTGGGGTTTCCTGCTCTTCCTGCAACGCCATCGGTCCAGACCAGGAGACCTTTCCTGGAACAGATCTTCCCTGTAAAGGGAGCTGCACCAAAGCTCAAGCCCGCATTTAGAGACCCCTGGAAAAGCAAAGGTGAGAGGGGATTACCTGGAGCCCCAGGGGACCGAGGTGAAGGCGATGAAGAAGCAGACAGCAAAGTGCTTCCACTGCTTCTCACTCCAGCAAGGGGAACATCCCTGGAATTTCATGTCCAGCGTCGCTCCCAAACCCCACAGGTGAACCCACGCGTACTCCAAGGCTGATCTCCTTCAAACTTCCAGCAGCACAGACCCACCGGGAGGAACTGCAATCCAAGGACACACATCAGCAACCGTCTTCCCGCTTGCCGCTCTCTCCACATTTTCCCTTTCCAGTGGGATGCAGGTGCCACCCCCCAGAGGCAGGAGAACTGCCTTGCAATCCAGTACAAAACCTGCCTGGAAAGCCCAGGATGCCCGGAGCCAGCAGCCGTTTCTCCTGGAGCTCCTGCTGACAGGCGTTTGAAGCCTGCTGTGCCTCACAGCTGCTTTTCTGCCAAGGGCATTCCCATCTTTTCTTTTTTAGCCCAAATAAAGGTTTGCAAAGCTGAGTTTTGTGAGAAGTGCTTCATATTTGGATTATTCTTAACTTGGAGTTTCCCTCGGCACCAAAATCAGGGGGTAAACCCAACATGGCCTCAAAGGGCCATAAGATCCCAGATATCTAATCCCCAGTTCCCTCAGGACTGGTTCATTAAAGCTTTTCAGGGGTAATTTGGCAAACTTCAGGGTTTGCTGATTTCACCATCAAAGCCACATGAAACCTGTGCAAAAGGAACTTAACTAAAGCTGGCTAAAAGTGGTCCCTGCTGATGACTCATTAAAACACCCCCTTAAAAAGGAGCTAGGATTGATTCCACACTCACAAACCCCCCCCCTTGCCACGATCGGCGCTCTCTGCCCGCCAAGGACACGGCACCGGGCAGGGACATTTCTCCCACTCCCCGGCAGAGACCTCCTCCTGCCACATCCAGGGAACCGCAGCCGCTCAGGGAACACCAACTTTGTCCTGGGCTGGGAACAGGACAGGGACAAGGAACGCTTTGAAGTCATTCCCACCTCGGTGCTGTCCAGACCTGGCAGAAAGCGCTTCCCACACCTCTCCTGGAATTCTCTTCCCCGGCCCTTCCAGCTTCGGAAGGCTTCTGGGGGAGCCTCAACTTTCGGTGCAGCTCAGAAGCTGCACGCGCCTAAAGCATCCCCACGGGAACACGAAGCTTCCCTCGGGCATTTCGTTTCTTTATCCCAAATATTCTCCCCACTCAGCCACAATCTAGAAAGAACAAAAGGGAAAAGAAGGAAGACCAATTAATTCTGACGTAAGGAGTCTTGACTATCCCGACACGCTGCCAGGTGAAAAAACATCCCTGCCCCTCTAACAAATCCCTCTGATACTGGCTCCATTCAGGATCAATTATTTAAACGCTGTATTAAGGAGCGTAAGGACACAACGCTTGGAATTCTCAAAAACGGCTCAGCTCTCGGCTACTCCAAGCACTTTCCCACCCGGGGAGCTGAGCTGTCCCAGATTTAAACGCCACGTTTGATCCAAATCCGACAGAAATCTGCTCTTGTTTGGTTACTGAGCTTTCCCAAAAGCTGTGCAGTCAAGCCTGGAAATCCTCACTGAAGCTTTGCCATGTCACATCGGGATTTACCCTTGGGAAAACCCCACTCTGAGCACTTGGGTTTCAAGAGGTTGCACCCGATGTTACAGACGCAGAATTCCTGTGGGGTTTGGCATTTCCTGTACCTCCAAACACGTGAAAAGAATGAAGTGCAGAGTCCCAAGGCTCCATTATTGCCATTCTCCTCACATCCCTTTCCTCAGCTGCACGTGGCTTTGTGCCTCCTCTGAAGGGCTGGAAAGGAATTTGGGAACCCCCCCTCAGCTTCTTCGGTTTTCAGCCTTTTCTCTGAGGCGGCCCGAAAGGCAAACAGGAAAAAAAAACCCCAGAAGTGCACAAAATCCCAGCCCCTCCCAAGATGCAGCTCCTCACACCAAACCTTGGGAGAATCCCTGGTGCTTCCAACACCGCTGCAATCCCACCTGGAGCTGAGCTTACAGGCTGCTCTGCCTAATCCACATGCAAGCCTGGATAGCCCAAAGCCTGCAAGAAAAGAGGAGGCAAAGTGAAGGGGAGAGGGGAAAAAACGGAGTTTTGGGTTTTCCCCGTGTTTGCAACAGGATTGAAGGGCAGGATGGAGAGCTTTCATGGAAAAGAAGTACCAAAGGCTGCTTAATTGCCAGCAATTAGCGCTGCTCAGGTTGAATCCAAGAGGACAAATGCACCGGGATCAAACAGGAGCGGCCGACAGGATGGGTTATGACACAGATCTGTGAAGCTGGAGCCTTCTTTCTTCTCCCGGGCTCTCCCAGAAATTCTCCATGGCCGGACGTGCTCCCGCTCTCCCCGCTGGGGAGGATGGACTTGGATAGCCCGGGTGACTGGTGAGCCTGAAACAAGAAAGTGATGCAGTGATCCAAGTGTTTTTCCAAGGAAATGACATATTCTCTGGACCTGGGATAACCCATATCCCATGGCCTTCTCCAGGAAGGGTCCCAGCTGGATATGGTCTCCCAGAAAGGATTCCATAGGGGCTCACCTTTTGCCTGGAGCTTGGCTGAAGTCCTCAGCAATGCCAGGGAATGTGGCCATTGGAGGCTTTGGGCAGATTTGGCTCATTTGCCTTTTTAGGCTTTGCTTCCTTCTCTCAGCCTTCCCACTGGATTGTGGCCTCCGAGGAATACGTAAAATCCCATTCCATTCCTATTCTTTCGGACAATTTTTTGTACCGTTCCTGTACAAAACGAGGCCCCCTGTTCGGATGCTTTTCCCCACCGTTCCCCGGCAGTTTTATCTGCCACTGCATTCCCTGCGTTGCTTGGGCTCTTCCCAGATCTCTGAGCTCCTTCACAAGGCAGGAGATCGATTTGGCCCAGGAACTAAACCCTCCCGAGGAATTGTCTGATGCCATCTCCGCATTTGACAGCTGATCCCTGTGCTCAAAGGATCCCTCTTTCTTCCCTTCAGCCAATTCCAAGGCTCGCTGCCCCCAGCTGGGATCAGTCCCCAGCCTGATCCCCGCAGTCTTCCCTGCCGGGATCCTGCTCAGGAATCCATGGGCTACGAATGTAAGAATTCATTCTTCCCACCCCTGCCCAGTTCCAAAGGATTTGGTGTCTGCCTTACCCGGCTGGAGCCTGCTTCCAACTCTGTTCTTGCTGCTTCTGCTGCTTTCCATTTCCCAGGAATTCCACCGACGGAGCGACAGCGATTTCCAGCTCCGCCAGGATTCCCTCTGTTGCGTTTGGGTGCTGGAAGGATATCAAAACCAGGGTCTCTGGGGCTTTGCTATCAGGAAATTACATCCCCGGATTTGTTCATTTCCAAATATTATCTCTTCCCAACAAAGCACTGGGCATCCAAGGAATTCAGAAAGTGATGGGCTGACCACAGCTTACTCCTCTGCAATGTCAGAGCTTGGAAAAAAAAGGGCAGTTGAGGCTTCTCCTGGTGCTGCCCGTGAGGTGTATTTTACTTAACAGCCCCTTCCTGTGTCTTTCCCTGTATCCACCAAAAAATCCACCCGTTCATTCCCCAGCTGCTTGCTTCCTCCCTCTTTTCCTGTATCCAACAGAATTTTAACAGGTGAATAATCCCCTCTGGAAGAGCACCTTTCATTCCAAACCTAAGAACAAACGAATCACTTTCCTTCGACCATCCTTATTAGGATTGCACTGAGAGCAGGGGATGGAAAATGATCCTCTCCTGGTCCCTGCTGGATTCCCAGAGCAGGGATTCTTTCCCTCTTTCACCCCCCCACGGTGCCCTCCTCCCCCTCCCGCTCCACCCCGCACCCTTTTCAGGCTTTGTTCCACAGCTTTTGCCTCCAGGCCTCAGATCCTTTCGTTCTCCAGGAGCTCCCAGCAGCTCCACGGCCTTTCCTCTCCCATCCTGATCATTTCTCCAAGAACGGAGCTCCGCATTTCAATTGCCTTCTCTTTTCTCTGACAACTCCCACCAATCCAGACCTAAAGCTGACACAAGGAACACTCGGTGCCCACAAATCCAAACCCAGACCCGGCCATCCCTAAACCAGCAACTCCCGGACAATTTGCGTTCATTCCAACCTAACACTGAGGACTCACCCAATCCTTCAAAATTCCCAAGAAATATCCCGTTGCCTTCACAGCTCCCAGGGGATTCTGCTTCGCGCTCACACGGATTTGGGACTTCCCTGAAAAAACCCGTGCAGGGCACGCTGGAATCCCCGATCCCGTGAATCCGGGGAGCGTTAAAAGCTCGGTCCAGCCTGGGCCCCCGGAAATTTTTGCCAACTATCCCCCAAGTCCTCGGGATAACAGAACTCTCTCTGGTACTGCATTTTTGGCGTTGGAAAGCCTGGAATTACTCTATTCCTAGTGCTGGGCTCTGCATATGGCCGAGAAAATCCCGGCCTCCACACAGACCCAGATTCCAAACTTTTTGATACATTTCAGCAAACCGAGAAATTCACCTTCCCTGCTTCTTCTTAAGGGCATCCTTCTCTTCCCTTACCCGGCGGGCTCTCTCCCACTGGGGGTGGGTTTTCCCCTTCCCATGCTAATTAGTCCCTACTTCTAGGAGGTTTAGGTACCTTTCTTCCCTGGGAGGGATTTCTTAACACAGCTACCGAGGCTTTGGGAGTCTCCTTTATCTTCTACTTTCTGGAAAAACACCCTGTGATCCATAAATGCCACAATCCAGACGCCCAACTTCAACAAGACATCCTTTTTACCTAAAAACACTCACTCTCAACTCTTAGATCTTTGGAAGTTTTACCCCCGCAAAATTCCCCTATTTTTCCACCACTGAATTCCTCAGTCCTGCTTCCAAGGATTTCTTGAATACCACGGGGTTTTTCTCAAGATTTACCCCCACGACCTTCCCTACGTGCCCACTGCTCATCACCTCATTTTTCCCTCAATGTCTTCGTTCTCCACCCCAGAGAGTTTGTCAAGTGTTGCCTCCAAAATGTTCCCCATCTGTCCACTACCGAGTTCCCCATTTTGCCTCCAAAATATTCCTTCTGTCCCCTCCAGATTGCATCCACTTTTGCCCCCAACATTTTACTTCCTCTACAATATTGATTAAACCTTTTCCACCCCAAAAATGTGCATTCTCTCCCTTAAACAGCACCTCAGCTTTTCCCTCAAAAATGGCCCAGAGAGAAACTCAGATTCAGCCCCCAAACTCCCATCTTCCTACACAAACAGTTCTTGTGGCCCCTCTCAATTCCCCCAGGCTTTCAGCTAAAGGAAGAACTGGAAGCCTATTCCCTCATCTCCGCCCTTGTTTTGCTTTCCCGGAAAACCTTGCGATCCCACACTTTCTCCAAGAGATCTGCTGGGAGTACTGGAAGGTTTGCTCTGTCAGAGCGCATGGAGGGTTTACAGCACTTGTTCCTCTGCAGCTTTACCCTTTTATCAGGTTTCCCCTGGAACGGTGCTGTGGGAGAAGCTTGGAACTACCAGAAATGGATCAGGTTCACCATTTATGCCCCACCAGTTTTTATCTGGTTTGAAACTCCTGGAATTACCCTCAAATGTGCCCTAGAACACTGCTGTGAGAGGATCAATGAGAAGAACAGCCTGAAAGCAGAAAACCACCTCCAGCAGCAGCCAGAATGATCCCATTTCTCTTCTTACCTGGTCCTGCCAGAGCTCCCAACAGCCATTCCCATTCCAAAACAAGAGCTGTGGAAGACATTCCTGCTGTCCGTGAGGGTGAGGTGGCAGTTCTGGATGTTCTTTGCTGTGGAATCAGACAACAAACAGAGTGTAAAGGATCTTGGTGGTCCCTTCCAAGCCAAACCAGCCCGTGATTCCATGCGTGGATCAGCACCTGTCCCAGCTCCATTCCAGAAACCTCCTCCCACTAACCCAGAACTTTCCTTTTTCTGCTCAACATCAGGGATTTGCTGCCGAGTGCCCCGAGCAGGGGACGCCTCAGCCTTCCCTGGGACCGCAGCATTCCCTGCGCTGCCTCAGCACTCCCTGCGCTGCTGTTCCACGCCGATCCCGTGGTCCAGCGCCTGTGCGGGCTGCAGTGCCGGGCTCTCCCCACAAGGCGGCAGCACCGGGAGCGAGCAGCCCCGGCCGGTCCCGCTGGCTCGGGGCAGCTGCGCCTTGAACCCGCCCTGAGCCGGCGGGGGCCGTGAACACAACGGGCAAAAACCCCACCGGTGCCCTTTATTTCACCCTCAAAGGCACAGGATCGCAGCATTTCCTGGGCTGGAAGGGACCCACAGGGAGCATCGAGTCCAAATCCTGGCCCTGCACCCCAAGAATCCCACCCTGTGCCCGAGAGCCTTGTCCAGACCCAAACTCTTCCCCCAAGATCCTGAAAACACAGAGGGGCTGGGAGAAGGATGACAATGGAGGATTTTTTATATAGATCTCCTTGTATGATCGTTATATAATATTATTAGATAGTCCAGGAACCCATCCCTGTGCCTGGACACCCATCCCTGTGCCGGGACACCCATCCCTGGGCCGGAATACCGATCCCCCGCGGCCCCCCACCGTCCGCTCGGGGCTGTCCCCGTTCCCCGCTCACCTCCGAGCCCGGAGCACCCGCCCCGGTGCCCCCGGCCCGGCAGCGCTGCTCCCCGGGCTCCCCGCCATTGCCGCTCCTGGCGAAGAAGGGCGGAAGTCACCGGGACCGCACCAACGTGGCTATTCGACCTTCTCAAGATGGCGGCCGGAAGGACCCCGCTCCGTCTATTCGACTGCCTGAATGCTCCCGCCTGCCCCAGGCGCCGCTGACCCCACAGTCGGTGTCCGCATAGCGGGAAACGCCTCAGAAATCTGCGTGCAAGCGCTGGGCTGGCGTCGGCGTCGGCGTCGCGTTCAGGCAGCCGAATAGACGCACCTTGGGGGGGGGGGGGCCTTCCCTGCCGCCATATTGAGAAGGTCAGAAAACAGCGTACACGGCCGCCATCTTTAGTGTGGCGGTGACGCAACTTCCGCCCTTCGCCGCCATCTTTGGTGCTGGCAGAAGCCACTTCCGGTCGAGCCGCCATCTTTAGTGTGGTACACTCAAGGGCCCCCGCCGCCCCTCACAAGGGCGTCTATTCGGCTGCCTGAATCCGGCCCGGACTCCGACGCCGGCCCCGCGCTTTCCGCGCGATTTTCCGCGGTGCTTCCCGGTGCGAGGACACGGCTGGTGGGGTCAGCGGCGCCGGAGGCGGGCGACTGCTCCGCGACCGGCGGCAGGCATCGGCAGGGACACCTCTCAAAGGGGCCTAGTGCGTCCGCCATCTTGAGTGTGGCGGAAGTGTAAACCACCCTCTGCAAGGTCCTGGCAGGTTCTAATAAAAACGTCACTTAACGCCGTCCCGAGAGCGCCCAACTGCGCCTTCCTTTCCGAGCCGCCTCCTTGAGAGCGACACGCGGGCGGCTCCATTCCGACCGTGCCCGCCCGGTGCCCCCCGCCCGGGTCGCGCTGCGACCGCGCCTCTGCTGCCTGGCAAAACCGGCCCCGCCCCCCGCGCTGTCATTCCTCGCGGTCACCGCCCCGCACGGCGCCCACTCCTTTCCATAGCTGTGGCCCCGCTCACGCACGGCCGTGTCCCTCGGCGCTCCGAGCCGCCCTTCGCCCCTCCCCTCCGCCGACAGACCCAGCCCCGCTCGCTCCCGCTCCTTGCCCTTGCCACGCTCGGCAGCCACCGAGGCCGCCGCCCGCCCTCTCGGCTCAGCCGGCACCGGGCGGCAGCAGCGCCGGGGCGCCGTGTCGGGGGCGGCAGTGCCGCGCTCTCGCCACCAGGCGGCAGCAGCGCCGCCCAGCTCAGCCCGGGGGCAGGGACAGAGCAGAGGGAAAAGCCGCCTCTGGGCGCTCTGCAGCTCCTGCAGCCCGAGCGTCTCGGCTCCTGGGGCCAGGCACTTGCTTCTTTCCTTCCTACAGAAAAACGCCGGCTCGTTATTCGCAAAACTTGCTGATCTCTATTCCCAGCTTCTTATATTCCTGTATGCGACAGAGTAGAGAGAGAGGGCTGGCTCATTTCAAAATGAATTTACATCTAAATCAGTAGCACTTGCCTATAGATGTAAAAGTGAAGAACTTAACAGGTTTTAGTATTCTGCACACATCCCTCGCTGGGAGGAATGGTAAAAAGTTAAAAACGAATGAAATGTAAAAAGTAGAAAGTTAGAAACAAAGTTACAACAGCAGAAATTTAGAAACAAACAAAGAGGTAAAATACAAGAAACAAACAAATTTCCAAAGGTCGAAAGTTAAAAACAAACAAAGTTAGAAACAAAAAAAAAAAAAATCAGAAACAAAATTAGAAAGGTAGAAATTTAGAAACAAACTCAGAAAGGCAAGTGTTGAGCCTTTGACAGGGTACCCTTCCTTCTCGGACCAGGGTGAAAGAGCAGAGGAGGCTGCTGTTCTGCTGAGTTCTTTATTTCACAGTCTCACAGCTGTCTTGAAGGCAGAGTTCGAATGGGGTTACATGATAAAGCCAAGCAGCAGCAGCAGCAGGCAAAACCAGCTGCTTCTATATGCTCCATACACTGTATTTTTTCTTACAGAAGTGTGGATTCTATTTGTTAATTGACCAGTAAGATTAGCACACCATTCTAGTTTTCTTTTTCTTAACCCATCCCGGTCTAATTCTAACAGTCGTAAGCCTCACACAAGTGTCATCTGCCCTTGTTCCATAAGGAATCCCTCTACAGACAGGGAGTTGTCACCGGCCCCGTGCTCATGGGCTGCAGGGGACACCTGCACTGAGGAGGAAATGGAAACGGGAAAGAGGGAAATGCAACCGGATGGGACGCACCTCTGGCACCACATTTCCTCTTCTTCCTGCTGTCCTGGAAAGTCCCAAGTAAATCCAGTCCCTCAGACCTTGCATCCCTGAACGCCAGGAGAGCCGGTGTTTTACCCAGATCCCAGTGCCCTGCACGGCCGCGCTGACACGAGCGCAGGCCGATCGCTCCGCCCAGCACCATCCCTCATTTGCCTCCCACGGCTCCCCAGGCGGCCCCAAACCACCCCAGCGTGCCCGTGCCGGGGCCAGGGCCTGCCCCGAGCCCGACCAGAGGCTGTCACCCAGCCCTGCACCAGCTCCCACCCCCGGGAGAGCTGGGAATGCACTGAGAGCTCGGCTCCCCGGGCTCCCCAGCACCCAAACCGGTCCTCACACACACAAAAATGCCCAACCTGCCCCTCTGGGCACAGCCAAACACCACAATTCCATCATCCCCAAGGAACTCTGGCACTTGCCTCTTCACCTCTGCCCATTTCCAGTAGCCGGGGCTAGGACCGGCCTGTCAGAAAGAGCATTCCCTAGGCAGTTCATCCCAGCCCAGAGGAGAAGAGGAGCCTGTCCCTGACCCACACCATGGGCAGGACAAGGGGGGCCCTAGCTGGCTTTGCCTACTCCAACACCAAAGCTCTTGGTCCCAAAGATGGGGCGAGTTCAGTGGTTTTTTCCTGTCCTGAAAGAGAGCAGAAAAGGGAAGTTAATCCCACTGTGGAATCCAAGACTCCTGCATTTCATATTTCTGCTCTGATTGCTCACCGTGCAGTTTTAGCCATGGAAAAAAAAAAGAGAAAGACACCATATCAAATAAAATTGCCCTTTTCCAGCATTTTTATTCCAGGCATTAAAAGGATGCTCATTTCTCTTCTAGCATTGTTTCCCTCATTTTAGGAGAACCGTTTTCATCCCAGACCCCACTCGTCAGTTGTTCGATCCTCTGGCACTGGATTTGGACAAAAGAAGGGACGCACCTGGACTGCAGGAAATCACTGAGAGAAAACCCTTCCAAAACCTGACAGAGAAAAAACAACAGGAGATGCAGGAAGACACATCCCTCATTTGCACGTCTGCAATGCTTTTCTAAAGACTTCTCTGCATCTGGACGCTCTTTGCTCTTGGCTTTCTTTACAAGAATGCATTTGCTGCTAAACACGTCTCAGACCCTTACTTGGGATGGAGATGAAGACTCCCACAGGGAATAGCCAGGGAGATGCAGGGCCTGGGAACATCAAGGACGGAGAAGAGAAGGAACAGGGATTGTTCTTCTTGTTTAGAGCCAGCAGTGCTGTGAGCTTGGAGAACACACGGCACCGCAGGGATCCAGGGCAGGAGCGGGATAACTCCGGGATAAGGGGAATCTGCTCCCACTCCAGGGCTGTGCCAGTGAAGGAGGGGAATTTTTTAGTGCCTTCATTGCACACAAAAACCAAACCCAGCACCACCGAGCTGGACTTCCGTGAGCTGCAACACAAAGCGGCCCCTGGCCTTTGGGGGAACACAACCTCCCCGAGTCACGGAGCCAGGGGATGACACTTGGGAATGATCCTTGCTGCCTGCAGGCAAATCAGATGAGGGAGCCACAGGAGCTCTGGGGTTTCCTGCTCTTCCTGCAACGCCATCGGTCCAGACCAGGAGACCTTTCCTGGAACAGATCTTCCCTGTAAAGGGAGCTGCACCAAAGCTCAAGCCCGCATTTAGAGACCCCTGGAAAAGCAAAGGTGAGAGGGGATTACCTGGAGCCCCAGGGGACCGAGGTGAAGGCGATGAAGAAGCAGACAGCAAAGTGCTTCCACTGCTTCTCACTCCAGCAAGGGGAACATCCCTGGAATCTCATGTCCAGCGTCGCTCCCAAACCCCACAGGTGAACCCACGCGTACTCCAAGGCTGATCTCCTTCAAACTTCCAGCAGCACAGACCCACCGGGAGGAACTGCAATCCAAGGACACACATCAGCAACCGTCTTCCCGCTTGCCGCTCTCTCACATTTTCCCTTTCCAGTGGGATGCAGGTGCCACCCCCCAGAGGCAGGAGAACTGCCTTGCAATCCAGTACAAAACCTGCCTGGAAAGCCCAGGATGCCCGGAGCCAGCAGCCGTTTCTCCTGGAGCTCCTGCTGACAGGCGTTTGAAGCCTGCTGTGCCTCACAGCTGCTTTTCTGCCAAGGGCATTCCCATCTTTTCTTTTTTAGCCCAAATAAAGGTTTGCAAAGCTGAGTTTTGTGAGAAGTGCTTCATATTTGGATTATTCTTAACTTGGAGTTTCCCTCGGCACCAAAATCAGGGGGTAAACCCAACATGGCCTCAAAGGGCCATAAGATCCCAGATATCTAATCCCCAGTTCCCTCAGGACTGGTTCATTAAAGCTTTTCAGGGGTAATTTGGCAAACTTCAGGGTTTGCTGATTTCACCATCAAAGCCACATGAAACCTGTGCAAAAGGAACTTAACTAAAGCTGGCTAAAAGTGGTCCCTGCTGATGACTCATTAAAACACCCCCTTAAAAAGGAGCTAGGATTGATTCCACACTCACAAACCCCCCCCCTTGCCACGATCGGCGCTCTCTGCCCGCCAAGGACACGGCACCGGGCAGGGACATTTCTCCCACTCCCCGGCAGAGACCTCCTCCTGCCACATCCAGGGAACCGCAGCCGCTCAGGGAACACCAACTTTGTCCTGGGCTGGGAACAGGACAGGGACAAGGAACGCTTTGAAGTCATTCCCACCTCGGTGCTGTCCAGACCTGGCAGAAAGCGCTTCCCACACCTCTCCTGGAATTCTCTTCCCCGGCCCTTCCAGCTTCGGAAGGCTTCTGGGGGAGCCTCAACTTTCGGTGCAGCTCAGAAGCTGCACGCGCCTAAAGCATCCCCACGGGAACACGAAGCTTCCCTCGGGCATTTCGTTTCTTTATCCCAAATATTCTCCCCACTCAGCCACAATCTAGAAAGAACAAAAGGGAAAAGAAGGAAGACCAATTAATTCTGACGTAAGGAGTCTTGACTATCCCGACACGCTGCCAGGTGAAAAAACATCCCTGCCCCTCTAACAAATCCCTCTGATACTGGCTCCATTCAGGATCAATTATTTAAACGCTGTATTAAGGAGCGTAAGGACACAACGCTTGGAATTCTCAAAAACGGCTCAGCTCTCGGCTACTCCAAGCACTTTCCCACCCGGGGAGCTGAGCTGTCCCAGATTTAAACGCCACGTTTGATCCAAATCCGACAGAAATCTGCTCTTGTTTGGTTACTGAGCTTTCCCAAAAGCTGCGCAGTCAAGCCTGGAAATCCTCACTGAAGCTTTGCCATGTCACATCGGGATTTACCCTTGGGAAAACCCCACTCTGAGCACTTGGGTTTCAAGAGGTTGCACCCGATGTTACAGACGCAGAATTCCTGTGGGGTTTGGCATTTCCTGTACCTCCAAACACGTGAAAAGAATGAAGTGCAGAGTCCCAAGGCTCCATTATTGCCATTCTCCTCACATCCCTTTCCTCAGCTGCACGTGGCTTTGTGCCTCCTCTGAAGGGCTGGAAAGGAATTTGGGAACCCCCCCTCAGCTTCTTCGGTTTTCAGCCTTTTCTCTGAGGCGGCCCGAAAGGCAAACAGGAAAAAAAAACCCCAGAAGTGCACAAAATCCCAGCCCCTCCCAAGATGCAGCTCCTCACACCAAACCTTGGGAGAATCCCTGGTGCTTCCAACACCGCTGCAATCCCACCTGGAGCTGAGCTTACAGGCTGCTCTGCCTAATCCACATGCAAGCCTGGATAGCCCAAAGCCTGCAAGAAAAGAGGAGGCAAAGTGAAGGGGAGAGGGGAAAAAACGGAGTTTTGGGTTTTCCCCGTGTTTGCAACAGGATTGAAGGGCAGGATGGAGAGCTTTCATGGAAAAGAAGTACCAAAGGCTGCTTAATTGCCAGCAATTAGCGCTGCTCAGGTTGAATCCAAGAGGACAAATGCACCGGGATCAAACAGGAGCGGCCGACAGGATGGGTTATGACACAGATCTGTGAAGCTGGAGCCTTCTTTCTTCTCCCGGGCTCTCCCAGAAATTCTCCATGGCCGGACGTGCTCCCGCTCTCCCCGCTGGGGAGGATGGACTTGGATAGCCCGGGTGACTGGTGAGCCTGAAACAAGAAAGTGATGCAGTGATCCAAGTGTTTTTCCAAGGAAATGACATATTCTCTGGACCTGGGATAACCCATATCCCATGGCCTTCTCCAGGAAGGGTCCCAGCTGGATATGGTCTCCCAGAAAGGATTCCATAGGGGCTCACCTTTTGCCTGGAGCTTGGCTGAAGTCCTCAGCAATGCCAGGGAATGTGGCCATTGGAGGCTTTGGGCAGGATTTGGCTCATTTGCCTTTTTAGGCTTTGCTTCCTTCTCTCAGCCTTCCCACTGGATTGTGGCCTCCGAGGAATACGTAAAATCCCATTCCATTCCTATTCTTTCGGACAATTTTTTGTACCGTTCCTGTACAAAACGAGGCCCCCTGTTCGGATGCTTTTCCCCACCGTTCCCCGGCAGTTTTATCTGCCACTGCATTCCCTGCGTTGCTTGGGCTCTTCCCAGATCTCTGAGCTCCTTCACAAGGCAGGAGATCGATTTGGCCCAGGAACTAAACCCTCCCGAGGAATTGTCTGATGCCATCTCCGCATTTGACAGCTGATCCCTGTGCTCAAAGGATCCCTCTTTCTTCCCTTCAGCCAATTCCAAGGCTCGCTGCCCCCAGCTGGGATCAGTCCCCAGCCTGATCCCCGCAGTCTTCCCTGCCGGGATCCTGCTCAGGAATCCATGGGCTACGAATGTAAGAATTCATTCTTCCCACCCCTGCCCAGTTCCAAAGGATTTGGTGTCTGCCTTACCCGGCTGGAGCCTGCTTCCAACTCTGTTCTTGCTGCTTCTGCTGCTTTCCATTTCCCAGGAATTCCACCGACGGAGCGACAGCGATTTCCAGCTCCGCCAGGATTCCCTCTGTTGCGTTTGGGTGCTGGAAGGATATCAAAACCAGGGTCTCTGGGGCTTTGCTATCAGGAAATTACATCCCCGGATTTGTTCATTTCCAAATATTATCTCTTCCCAACAAAGCACTGGGCATCCAAGGAATTCAGAAAGTGATGGGCTGACCACAGCTTACTCCTCTGCAATGTCAGAGCTTGGAAAAAAAAGGGCAGTTGAGGCTTCTCCTGGTGCTGCCCGTGAGGTGTATTTTACTTAACAGCCCCTTCCTGTGTCTTTCCCTGTATCCACCAAAAAATCCACCCGTTCATTCCCCAGCTGCTTGCTTCCTCCCTCTTTTCCTGTATCCAACAGAATTTTAACAGGTGAATAATCCCCTCTGGAAGAGCACCTTTCATTCCAAACCTAAGAACAAACGAATCACTTTCCTTCGACCATCCTTATTAGGATTGCACTGAGAGCAGGGGATGGAAAATGATCCTCTCCTGGTCCCTGCTGGATTCCCAGAGCAGGGATTCTTTCCCTCTTTCACCCCCCCACGGTGCCCTCCTCCCCCTCCCGCCCCACCCCGCACCCTTTTCAGGCTTTGTTCCACAGCTTTTGCCTCCAGGCCTCAGATCCTTTCGTTCTCCAGGAGCTCCCAGCAGCTCCACGGCCTTTCCTCTCCCATCCTGATCATTTCTCCAAGAACGGAGCTCCGCATTTCAATTGCCTTCTCTTTTCTCTGACAACTCCCACCAATCCAGACCTAAAGCTGACACAAGGAACACTCGGTGCCCACAAATCCAAACCCAGACCCGGCCATCCCTAAACCAGCAACTCCCGGACAATTTGCGTTCATTCCAACCTAACACTGAGGACTCACCCAATCCTTCAAAATTCCCAAGAAATATCCCGTTGCCTTCACAGCTCCCAGGGGATTCTGCTTCGCGCTCACACGGATTTGGGACTTCCCTGAAAAAACCCGTGCAGGGCACGCTGGAATCCCCGATCCCGTGAATCCGGGGAGCGTTAAAAGCTCGGTCCAGCCTGGGCCCCCGGAAATTTTTGCCAACTATCCCCCAAGTCCTCGGGATAACAGAACTCTCTCTGGTACTGCATTTTTGGCGTTGGAAAGCCTGGAATTACTCTATTCCTAGTGCTGGGCTCTGCATATGGCCGAGAAAATCCCGGCCTCCACACAGACCCAGATTCCAAACTTTTTGATACATTTCAGCAAACCGAGAAATTCACCTTCCCTGCTTCTTCTTAAGGGCATCCTTCTCTTCCCTTACCCGGCGGGCTCTCTCCCACTGGGGGTGGGTTTTCCCCTTCCCATGCTAATTAGTCCCTACTTCTAGGAGGTTTAGGTACCTTTCTTCCCTGGGAGGGATTTCTTAACACAGCTACCGAGGCTTTGGGAGTCTCCTTTATCTTCTACTTTCTGGAAAAACACCCTGTGATCCATAAATGCCACAATCCAGACGCCCAACTTCAACAAGACATCCTTTTTACCTAAAAACACTCACTCTCAACTCTTAGATCTTTGGAAGTTTTACCCCCGCAAAATTCCCCTATTTTTCCACCACTGAATTCCTCAGTCCTGCTTCCAAGGATTTCTTGAATACCACGGGGTTTTTCTCAAGATTTACCCCCACGACCTTCCCTACGTGCCCACTGCTCATCACCTCATTTTTCCCTCAATGTCTTCGTTCTCCACCCCAGAGAGTTTGTCAAGTGTTGCCTCCAAAATGTTCCCCATCTGTCCACTACCGAGTTCCCCATTTTGCCTCCAAAATATTCCTTCTGTCCCCTCCAGATTGCATCCACTTTTGCCCCCAACATTTTACTTCCTCTACAATATTGATTAAACCTTTTCCACCCCAAAAATGTGCATTCTCTCCCTTAAACAGCACCTCAGCTTTTCCCTCAAAAATGGCCCAGAGAGAAACTCAGATTCAGCCCCCAAACTCCCATCTTCCTACACAAACAGTTCTTGTGGCCCCTCTCAATTCCCCCAGGCTTTCAGCTAAAGGAAGAACTGGAAGCCTATTCCCTCATCTCCGCCCTTGTTTTGCTTTCCCGGAAAACCTTGCGATCCCACACTTTCTCCAAGAGATCTGCTGGGAGTACTGGAAGGTTTGCTCTGTCAGAGCGCATGGAGGGTTTACAGCACTTGTTCCTCTGCAGCTTTACCCTTTTATCAGGTTTCCCCTGGAACGGTGCTGTGGGAGAAGCTTGGAACTACCAGAAATGGATCAGGTTCACCATTTATGCCCCACCAGTTTTTATCTGGTTTGAAACTCCTGGAATTACCCTCAAATGTGCCCTAGAACACTGCTGTGAGAGGATCAATGAGAAGAACAGCCTGAAAGCAGAAAACCACCTCCAGCAGCAGCCAGAATGATCCCATTTCTCTTCTTACCTGGTCCTGCCAGAGCTCCCAACAGCCATTCCCATTCCAAAACAAGAGCTGTGGAAGACATTCCTGCTGTCCGTGAGGGTGAGGTGGCAGTTCTGGATGTTCTTTGCTGTGGAATCAGACAACAAACAGAGTGTAAAGGATCTTGGTGGTCCCTTCCAAGCCAAACCAGCCCGTGATTCCATGCGTGGATCAGCACCTGTCCCAGCTCCATTCCAGAAACCTCCTCCCACTAACCCAGAACTTTCCTTTTTCTGCTCAACATCAGGGATTTGCTGCCGAGTGCCCCGAGCAGGGGACGCCTCAGCCTTCCCTGGGACCGCAGCATTCCCTGCGCTGCCTCAGCACTCCCTGCGCTGCTGTTCCACGCCCATCCCGTGGTCCAGCGCCTGTGCGGGCTGCAGTGCCGGGCTCTCCCCACAAGGCGGCAGCACCGGGAGCGAGCAGCCCCGGCCGGTCCCGCTGGCTCGGGGCAGCTGCGCCTTGAACCCGCCCTGAGCCGGCGGGGCCGTGAACACAACGGGCAAAAACCCCACCGGTGCCCTTTATTTCACCCTCAAAGGCACAGGATCGCAGCATTTCCTGGGCTGGAAGGGACCCACAGGGAGCATCGAGTCCAAATCCTGGCCCTGCACCCCAAGAATCCCACCCTGTGCCCGAGAGCCTTGTCCAGACCCAAACTCTTCCCCCAAGATCCTGAAAACACAGAGGGGCTGGGAGAAGGATGACAATGGAGGATTTTTTATATAGATCTCCTTGTATGATCGTTATATAATATTATTAGATAGTCCAGGAACCCATCCCTGTGCCTGGACACCCATCCCTGTGCCGGGACACCCATCCCTGGGCCGGAATACCGATCCCCCGCGGCCCCCACCGTCCGCTCGGGGCTGTCCCCGTTCCCCGCTCACCTCCGAGCCCGGAGCACCCGCCCCGGTGCCCCCGGCCCGGCAGCGCTGCTCCCCGGGCTCCCCGCCATTGCCGCTCCTGGCGAAGAAGGGCGGAAGTCACCGGGACCGCACCAACGTGGCTATTCGACCTTCTCAAGATGGCGGCCGGAAGGACCCCGCTCCGTCTATTCGACTGCCTGAATGCTCCCGCCTGCCCCAGGCGCCGCTGACCCCACAGTCGGTGTCCGCATAGCGGGAAACGCCTCAGAAATCTGCGTGCAAGCGCTGGGCTGGCGTCGGCGTCGGCGTCGCGTTCAGGCAGCCGAATAGACGCACCTTGGGGGGGGGGGGGGGGCCTTCCCTGCCGCCATATTGAGAAGGTCAGAAAACAGCGTACACGGCCGCCATCTTTAGTGTGGCGGTGACGCAACTTCCGCCCTTCGCCGCCATCTTGGGTGCTGGCAGAAGCCACTTCCGGTCGAGCCGCCATCTTTAGTGTGGTACACTCAAGGGCCCCCGCCGCCCCTCACAAGGGCGTCTATTCGGCTGCCTGAATCCGGCCCGGACTCCGACGCCGGCCCCGCGCTTTCCGCGCGATTTTCCGCGGTGCTTCCCGGTGCGAGGACACGGCTGGTGGGGTCAGCGGCGCCGGAGGCGGGCGACTGCTCCGCGACCGGCGGCAGGCATCGGCAGGGACACCTCTCAAAGGGGCCTAGTGCGTCCGCCATCTTGAGTGTGGCGGAAGTGTAAACCACCCTCTGCAAGGTCCTGGCAGGTTCTAATAAAAACGTCACTTAACGCCGTCCCGAGAGCGCGGAACTGCGCCTTCCTTTCCGAGCCGCCTCCTTGAGAGCGACACGCGGGCGGCTCCATTCCGACCGTGCCCGCCCGGTGCCCCCCGCCCGGGTCGCGCTGCGACCGCGCCTCTGCTGCCTGGCAAAACCGGCCCCGCCCCCCGCGCTGTCATTCCTCGCGGTCACCGCCCCGCACGGCGCCCACTCCTTTCCATAGCTGTGGCCCCGCTCACGCACGGCCGTGTCCCTCGGCGCTCCGAGCCGCCCTTCGCCCCTCCCCTCCGCCGACAGACCCAGCCCCGCTCGCTCCCGCTCCTTGCCCTTGCCACGCTCGGCAGCCACCGAGGCCGCCGCCCGCCCTCTCGGCTCAGCCGGCACCGGGCGGCAGCAGCGCCGGGGCGCCGTGTCGGGGGCGGCAGTGCCGCGCTCTCGCCACCAGGCGGCAGCAGCGCCGCCCAGCTCAGCCCGGGGGCAGGGACAGAGCAGAGGGAAAAGCCGCCTCTGGGCGCTCTGCAGCTCCTGCAGCCCGAGCGTCTCGGCTCCTGGGGCCAGGCACTTGCTTCTTTCCTTCCTACAGAAAAACGCCGGCTCGTTATTCGCAAAACTTGCTGATCTCTATTCCCAGCTTCTTATATTCCTGTATGCGACAGAGTAGAGAGAGAGGGCTGGCTCATTTCAAAATGAATTTACATCTAAATCAGTAGCACTTGCCTATAGATGTAAAAGTGAAGAACTTAACAGGTTTTAGTATTCTGCACACATCCCTCGCTGGGAGGAATGGTAAAAAGTTAAAAACGAATGAAATGTAAAAAGTAGAAAGTTAGAAACAAAGTTACAACAGCAGAAATTTAGAAACAAACAAAGAGGTAAAATACAAGAAACAAACAAATTTCCAAAGGTCGAAAGTTAAAAACAAACAAAGTTAGAAACAAAAAAAAAAAAAAATCAGAAACAAAATTAGAAAGGTAGAAATTTAGAAACAAACTCAGAAAGGCAAGTGTTGAGCCTTTGACAGGGTACCCTTCCTTCTCGGACCAGGGTGAAAGAGCAGAGGAGGCTGCTGTTCTGCTGAGTTCTTTATTTCACAGTCTCACAGCTGTCTTGAAGGCAGAGTTCGAATGGGGTTACATGATAAAGCCAAGCAGCAGCAGCAGCAGGCAAAACCAGCTGCTTCTATATGCTCCATACACTGTATTTTTTCTTACAGAAGTGTGGATTCTATTTGTTAATTGACCAGTAAGATTAGCACACCATTCTAGTTTTCTTTTTCTTAACCCATCCCGGTCTAATTCTAACAGTCGTAAGCCTCACACAAGTGTCATCTGCCCTTGTTCCATAAGGAATCCCTCTACAGACAGGGAGTTGTCACCGGCCCCGTGCTCATGGGCTGCAGGGGACACCTGCACTGAGGAGGAAATGGAAACGGGAAAGAGGGAAATGCAACCGGATGGGACGCACCTCTGGCACCACATTTCCTCTTCTTCCTGCTGTCCTGGAAAGTCCCAAGTAAATCCAGTCCCTCAGACCTTGCATCCCTGAACGCCAGGAGAGCCGGTGTTTTACCCAGATCCCAGTGCCCTGCACGGCCGCGCTGACACGAGCGCAGGCCGATCGCTCCGCCCAGCACCATCCCTCATTTGCCTCCCACGGCTCCCCAAGCGGCCCCAAACCACCCCAGCGTGCCTGTGCCGGGGCCAGGGCCTGCCCCGAGCCCGACCAGAGGCTGTCACCCAGCCCTGCACCAGCTCCCACCCCCGGGAGAGCTGGGAATGCACTGAGAGCTCGGCTCCCCGGGCTCCCCAGCACCCAAACCGGTCCTCACACACACAAAAATGCCCAACCTGCCCCTCTGGGCACAGCCAAACACCACAATTCCATCATCCCCAAGGAACTCTGGCACTTGCCTCTTCACCTCTGCCCATTTCCAGTAGCCGGGGCTAGGACCGGCCTGTCAGAAAGAGCATTCCCTAGGCAGTTCATCCCAGCCCAGAGGAGAAGAGGAGCCTGTCCCTGACCCACACCATGGGCAGGACAAGGGGGGCCCTAGCTGGCTTTGCCTACTCCAACACCAAAGCTCTTGGTCCCAAAGATGGGGCGAGTTCAGTGGTTTTTTCCTGTCCTGAAAGAGAGCAGAAAAGGGAAGTTAATCCCACTGTGGAATCCAAGACTCCTGCATTTCATATTTCTGCTCTGATTGCTCACCGTGCAGTTTTAGCCATGGAAAAAAAAAAGAGAAAGACACCATATCAAATAAAATTGCCCTTTTCCAGCATTTTTATTCCAGGCATTAAAAGGATGCTCATTTCTCTTCTAGCATTGTTTCCCTCATTTTAGGAGAACCGTTTTCATCCCAGACCCCACTCGTCAGTTGTTCGATCCTCTGGCACTGGATTTGGACAAAAGAAGGGACGCACCTGGACTGCAGGAAATCACTGAGAGAAAACCCTTCCAAAACCTGACAGAGAAAAAACAACAGGAGATGCAGGAAGACACATCCCTCATTTGCACGTCTGCAATGCTTTTCTAAAGACTTCTCTGCATCTGGACGCTCTTTGCTCTTGGCTTTCTTTACAAGAATGCATTTGCTGCTAAACACGTCTCAGACCCTTACTTGACCGGGATAAGGTGGGATGGAGATGAAGACTCCCACAGGGAATAGCCAGGGAGATGCAGGGCCTGGGAACATCAAGGACGGAGAAGAGAAGGAACAGGGATTGTTCTTCTTGTTTAGAGCCAGCAGTGCTGTGAGCTTGGAGAACACACGGCACCGCAGGGATCCAGGGCAGGAGCGGGATAACTCCGGGATAAGGGGAATCTGCTCCCACTCCAGGGCTGTGCCAGTGAAGGAGGGGAATTTTTTAGTGCCTTCATTGCACACAAAAACCAAACCCAGCACCACCGAGCTGGACTTCCGTGAGCTGCAACACAAAGCGGCCCCTGGCCTTTGGGGGAACACAACCTCCCCGAGTCACGGAGCCAGGGGATGACACTTGGGAATGATCCTTGCTGCCTGCAGGCAAATCAGATGAGGGAGCCACAGGAGCTCTGGGGTTTCCTGCTCTTCCTGCAACGCCATCGGTCCAGACCAGGAGACCTTTCCTGGAACAGATCTTCCCTGTAAAGGGAGCTGCACCAAAGCTCAAGCCCTCATTTAGAGACCCTTGGAAAAGCAAAGGTGAGAGGGGATTACCTGGAGCCCCAGGGGACCGAGGTGAAGGCGATGAAGAAGCAGACAGCAAAGTGCTTCCACTGCTTCTCACTCCAGCAAGGGGAACATCCCTGGAATTTCATGTCCAGCGTCGCTCCCAAACCCCACAGGTGAACCCACGCGTACTCCAAGGCTGATCTCCTTCAAACTTCCAGCAGCACAGACCCACCGGGAGGAACTGCAATCCAAGGACACACATCAGCAACCGTCTTCCCGCTTGCCGCTCTCTCCACATTTTCCCTTTCCAGTGGGATGCAGGTGCCACCCCCCAGAGGCAGGAGAACTGCCTTGCAATCCAGTACAAAACCTGCCTGGAAAGCCCAGGATGCCCGGAGCCAGCAGCCGTTTCTCCTGGAGCTCCTGCTGACAGGCGTTTGAAGCCTGCTGTGCCTCACAGCTGCTTTTCTGCCAAGGGCATTCCCATCTTTTCTTTTTTAGCCCAAATAAAGGTTTGCAAAGCTGAGTTTTGTGAGAAGTGCTTCATATTTGGATTATTCTTAACTTGGAGTTTCCCTCGGCACCAAAATCAGGGGGTAAACCCAACATGGCCTCAAAGGGCCATAAGATCCCAGATATCTAATCCCCAGTTCCCTCAGGACTGGTTCATTAAAGCTTTTCAGGGGTAATTTGGCAAACTTCAGGGTTTGCTGATTTCACCATCAAAGCCACATGAAACCTGTGCAAAAGGAACTTAACTAAAGCTGGCTAAAAGTGGTCCCTGCTGATGACTCATTAAAACACCCCCTTAAAAAGGAGCTAGGATTGATTCCACACTCACAAACCCCCCCCCTTGCCACGATCGGCGCTCTCTGCCCGCCAAGGACACGGCACCGGGCAGGGACATTTCTCCCACTCCCCGGCAGAGACCTCCTCCTGCCACATCCAGGGAACCGCAGCCGCTCAGGGAACACCAACTTTGTCCTGGGCTGGGAACAGGACAGGGACAAGGAACGCTTTGAAGTCATTCCCACCTCGGTGCTGTCCAGACCTGGCAGAAAGCGCTTCCCACACCTCTCCTGGAATTCTCTTCCCCGGCCCTTCCAGCTTCGGAAGGCTTCTGGGGGAGCCTCAACTTTCGGTGCAGCTCAGAAGCTGCACGCGCCTAAAGCATCCCCACGGGAACACGAAGCTTCCCTCGGGCATTTCGTTTCTTTATCCCAAATATTCTCCCCACTCAGCCACAATCTAGAAAGAACAAAAGGGAAAAGAAGGAAGACCAATTAATTCTGACGTAAGGAGTCTTGACTATCCCGACACGCTGCCAGGTGAAAAAACATCCCTGCCCCTCTAACAAATCCCTCTGATACTGTCTCCATTCAGGATCAATTATTTAAACGCTGTATTAAGGAGCGTAAGGACACAACGCTTGGAATTCTCAAAAACGGCTCAGCTCTCGGCTACTCCAAGCACTTTCCCACCCGGGGAGCTGAGCTGTCCCAGATTTAAACGCCACGTTTGATCCAAATCCGACAGAAATCTGCTCTTGTTTGGTTACTGAGCTTTCCCAAAAGCTGTGCAGTCAAGCCTGGAAATCCTCACTGAAGCTTTGCCATGTCACATCGGGATTTACCCTTGGGAAAACCCCACTCTGAGCACTTGGGTTTCAAGAGGTTGCACCCGATGTTACAGACGCAGAATTCCTGTGGGGTTTGGCATTTCCTGTACCTCCAAACACGTGAAAAGAATGAAGTGCAGAGTCCCAAGGCTCCATTATTGCCATTCTCCTCACATCCCTTTCCTCAGCTGCACGTGGCTTTGTACCTCCTCTGAAGGGCTGGAAAGGAATTTGGGAACCCCCCCTCAGCTTCTTCGGTTTTCAGCCTTTTCTCTGAGGCGGCCCGAAAGGCAAACAGGAAAAAAAAACCCCAGAAGTGCACAAAATCCCAGCCCCTCCCAAGATGCAGCTCCTCACACCAAACCTTGGGAGAATCCCTGGTGCTTCCAACACCGCTGCAATCCCACCTGGAGCTGAGCTTACAGGCTGCTCTGCCTAATCCACATGCAAGCCTGGATAGCCCAAAGCCTGCAAGAAAAGAGGAGGCAAAGTGAAGGGGAGAGGGGAAAAAACGGAGTTTTGGGTTTTCCCCGTGTTTGCAACAGGATTGAAGGGCAGGATGGAGAGCTTTCATGGAAAAGAAGTACCAAAGGCTGCTTAATTGCCAGCAATTAGCGCTGCTCAGGTTGAATCCAAGAGGACAAATGCACCGGGATCAAACAGGAGCGGCCGACAGGATGGGTTATGACACAGATCTGTGAAGCTGGAGCCTTCTTTCTTCTCCCGGGCTCTCCCAGAAATTCTCCATGGCCGGACGTGCTCCCGCTCTCCCCGCTGGGGAGGATGGACTTGGATAGCCCGGGTGACTGGTGAGCCTGAAACAAGAAAGTGATGCAGTGATCCAAGTGTTTTTCCAAGGAAATGACATATTCTCTGGACCTGGGATAACCCATATCCCATGGCCTTCTCCAGGAAGGGTCCCAGCTGGATATGGTCTCCCAGAAAGGATTCCATAGGGGCTCACCTTTTGCCTGGAGCTTGGCTGAAGTCCTCAGCAATGCCAGGGAATGTGGCCATTGGAGGCTTTGGGCAGGATTTGGCTCATTTGCCTTTTTAGGCTTTGCTTCCTTCTCTCAGCCTTCCCACTGGATTGTGGCCTCCGAGGAATACGTAAAATCCCATTCCATTCCTATTCTTTCGGACAATTTTTTGTACCGTTCCTGTACAAAACGAGGCCCCCTGTTCGGATGCTTTTCCCCACCGTTCCCCGGCAGTTTTATCTGCCACTGCATTCCCTGCGTTGCTTGGGCTCTTCCCAGATCTCTGAGCTCCTTCACAAGGCAGGAGATCGATTTGGCCCAGGAACTAAACCCTCCCGAGGAATTGTCTGATGCCATCTCCGCATTTGACAGCTGATCCCTGTGCTCAAAGGATCCCTCTTTCTTCCCTTCAGCCAATTCCAAGGCTCGCTGCCCCCAGCTGGGATCAGTCCCCAGCCTGATCCCCGCAGTCTTCCCTGCCGGGATCCTGCTCAGGAATCCATGGGCTACGAATGTAAGAATTCATTCTTCCCACCCCTGCCCAGTTCCAAAGGATTTGGTGTCTGCCTTACCCGGCTGGAGCCTGCTTCCAACTCTGTTCTTGCTGCTTCTGCTGCTTTCCATTTCCCAGGAATTCCACCGACGGAGCGACAGCGATTTCCAGCTCCGCCAGGATTCCCTCTGTTGCGTTTGGGTGCTGGAAGGATATCAAAACCAGGGTCTCTGGGGCTTTGCTATCAGGAAATTACATCCCCGGATTTGTTCATTTCCAAATATTATCTCTTCCCAACAAAGCACTGGGCATCCAAGGAATTCAGAAAGTGATGGGCTGACCACAGCTTACTCCTCTGCAATGTCAGAGCTTGGAAAAAAAAGGGCAGTTGAGGCTTCTCCTGGTGCTGCCCGTGAGGTGTATTTTACTTAACAGCCCCTTCCTGTGTCTTTCCCTGTATCCACCAAAAAATCCACCCGTTCATTCCCCAGCTGCTTGCTTCCTCCCTCTTTTCCTGTATCCAACAGAATTTTAACAGGTGAATAATCCCCTCTGGAAGAGCACCTTTCATTCCAAACCTAAGAACAAACGAATCACTTTCCTTCGACCATCCTTATTAGGATTGCACTGAGAGCAGGGGATGGAAAATGATCCTCTCCTGGTCCCTGCTGGATTCCCAGAGCAGGGATTCTTTCCCTCTTTCACCCCCCCACGGTGCCCTCCTCCCCCTCCCGCCCCACCCCGCACCCTTTTCAGGCTTTGTTCCACAGCTTTTGCCTCCAGGCCTCAGATCCTTTCGTTCTCCAGGAGCTCCCAGCAGCTCCACGGCCTTTCCTCTCCCATCCTGATCATTTCTCCAAGAACGGAGCTCCGCATTTCAATTGCCTTCTCTTTTCTCTGACAACTCCCACCAATCCAGACCTAAAGCTGACACAAGGAACACTCGGTGCCCACAAATCCAAACCCAGACCCGGCCATCCCTAAACCAGCAACTCCCGGACAATTTGCGTTCATTCCAACCTAACACTGAGGACTCACCCAATCCTTCAAAATTCCCAAGAAATATCCCGTTGCCTTCACAGCTCCCAGGGGATTCTGCTTCGCGCTCACACGGATTTGGGACTTCCCTGAAAAAACCCGTGCAGGGCACGCTGGAATCCCCGATCCCGTGAATCCGGGGAGCGTTAAAAGCTCGGTCCAGCCTGGGCCCCCGGAAATTTTTGCCAACTATCCCCCAAGTCCTCGGGATAACAGAACTCTCTCTGGTACTGCATTTTTGGCGTTGGAAAGCCTGGAATTACTCTATTCCTAGTGCTGGGCTCTGCATATGGCCGAGAAAATCCCGGCCTCCACACAGACCCAGATTCCAAACTTTTTGATACATTTCAGCAAACCGAGAAATTCACCTTCCCTGCTTCTTCTTAAGGGCATCCTTCTCTTCCCTTACCCGGCGGGCTCTCTCCCACTGGGGGTGGGTTTTCCCCTTCCCATGCTAATTAGTCCCTACTTCTAGGAGGTTTAGGTACCTTTCTTCCCTGGGAGGGATTTCTTAACACAGCTACCGAGGCTTTGGGAGTCTCCTTTATCTTCTACTTTCTGGAAAAACACCCTGTGATCCATAAATGCCACAATCCAGACGCCCAACTTCAACAAGACATCCTTTTTACCTAAAAACACT
Organism: Corvus hawaiiensis; assembly: GCF_020740725.1. Lineage (NCBI taxonomy): Eukaryota > Metazoa > Chordata > Aves > Passeriformes > Corvidae > Corvus > Corvus hawaiiensis. The sequence goes on along the minus strand of NC_063219.1, from coordinate 40,758,748 downwards.
CACTCTCAACTCTTAGATCTTTGGAAGTTTTACCCCCGCAAAATTCCCCTATTTTTCCACCACTGAATTCCTCAGTCCTGCTTCCAAGGATTTCTTGAATACCACGGGGTTTTTCTCAAGATTTACCCCCACGACCTTCCCTACGTGCCCACTGCTCATCACCTCATTTTTCCCTCAATGTCTTCGTTCTCCACCCCAGAGAGTTTGTCAAGTGTTGCCTCCAAAATGTTCCCCATCTGTCCACTACCGAGTTCCCCATTTTGCCTCCAAAATATTCCTTCTGTCCCCTCCAGATTGCATCCACTTTTGCCCCCAACATTTTACTTCCTCTACAATATTGATTAAACCTTTTCCACCCCAAAAATGTGCATTCTCTCCCTTAAACAGCACCTCAGCTTTTCCCTCAAAAATGGCCCAGAGAGAAACTCAGATTCAGCCCCCAAACTCCCATCTTCCTACACAAACAGTTCTTGTGGCCCCTCTCAATTCCCCCAGGCTTTCAGCTAAAGGAAGAACTGGAAGCCTATTCCCTCATCTCCGCCCTTGTTTTGCTTTCCCGGAAAACCTTGCGATCCCACACTTTCTCCAAGAGATCTGCTGGGAGTACTGGAAGGTTTGCTCTGTCAGAGCGCATGGAGGGTTTACAGCACTTGTTCCTCTGCAGCTTTACCCTTTTATCAGGTTTCCCCTGGAACGGTGCTGTGGGAGAAGCTTGGAACTACCAGAAATGGATCAGGTTCACCATTTATGCCCCACCAGTTTTTATCTGGTTTGAAACTCCTGGAATTACCCTCAAATGTGCCCTAGAACACTGCTGTGAGAGGATCAATGAGAAGAACAGCCTGAAAGCAGAAAACCACCTCCAGCAGCAGCCAGAATGATCCCATTTCTCTTCTTACCTGGTCCTGCCAGAGCTCCCAACAGCCATTCCCATTCCAAAACAAGAGCTGTGGAAGACATTCCTGCTGTCCGTGAGGGTGAGGTGGCAGTTCTGGATGTTCTTTGCTGTGGAATCAGACAACAAACAGAGTGTAAAGGATCTTGGTGGTCCCTTCCAAGCCAAACCAGCCCGTGATTCCATGCGTGGATCAGCACCTGTCCCAGCTCCATTCCAGAAACCTCCTCCCACTAACCCAGAACTTTCCTTTTTCTGCTCAACATCAGGGATTTGCTGCCGAGTGCCCCGAGCAGGGGACGCCTCAGCCTTCCCTGGGACCGCAGCATTCCCTGCGCTGCCTCAGCACTCCCTGCGCTGCTGTTCCACGCCCATCCCGTGGTCCAGCGCCTGTGCGGGCTGCAGTGCCGGGCTCTCCCCACAAGGCGGCAGCACCGGGAGCGAGCAGCCCCGGCCGGTCCCGCTGGCTCGGGGCAGCTGCGCCTTGAACCCGCCCTGAGCCGGCGGGGCCGTGAACACAACGGGCAAAAACCCCACCGGTGCCCTTTATTTCACCCTCAAAGGCACAGGATCGCAGCATTTCCTGGGCTGGAAGGGACCCACAGGGAGCATCGAGTCCAAATCCTGGCCCTGCACCCCAAGAATCCCACCCTGTGCCCGAGAGCCTTGTCCAGACCCAAACTCTTCCCCCAAGATCCTGAAAACACAGAGGGGCTGGGAGAAGGATGACAATGGAGGATTTTTTATATAGATCTCCTTGTATGATCGTTATATAATATTATTAGATAGTCCAGGAACCCATCCCTGTGCCTGGACACCCATCCCTGTGCCGGGACACCCATCCCTGGGCCGGAATACCGATCCCCCGCGGCCCCCACCGTCCGCTCGGGGCTGTCCCCGTTCCCCCGCTCACCTCCGAGCCCGGAGCACCCGCCCCGGTGCCCCCGGCCCGGCAGCGCTGCTCCCCGGGCTCCCCGCCATTGCCGCTCCTGGCGAAGAAGGGCGGAAGTCACCGGGACCGCACCAACGTGGCTATTCGACCTTCTCAAGATGGCGGCCGGAAGGACCCCGCTCCGTCTATTCGACTGCCTGAATGCTCCCGCCTGCCCCAGGCGCCGCTGACCCCACAGTCGGTGTCCGCATAGCGGGAAACGCCTCAGAAATCTGCGTGCAAGCGCTGGGCTGGCGTCGGCGTCGGCGTCGCGTTCAGGCAGCCGAATAGACGCACCTTGGGGGGGGGGGGGGGCCTTCCCTGCCGCCATATTGAGAAGGTCAGAAAACAGCGTACACGGCCGCCATCTTTAGTGTGGCGGTGACGCAACTTCCGCCCTTCGCCGCCATCTTGGGTGCTGGCAGAAGCCACTTCCGGTCGAGCCGCCATCTTTAGTGTGGTACACTCAAGGGCCCCCGCCGCCCCTCACAAGGGCGTCTATTCGGCTGCCTGAATCCGGCCCGGACTCCGACGCCGGCCCCGCGCTTTCCGCGCGATTTTCCGCGGTGCTTCCCGGTGCGAGGACACGGCTGGTGGGGTCAGCGGCGCCGGAGGCGGGCGACTGCTCCGCGACCGGCGGCAGGCATCGGCAGGGACACCTCTCAAAGGGGCCTAGTGCGTCCGCCATCTTGAGTGTGGCGGAAGTGTAAACCACCCTCTGCAAGGTCCTGGCAGGTTCTAATAAAAACGTCACTTAACGCCGTCCCGAGAGCGCGGAACTGCGCCTTCCTTTCCGAGCCGCCTCCTTGAGAGCGACACGCGGGCGGCTCCATTCCGACCGTGCCCGCCCGGTGCCCCCCGCCCGGGTCGCGCTGCGACCGCGCCTCTGCTGCCTGGCAAAACCGGCCCCGCCCCCCGCGCTGTCATTCCTCGCGGTCACCGCCCCGCACGGCGCCCACTCCTTTCCATAGCTGTGGCCCCGCTCACGCACGGCCGTGTCCCTCGGCGCTCCGAGCCGCCCTTCGCCCCTCCCCTCCGCTGACAGACCCAGCCCCGCTCGCTCCCGCTCCTTGCCCTTGCCACGCTCGGCAGCCACCGAGGCCGCCGCCCGCCCTCTCGGCTCAGCCGGCACCGGGCGGCAGCAGCGCCGCCCAGCTCAGCCCGGGGGCAGGGACAGAGCAGAGGGAAAAGCCGCCTCTGGGCGCTCTGCAGCTCCTGCAGCCCGAGCGTCTCGGCTCCTGGGGCCAGGCACTTGCTTCTTTCCTTCCTACAGAAAAACGCCGGCTCGTTATTCGCAAAACTTGCTGATCTCTATTCCCAGCTTCTTATATTCCTGTATGCGACAGAGTAGAGAGAGAGGGCTGGCTCATTTCAAAATGAATTTACATCTAAATCAGTAGCACTTGCCTATAGATGTAAAAGTGAAGAACTTAACAGGTTTTAGTATTCTGCACACATCCCTCGCTGGGAGGAATGGTAAAAAGTTAAAAACGAATGAAATGTAAAAAGTAGAAAGTTAGAAACAAAGTTACAACAGCAGAAATTTAGAAACAAACAAAGAGGTAAAATACAAGAAACAAACAAATTTCCAAAGGTCGAAAGTTAAAAACAAACAAAGTTAGAAACAAAAAAAAAAAAAAATCAGAAACAAAATTAGAAAGGTAGAAATTTAGAAACAAACTCAGAAAGGCAAGTGTTGAGCCTTTGACAGGGTACCCTTCCTTCTCGGACCAGGGTGAAAGAGCAGAGGAGGCTGCTGTTCTGCTGAGTTCTTTATTTCACAGTCTCACAGCTGTCTTGAAGGCAGAGTTCGAATGGGGTTACATGATAAAGCCAAGCAGCAGCAGCAGCAGGCAAAACCAGCTGCTTCTATATGCTCCATACACTGTATTTTTTCTTACAGAAGTGTGGATTCTATTTGTTAATTGACCAGTAAGATTAGCACACCATTCTAGTTTTCTTTTTCTTAACCCATCCCGGTCTAATTCTAACAGTCGTAAGCCTCACACAAGTGTCATCTGCCCTTGTTCCATAAGGAATCCCTCTACAGACAGGGAGTTGTCACCGGCCCCGTGCTCATGGGCTGCAGGGGACACCTGCACTGAGGAGGAAATGGAAACGGGAAAGAGGGAAATGCAACCGGATGGGACGCACCTCTGGCACCACATTTCCTCTTCTTCCTGCTGTCCTGGAAAGTCCCAAGTAAATCCAGTCCCTCAGACCTTGCATCCCTGAACGCCAGGAGAGCCGGTGTTTTACCCAGATCCCAGTGCCCTGCACGGCCGCGCTGACACGAGCGCAGGCCGATCGCTCCGCCCAGCACCATCCCTCATTTGCCTCCCACGGCTCCCCAGGCGGCCCCAAACCACCCCAGCGTGCCCGTGCCGGGGCCAGGGCCTGCCCCGAGCCCGACCAGAGGCTGTCACCCAGCCCTGCACCAGCTCCCACCCCCGGGAGAGCTGGGAATGCACTGAGAGCTCGGCTCCCCGGGCTCCCCAGCACCCAAACCGGTCCTCACACACACAAAAATGCCCAACCTGCCCCTCTGGGCACAGCCAAACACCACAATTCCATCATCCCCAAGGAACTCTGGCACTTGCCTCTTCACCTCTGCCCATTTCCAGTAGCCGGGGCTAGGACCGGCCTGTCAGAAAGAGCATTCCCTAGGCAGTTCATCCCAGCCCAGAGGAGAAGAGGAGCCTGTCCCTGACCCACACCATGGGCAGGACAAGGGGGGCCCTAGCTGGCTTTGCCTACTCCAACACCAAAGCTCTTGGTCCCAAAGATGGGGCGAGTTCAGTGGTTTTTTCCTGTCCTGAAAGAGAGCAGAAAAGGGAAGTTAATCCCACTGTGGAATCCAAGACTCCTGCATTTCATATTTCTGCTCTGATTGCTCACCGTGCAGTTTTAGCCATGGAAAAAAAAAAGAGAAAGACACCATATCAAATAAAATTGCCCTTTTCCAGCATTTTTATTCCAGGCATTAAAAGGATGCTCATTTCTCTTCTAGCATTGTTTCCCTCATTTTAGGAGAACCGTTTTCATCCCAGACCCCACTCGTCAGTTGTTCGATCCTCTGGCACTGGATTTGGACAAAAGAAGGGACGCACCTGGACTGCAGGAAATCACTGAGAGAAAACCCTTCCAAAACCTGACAGAGAAAAAACAACAGGAGATGCAGGAAGACACATCCCTCATTTGCACGTCTGCAATGCTTTTCTAAAGACTTCTCTGCATCTGGACGCTCTTTGCTCTTGGCTTTCTTTACAAGAATGCATTTGCTGCTAAACACGTCTCAGACCCTTACTTGACCGGGATAAGGTGGGATGGAGATGAAGACTCCCACAGGGAATAGCCAGGGAGATGCAGGGCCTGGGAACATCAAGGACGGAGAAGAGAAGGAACAGGGATTGTTCTTCTTGTTTAGAGCCAGCAGTGCTGTGAGCTTGGAGAACACACGGCACCGCAGGGATCCAGGGCAGGAGCGGGATAACTCCGGGATAAGGGGAATCTGCTCCCACTCCAGGGCTGTGCCAGTGAAGGAGGGGAATTTTTTAGTGCCTTCATTGCACACAAAAACCAAACCCAGCACCACCGAGCTGGACTTCCGTGAGCTGCAACACAAAGCGGCCCCTGGCCTTTGGGGGAACACAACCTCCCCGAGTCACGGAGCCAGGGGATGACACTTGGGAATGATCCTTGCTGCCTGCAGGCAAATCAGATGAGGGAGCCACAGGAGCTCTGGGGTTTCCTGCTCTTCCTGCAACGCCATCGGTCCAGACCAGGAGACCTTTCCTGGAACAGATCTTCCCTGTAAAGGGAGCTGCACCAAAGCTCAAGCCCTCATTTAGAGACCCTTGGAAAAGCAAAGGTGAGAGGGGATTACCTGGAGCCCCAGGGGACCGAGGTGAAGGCGATGAAGAAGCAGACAGCAAAGTGCTTCCACTGCTTCTCACTCCAGCAAGGGGAACATCCCTGGAATTTCATGTCCAGCGTCGCTCCCAAACCCCACAGGTGAACCCACGCGTACTCCAAGGCTGATCTCCTTCAAACTTCCAGCAGCACAGACCCACCGGGAGGAACTGCAATCCAAGGACACACATCAGCAACCGTCTTCCCGCTTGCCGCTCTCTCCACATTTTCCCTTTCCAGTGGGATGCAGGTGCCACCCCCCAGAGGCAGGAGAACTGCCTTGCAATCCAGTACAAAACCTGCCTGGAAAGCCCAGGATGCCCGGAGCCAGCAGCCGTTTCTCCTGGAGCTCCTGCTGACAGGCGTTTGAAGCCTGCTGTGCCTCACAGCTGCTTTTCTGCCAAGGGCATTCCCATCTTTTCTTTTTTAGCCCAAATAAAGGTTTGCAAAGCTGAGTTTTGTGAGAAGTGCTTCATATTTGGATTATTCTTAACTTGGAGTTTCCCTCGGCACCAAAATCAGGGGGTAAACCCAACATGGCCTCAAAGGGCCATAAGATCCCAGATATCTAATCCCCAGTTCCCTCAGGACTGGTTCATTAAAGCTTTTCAGGGGTAATTTGGCAAACTTCAGGGTTTGCTGATTTCACCATCAAAGCCACATGAAACCTGTGCAAAAGGAACTTAACTAAAGCTGGCTAAAAGTGGTCCCTGCTGATGACTCATTAAAACACCCCCTTAAAAAGGAGCTAGGATTGATTCCACACTCACAAACCCCCCCCCTTGCCACGATCGGCGCTCTCTGCCCGCCAAGGACACGGCACCGGGCAGGGACATTTCTCCCACTCCCCGGCAGAGACCTCCTCCTGCCACATCCAGGGAACCGCAGCCGCTCAGGGAACACCAACTTTGTCCTGGGCTGGGAACAGGACAGGGACAAGGAACGCTTTGAAGTCATTCCCACCTCGGTGCTGTCCAGACCTGGCAGAAAGCGCTTCCCACACCTCTCCTGGAATTCTCTTCCCCGGCCCTTCCAGCTTCGGAAGGCTTCTGGGGGAGCCTCAACTTTCGGTGCAGCTCAGAAGCTGCACGCGCCTAAAGCATCCCCACGGGAACACGAAGCTTCCCTCGGGCATTTCGTTTCTTTATCCCAAATATTCTCCCCACTCAGCCACAATCTAGAAAGAACAAAAGGGAAAAGAAGGAAGACCAATTAATTCTGACGTAAGGAGTCTTGACTATCCCGACACGCTGCCAGGTGAAAAAACATCCCTGCCCCTCTAACAAATCCCTCTGATACTGTCTCCATTCAGGATCAATTATTTAAACGCTGTATTAAGGAGCGTAAGGACACAACGCTTGGAATTCTCAAAAACGGCTCAGCTCTCGGCTACTCCAAGCACTTTCCCACCCGGGGAGCTGAGCTGTCCCAGATTTAAACGCCACGTTTGATCCAAATCCGACAGAAATCTGCTCTTGTTTGGTTACTGAGCTTTCCCAAAAGCTGTGCAGTCAAGCCTGGAAATCCTCACTGAAGCTTTGCCATGTCACATCGGGATTTACCCTTGGGAAAACCCCACTCTGAGCACTTGGGTTTCAAGAGGTTGCACCCGATGTTACAGACGCAGAATTCCTGTGGGGTTTGGCATTTCCTGTACCTCCAAACACGTGAAAAGAATGAAGTGCAGAGTCCCAAGGCTCCATTATTGCCATTCTCCTCACATCCCTTTCCTCAGCTGCACGTGGCTTTGTACCTCCTCTGAAGGGCTGGAAAGGAATTTGGGAACCCCCCCTCAGCTTCTTCGGTTTTCAGCCTTTTCTCTGAGGCGGCCCGAAAGGCAAACAGGAAAAAAAAACCCCAGAAGTGCACAAAATCCCAGCCCCTCCCAAGATGCAGCTCCTCACACCAAACCTTGGGAGAATCCCTGGTGCTTCCAACACCGCTGCAATCCCACCTGGAGCTGAGCTTACAGGCTGCTCTGCCTAATCCACATGCAAGCCTGGATAGCCCAAAGCCTGCAAGAAAAGAGGAGGCAAAGTGAAGGGGAGAGGGGAAAAAACGGAGTTTTGGGTTTTCCCCGTGTTTGCAACAGGATTGAAGGGCAGGATGGAGAGCTTTCATGGAAAAGAAGTACCAAAGGCTGCTTAATTGCCAGCAATTAGCGCTGCTCAGGTTGAATCCAAGAGGACAAATGCACCGGGATCAAACAGGAGCGGCCGACAGGATGGGTTATGACACAGATCTGTGAAGCTGGAGCCTTCTTTCTTCTCCCGGGCTCTCCCAGAAATTCTCCATGGCCGGACGTGCTCCCGCTCTCCCCGCTGGGGAGGATGGACTTGGATAGCCCGGGTGACTGGTGAGCCTGAAACAAGAAAGTGATGCAGTGATCCAAGTGTTTTTCCAAGGAAATGACATATTCTCTGGACCTGGGATAACCCATATCCCATGGCCTTCTCCAGGAAGGGTCCCAGCTGGATATGGTCTCCCAGAAAGGATTCCATAGGGGCTCACCTTTTGCCTGGAGCTTGGCTGAAGTCCTCAGCAATGCCAGGGAATGTGGCCATTGGAGGCTTTGGGCAGGATTTGGCTCATTTGCCTTTTTAGGCTTTGCTTCCTTCTCTCAGCCTTCCCACTGGATTGTGGCCTCCGAGGAATACGTAAAATCCCATTCCATTCCTATTCTTTCGGACAATTTTTTGTACCGTTCCTGTACAAAACGAGGCCCCCTGTTCGGATGCTTTTCCCCACCGTTCCCCGGCAGTTTTATCTGCCACTGCATTCCCTGCGTTGCTTGGGCTCTTCCCAGATCTCTGAGCTCCTTCACAAGGCAGGAGATCGATTTGGCCCAGGAACTAAACCCTCCCGAGGAATTGTCTGATGCCATCTCCGCATTTGACAGCTGATCCCTGTGCTCAAAGGATCCCTCTTTCTTCCCTTCAGCCAATTCCAAGGCTCGCTGCCCCCAGCTGGGATCAGTCCCCAGCCTGATCCCCGCAGTCTTCCCTGCCGGGATCCTGCTCAGGAATCCATGGGCTACGAATGTAAGAATTCATTCTTCCCACCCCTGCCCAGTTCCAAAGGATTTGGTGTCTGCCTTACCCGGCTGGAGCCTGCTTCCAACTCTGTTCTTGCTGCTTCTGCTGCTTTCCATTTCCCAGGAATTCCACCGACGGAGCGACAGCGATTTCCAGCTCCGCCAGGATTCCCTCTGTTGCGTTTGGGTGCTGGAAGGATATCAAAACCAGGGTCTCTGGGGCTTTGCTATCAGGAAATTACATCCCCGGATTTGTTCATTTCCAAATATTATCTCTTCCCAACAAAGCACTGGGCATCCAAGGAATTCAGAAAGTGATGGGCTGACCACAGCTTACTCCTCTGCAATGTCAGAGCTTGGAAAAAAAAGGGCAGTTGAGGCTTCTCCTGGTGCTGCCCGTGAGGTGTATTTTACTTAACAGCCCCTTCCTGTGTCTTTCCCTGTATCCACCAAAAAATCCACCCGTTCATTCCCCAGCTGCTTGCTTCCTCCCTCTTTTCCTGTATCCAACAGAATTTTAACAGGTGAATAATCCCCTCTGGAAGAGCACCTTTCATTCCAAACCTAAGAACAAACGAATCACTTTCCTTCGACCATCCTTATTAGGATTGCACTGAGAGCAGGGGATGGAAAATGATCCTCTCCTGGTCCCTGCTGGATTCCCAGAGCAGGGATTCTTTCCCTCTTTCACCCCCCCACGGTGCCCTCCTCCCCCTCCCGCCCCACCCCGCACCCTTTTCAGGCTTTGTTCCACAGCTTTTGCCTCCAGGCCTCAGATCCTTTCGTTCTCCAGGAGCTCCCAGCAGCTCCACGGCCTTTCCTCTCCCATCCTGATCATTTCTCCAAGAACGGAGCTCCGCATTTCAATTGCCTTCTCTTTTCTCTGACAACTCCCACCAATCCAGACCTAAAGCTGACACAAGGAACACTCGGTGCCCACAAATCCAAACCCAGACCCGGCCATCCCTAAACCAGCAACTCCCGGACAATTTGCGTTCATTCCAACCTAACACTGAGGACTCACCCAATCCTTCAAAATTCCCAAGAAATATCCCGTTGCCTTCACAGCTCCCAGGGGATTCTGCTTCGCGCTCACACGGATTTGGGACTTCCCTGAAAAAACCCGTGCAGGGCACGCTGGAATCCCCGATCCCGTGAATCCGGGGAGCGTTAAAAGCTCGGTCCAGCCTGGGCCCCCGGAAATTTTTGCCAACTATCCCCCAAGTCCTCGGGATAACAGAACTCTCTCTGGTACTGCATTTTTGGCGTTGGAAAGCCTGGAATTACTCTATTCCTAGTGCTGGGCTCTGCATATGGCCGAGAAAATCCCGGCCTCCACACAGACCCAGATTCCAAACTTTTTGATACATTTCAGCAAACCGAGAAATTCACCTTCCCTGCTTCTTCTTAAGGGCATCCTTCTCTTCCCTTACCCGGCGGGCTCTCTCCCACTGGGGGTGGGTTTTCCCCTTCCCATGCTAATTAGTCCCTACTTCTAGGAGGTTTAGGTACCTTTCTTCCCTGGGAGGGATTTCTTAACACAGCTACCGAGGCTTTGGGAGTCTCCTTTATCTTCTACTTTCTGGAAAAACACCCTGTGATCCATAAATGCCACAATCCAGACGCCCAACTTCAACAAGACATCCTTTTTACCTAAAAACACTCACTCTCAACTCTTAGATCTTTGGAAGTTTTACCCCCGCAAAATTCCCCTATTTTTCCACCACTGAATTCCTCAGTCCTGCTTCCAAGGATTTCTTGAATACCACGGGGTTTTTCTCAAGATTTACCCCCACGACCTTCCCTACGTGCCCACTGCTCATCACCTCATTTTTCCCTCAATGTCTTCGTTCTCCACCCCAGAGAGTTTGTCAAGTGTTGCCTCCAAAATGTTCCCCATCTGTCCACTACCGAGTTCCCCATTTTGCCTCCAAAATATTCCTTCTGTCCCCTCCAGATTGCATCCACTTTTGCCCCCAACATTTTACTTCCTCTACAATATTGATTAAACCTTTTCCACCCCAAAAATGTGCATTCTCTCCCTTAAACAGCACCTCAGCTTTTCCCTCAAAAATGGCCCAGAGAGAAACTCAGATTCAGCCCCCAAACTCCCATCTTCCTACACAAACAGTTCTTGTGGCCCCTCTCAATTCCCCCAGGCTTTCAGCTAAAGGAAGAACTGGAAGCCTATTCCCTCATCTCCGCCCTTGTTTTGCTTTCCCGGAAAACCTTGCGATCCCACACTTTCTCCAAGAGATCTGCTGGGAGTACTGGAAGGTTTGCTCTGTCAGAGCGCATGGAGGGTTTACAGCACTTGTTCCTCTGCAGCTTTACCCTTTTATCAGGTTTCCCCTGGAACGGTGCTGTGGGAGAAGCTTGGAACTACCAGAAATGGATCAGGTTCACCATTTATGCCCCACCAGTTTTTATCTGGTTTGAAACTCCTGGAATTACCCTCAAATGTGCCCTAGAACACTGCTGTGAGAGGATCAATGAGAAGAACAGCCTGAAAGCAGAAAACCACCTCCAGCAGCAGCCAGAATGATCCCATTTCTCTTCTTACCTGGTCCTGCCAGAGCTCCCAACAGCCATTCCCATTCCAAAACAAGAGCTGTGGAAGACATTCCTGCTGTCCGTGAGGGTGAGGTGGCAGTTCTGGATGTTCTTTGCTGTGGAATCAGACAACAAACAGAGTGTAAAGGATCTTGGTGGTCCCTTCCAAGCCAAACCAGCCCGTGATTCCATGCGTGGATCAGCACCTGTCCCAGCTCCATTCCAGAAACCTCCTCCCACTAACCCAGAACTTTCCTTTTTCTGCTCAACATCAGGGATTTGCTGCCGAGTGCCCCGAGCAGGGGACGCCTCAGCCTTCCCTGGGACCGCAGCATTCCCTGCGCTGCCTCAGCACTCCCTGCGCTGCTGTTCCACGCCCATCCCGTGGTCCAGCGCCTGTGCGGGCTGCAGTGCCGGGCTCTCCCCACAAGGCGGCAGCACCGGGAGCGAGCAGCCCCGGCCGGTCCCGCTGGCTCGGGGCAGCTGCGCCTTGAACCCGCCCTGAGCCGGCGGGGCCGTGAACACAACGGGCAAAAACCCCACCGGTGCCCTTTATTTCACCCTCAAAGGCACAGGATCGCAGCATTTCCTGGGCTGGAAGGGACCCACAGGGAGCATCGAGTCCAAATCCTGGCCCTGCACCCCAAGAATCCCACCCTGTGCCCGAGAGCCTTGTCCAGACCCAAACTCTTCCCCCAAGATCCTGAAAACACAGAGGGGCTGGGAGAAGGATGACAATGGAGGATTTTTTATATAGATCTCCTTGTATGATCGTTATATAATATTATTAGATAGTCCAGGAACCCATCCCTGTGCCTGGACACCCATCCCTGTGCCGGGACACCCATCCCTGGGCCGGAATACCGATCCCCCGCGGCCCCCACCGTCCGCTCGGGGCTGTCCCCGTTCCCCGCTCACCTCCGAGCCCGGAGCACCCGCCCCGGTGCCCCCGGCCCGGCAGCGCTGCTCCCCGGGCTCCCCGCCATTGCCGCTCCTGGCGAAGAAGGGCGGAAGTCACCGGGACCCGCACCAACGTGGCTATTCGACCTTCTCAAGATGGCGGCCGGAAGGACCCCGCTCCGTCTATTCGACTGCCTGAATGCTCCCGCCTGCCCCAGGCGCCGCTGACCCCACAGTCGGTGTCCGCATAGCGGGAAACGCCTCAGAAATCTGCGTGCAAGCGCTGGGCTGGCGTCGGCGTCGGCGTCGCGTTCAGGCAGCCGAATAGACGCACCTTGGGGGGGGGGGCCTTCCCTGCCGCCATATTGAGAAGGTCAGAAAACAGCGTACACGGCCGCCATCTTTAGTGTGGCGGTGACGCAACTTCCGCCCTTCGCCGCCATCTTGGGTGCTGGCAGAAGCCACTTCCGGTCGAGCCGCCATCTTTAGTGTGGTACACTCAAGGGCCCCCGCCGCCCCTCACAAGGGCGTCTATTCGGCTGCCTGAATCCGGCCCGGACTCCGACGCCGGCCCCCGCGCTTTCCGCGCGATTTTCCGCGGTGCTTCCCGGTGCGAGGACACGGCTGGTGGGGTCAGCGGCGCCGGAGGCGGGCGACTGCTCCGCGACCGGCGGCAGGCATCGGCAGGGACACCTCTCAAAGGGGCCTAGTGCGTCCGCCATCTTGAGTGTGGCGGAAGTGTAAACCACCCTCTGCAAGGTCCTGGCAGGTTCTAATAAAAACGTCACTTAACGCCGTCCCGAGAGCGCCCAACTGCGCCTTCCTTTCCGAGCCGCCTCCTTGAGAGCGACACGCGGGCGGCTCCATTCCGACCGTGCCCGCCCGGTGCCCCCCGCCCGGGTCGCGCTGCGACCGCGCCTCTGCTGCCTGGCAAAACCGGCCCCGCCCCCCGCGCTGTCATTCCTCGCGGTCACCGCCCCGCACGGCGCCCACTCCTTTCCATAGCTGTGGCCCCGCTCACGCACGGCCGTGTCCCTCGGCGCTCCGAGCCGCCCTTCGCCCCTCCCCTCCGCTGACAGACCCAGCCCCGCTCGCTCCCGCTCCTTGCCCTTGCCACGCTCGGCAGCCACCGAGGCCGCCGCCCGCCCTCTCGGCTCAGCCGGCACCGGGCGGCAGCAGCGCCGGGGCGCCGTGTCGGGGGCGGCAGTGCCGCGCTCTCGCCACCAGGCGGCAGCAGCGCCGCCCAGCTCAGCCCGGGGGCAGGGACAGAGCAGAGGGAAAAGCCGCCTCTGGGCGCTCTGCAGCTCCTGCAGCCCGAGCGTCTCGGCTCCTGGGGCCAGGCACTTGCTTCTTTCCTTCCTACAGAAAAACGCCGGCTCGTTATTCGCAAAACTTGCTGATCTCTATTCCCAGCTTCTTATATTCCTGTATGCGACAGAGTAGAGAGAGAGGGCTGGCTCATTTCAAAATGAATTTACATCTAAATCAGTAGCACTTGCCTATAGATGTAAAAGTGAAGAACTTAACAGGTTTTAGTATTCTGCACACATCCCTCGCTGGGAGGAATGGTAAAAAGTTAAAAACGAATGAAATGTAAAAAGTAGAAAGTTAGAAACAAAGTTACAACAGCAGAAATTTAGAAACAAACAAAGAGGTAAAATACAAGAAACAAACAAATTTCCAAAGGTCGAAAGTTAAAAACAAACAAAGTTAGAAACAAAAAAAAAAAAAAATCAGAAACAAAATTAGAAAGGTAGAAATTTAGAAACAAACTCAGAAAGGCAAGTGTTGAGCCTTTGACAGGGTACCCTTCCTTCTCGGACCAGGGTGAAAGAGCAGAGGAGGCTGCTGTTCTGCTGAGTTCTTTATTTCACAGTCTCACAGCTGTCTTGAAGGCAGAGTTCGAATGGGGTTACATGATAAAGCCAAGCAGCAGCAGCAGCAGGCAAAACCAGCTGCTTCTATATGCTCCATACACTGTATTTTTTCTTACAGAAGTGTGGATTCTATTTGTTAATTGACCAGTAAGATTAGCACACCATTCTAGTTTTCTTTTTCTTAACCCATCCCGGTCTAATTCTAACAGTCGTAAGCCTCACACAAGTGTCATCTGCCCTTGTTCCATAAGGAATCCCTCTACAGACAGGGAGTTGTCACCGGCCCCGTGCTCATGGGCTGCAGGGGACACCTGCACTGAGGAGGAAATGGAAACGGGAAAGAGGGAAATGCAACCGGATGGGACGCACCTCTGGCACCACATTTCCTCTTCTTCCTGCTGTCCTGGAAAGTCCCAAGTAAATCCAGTCCCTCAGACCTTGCATCCCTGAACGCCAGGAGAGCCGGTGTTTTACCCAGATCCCAGTGCCCTGCACGGCCGCGCTGACACGAGCGCAGGCCGATCGCTCCGCCCAGCACCATCCCTCATTTGCCTCCCACGGCTCCCCAAGCGGCCCCAAACCACCCCAGCGTGCCTGTGCCGGGGCCAGGGCCTGCCCCGAGCCCGACCAGAGGCTGTCACCCAGCCCTGCACCAGCTCCCACCCCCGGGAGAGCTGGGAATGCACTGAGAGCTCGGCTCCCCGGGCTCCCCAGCACCCAAACCGGTCCTCACACACACAAAAATGCCCAACCTGCCCCTCTGGGCACAGCCAAACACCACAATTCCATCATCCCCAAGGAACTCTGGCACTTGCCTCTTCACCTCTGCCCATTTCCAGTAGCCGGGGCTAGGACCGGCCTGTCAGAAAGAGCATTCCCTAGGCAGTTCATCCCAGCCCAGAGGAGAAGAGGAGCCTGTCCCTGACCCACACCATGGGCAGGACAAGGGGGGCCCTAGCTGGCTTTGCCTACTCCAACACCAAAGCTCTTGGTCCCAAAGATGGGGCGAGTTCAGTGGTTTTTTCCTGTCCTGAAAGAGAGCAGAAAAGGGAAGTTAATCCCACTGTGGAATCCAAGACTCCTGCATTTCATATTTCTGCTCTGATTGCTCACCGTGCAGTTTTAGCCATGGAAAAAAAAAAGAGAAAGACACCATATCAAATAAAATTGCCCTTTTCCAGCATTTTTATTCCAGGCATTAAAAGGATGCTCATTTCTCTTCTAGCATTGTTTCCCTCATTTTAGGAGAACCGTTTTCATCCCAGACCCCACTCGTCAGTTGTTCGATCCTCTGGCACTGGATTTGGACAAAAGAAGGGACGCACCTGGACTGCAGGAAATCACTGAGAGAAAACCCTTCCAAAACCTGACAGAGAAAAAACAACAGGAGATGCAGGAAGACACATCCCTCATTTGCACGTCTGCAATGCTTTTCTAAAGACTTCTCTGCATCTGGACGCTCTTTGCTCTTGGCTTTCTTTACAAGAATGCATTTGCTGCTAAACACGTCTCAGACCCTTACTTGGGATGGAGATGAAGACTCCCACAGGGAATAGCCAGGGAGATGCAGGGCCTGGGAACATCAAGGACGGAGAAGAGAAGGAACAGGGATTGTTCTTCTTGTTTAGAGCCAGCAGTGCTGTGAGCTTGGAGAACACACGGCACCGCAGGGATCCAGGGCAGGAGCGGGATAACTCCGGGATAAGGGGAATCTGCTCCCACTCCAGGGCTGTGCCAGTGAAGGAGGGGAATTTTTTAGTGCCTTCATTGCACACAAAAACCAAACCCAGCACCACCGAGCTGGACTTCCGTGAGCTGCAACACAAAGCGGCCCCTGGCCTTTGGGGGAACACAACCTCCCCGAGTCACGGAGCCAGGGGATGACACTTGGGAATGATCCTTGCTGCCTGCAGGCAAATCAGATGAGGGAGCCACAGGAGCTCTGGGGTTTCCTGCTCTTCCTGCAACGCCATCGGTCCAGACCAGGAGACCTTTCCTGGAACAGATCTTCCCTGTAAAGGGAGCTGCACCAAAGCTCAAGCCCTCATTTAGAGACCCTTGGAAAAGCAAAGGTGAGAGGGGATTACCTGGAGCCCCAGGGGACCGAGGTGAAGGCGATGAAGAAGCAGACAGCAAAGTGCTTCCACTGCTTCTCACTCCAGCAAGGGGAACATCCCTGGAATTTCATGTCCAGCGTCGCTCCCAAACCCCACAGGTGAACCCACGCGTACTCCAAGGCTGATCTCCTTCAAACTTCCAGCAGCACAGACCCACCGGGAGGAACTGCAATCCAAGGACACACATCAGCAACCGTCTTCCCGCTTGCCGCTCTCTCCACATTTTCCCTTTCCAGTGGGATGCAGGTGCCACCCCCCAGAGGCAGGAGAACTGCCTTGCAATCCAGTACAAAACCTGCCTGGAAAGCCCAGGATGCCCGGAGCCAGCAGCCGTTTCTCCTGGAGCTCCTGCTGACAGGCGTTTGAAGCCTGCTGTGCCTCACAGCTGCTTTTCTGCCAAGGGCATTCCCATCTTTTCTTTTTTAGCCCAAATAAAGGTTTGCAAAGCTGAGTTTTGTGAGAAGTGCTTCATATTTGGATTATTCTTAACTTGGAGTTTCCCTCGGCACCAAAATCAGGGGGTAAACCCAACATGGCCTCAAAGGGCCATAAGATCCCAGATATCTAATCCCCAGTTCCCTCAGGACTGGTTCATTAAAGCTTTTCAGGGGTAATTTGGCAAACTTCAGGGTTTGCTGATTTCACCATCAAAGCCACATGAAACCTGTGCAAAAGGAACTTAACTAAAGCTGGCTAAAAGTGGTCCCTGCTGATGACTCATTAAAACACCCCCTTAAAAAGGAGCTAGGATTGATTCCACACTCACAAACCCCCCCCCTTGCCACGATCGGCGCTCTCTGCCCGCCAAGGACACGGCACCGGGCAGGGACATTTCTCCCACTCCCCGGCAGAGACCTCCTCCTGCCACATCCAGGGAACCGCAGCCGCTCAGGGAACACCAACTTTGTCCTGGGCTGGGAACAGGACAGGGACAAGGAACGCTTTGAAGTCATTCCCACCTCGGTGCTGTCCAGACCTGGCAGAAAGCGCTTCCCACACCTCTCCTGGAATTCTCTTCCCCGGCCCTTCCAGCTTCGGAAGGCTTCTGGGGGAGCCTCAACTTTCGGTGCAGCTCAGAAGCTGCACGCGCCTAAAGCATCCCCACGGGAACACGAAGCTTCCCTCGGGCATTTCGTTTCTTTATCCCAAATATTCTCCCCACTCAGCCACAATCTAGAAAGAACAAAAGGGAAAAGAAGGAAGACCAATTAATTCTGACGTAAGGAGTCTTGACTATCCCGACACGCTGCCAGGTGAAAAAACATCCCTGCCCCTCTAACAAATCCCTCTGATACTGTCTCCATTCAGGATCAATTATTTAAACGCTGTATTAAGGAGCGTAAGGACACAACGCTTGGAATTCTCAAAAACGGCTCAGCTCTCGGCTACTCCAAGCACTTTCCCACCCGGGGAGCTGAGCTGTCCCAGATTTAAACGCCACGTTTGATCCAAATCCGACAGAAATCTGCTCTTGTTTGGTTACTGAGCTTTCCCAAAAGCTGTGCAGTCAAGCCTGGAAATCCTCACTGAAGCTTTGCCATGTCACATCGGGATTTACCCTTGGGAAAACCCCACTCTGAGCACTTGGGTTTCAAGAGGTTGCACCCGATGTTACAGACGCAGAATTCCTGTGGGGTTTGGCATTTCCTGTACCTCCAAACACGTGAAAAGAATGAAGTGCAGAGTCCCAAGGCTCCATTATTGCCATTCTCCTCACATCCCTTTCCTCAGCTGCACGTGGCTTTGTGCCTCCTCTGAAGGGCTGGAAAGGAATTTGGGAACCCCCCCTCAGCTTCTTCGGTTTTCAGCCTTTTCTCTGAGGCGGCCCGAAAGGCAAACAGGAAAAAAAAACCCCAGAAGTGCACAAAATCCCAGCCCCTCCCAAGATGCAGCTCCTCACACCAAACCTTGGGAGAATCCCTGGTGCTTCCAACACCGCTGCAATCCCACCTGGAGCTGAGCTTACAGGCTGCTCTGCCTAATCCACATGCAAGCCTGGATAGCCCAAAGCCTGCAAGAAAAGAGGAGGCAAAGTGAAGGGGAGAGGGGAAAAAACGGAGTTTTGGGTTTTCCCCGTGTTTGCAACAGGATTGAAGGGCAGGATGGAGAGCTTTCATGGAAAAGAAGTACCAAAGGCTGCTTAATTGCCAGCAATTAGCGCTGCTCAGGTTGAATCCAAGAGGACAAATGCACCGGGATCAAACAGGAGCGGCCGACAGGATGGGTTATGACACAGATCTGTGAAGCTGGAGCCTTCTTTCTTCTCCCGGGCTCTCCCAGAAATTCTCCATGGCCGGACGTGCTCCCGCTCTCCCCGCTGGGGAGGATGGACTTGGATAGCCCGGGTGACTGGTGAGCCTGAAACAAGAAAGTGATGCAGTGATCCAAGTGTTTTTCCAAGGAAATGACATATTCTCTGGACCTGGGATAACCCATATCCCATGGCCTTCTCCAGGAAGGGTCCCAGCTGGATATGGTCTCCCAGAAAGGATTCCATAGGGGCTCACCTTTTGCCTGGAGCTTGGCTGAAGTCCTCAGCAATGCCAGGGAATGTGGCCATTGGAGGCTTTGGGCAGGATTTGGCTCATTTGCCTTTTTAGGCTTTGCTTCCTTCTCTCAGCCTTCCCACTGGATTGTGGCCTCCGAGGAATACGTAAAATCCCATTCCATTCCTATTCTTTCGGACAATTTTTTGTACCGTTCCTGTACAAAACGAGGCCCCCTGTTCGGATGCTTTTCCCCACCGTTCCCCGGCAGTTTTATCTGCCACTGCATTCCCTGCGTTGCTTGGGCTCTTCCCAGATCTCTGAGCTCCTTCACAAGGCAGGAGATCGATTTGGCCCAGGAACTAAACCCTCCCGAGGAATTGTCTGATGCCATCTCCGCATTTGACAGCTGATCCCTGTGCTCAAAGGATCCCTCTTTCTTCCCTTCAGCCAATTCCAAGGCTCGCTGCCCCCAGCTGGGATCAGTCCCCAGCCTGATCCCCGCAGTCTTCCCTGCCGGGATCCTGCTCAGGAATCCATGGGCTACGAATGTAAGAATTCATTCTTCCCACCCCTGCCCAGTTCCAAAGGATTTGGTGTCTGCCTTACCCGGCTGGAGCCTGCTTCCAACTCTGTTCTTGCTGCTTCTGCTGCTTTCCATTTCCCAGGAATTCCACCGACGGAGCGACAGCGATTTCCAGCTCCGCCAGGATTCCCTCTGTTGCGTTTGGGTGCTGGAAGGATATCAAAACCAGGGTCTCTGGGGCTTTGCTATCAGGAAATTACATCCCCGGATTTGTTCATTTCCAAATATTATCTCTTCCCAACAAAGCACTGGGCATCCAAGGAATTCAGAAAGTGATGGGCTGACCACAGCTTACTCCTCTGCAATGTCAGAGCTTGGAAAAAAAAGGGCAGTTGAGGCTTCTCCTGGTGCTGCCCGTGAGGTGTATTTTACTTAACAGCCCCTTCCTGTGTCTTTCCCTGTATCCACCAAAAAATCCACCCGTTCATTCCCCAGCTGCTTGCTTCCTCCCTCTTTTCCTGTATCCAACAGAATTTTAACAGGTGAATAATCCCCTCTGGAAGAGCACCTTTCATTCCAAACCTAAGAACAAACGAATCACTTTCCTTCGACCATCCTTATTAGGATTGCACTGAGAGCAGGGGATGGAAAATGATCCTCTCCTGGTCCCTGCTGGATTCCCAGAGCAGGGATTCTTTCCCTCTTTCACCCCCCCACGATGCCCTCCTCCCCCTCCCGCCCCACCCCGCACCCTTTTCAGGCTTTGTTCCACAGCTTTTGCCTCCAGGCCTCAGATCCTTTCGTTCTCCAGGAGCTCCCAGCAGCTCCACGGCCTTTCCTCTCCCATCCTGATCATTTCTCCAAGAACGGAGCTCCGCATTTCAATTGCCTTCTCTTTTCTCTGACAACTCCCACCAATCCAGACCTAAAGCTGACACAAGGAACACTCGGTGCCCACAAATCCAAACCCAGACCCGGCCATCCCTAAACCAGCAACTCCCGGACAATTTGCGTTCATTCCAACCTAACACTGAGGACTCACCCAATCCTTCAAAATTCCCAAGAAATATCCCGTTGCCTTCACAGCTCCCAGGGGATTCTGCTTCGCGCTCACACGGATTTGGGACTTCCCTGAAAAAAACCCGTGCAGGGCACGCTGGAATCCCCGATCCCGTGAATCCGGGGAGCGTTAAAAGCTCGGTCCAGCCTGGGCCCCCGGAAATTTTTGCCAACTATCCCCCAAGTCCTCGGGATAACAGAACTCTCTCTGGTACTGCATTTTTGGCGTTGGAAAGCCTGGAATTACTCTATTCCTAGTGCTGGGCTCTGCATATGGCCGAGAAAATCCCGGCCTCCACACAGACCCAGATTCCAAACTTTTTGATACATTTCAGCAAACCGAGAAATTCACCTTCCCTGCTTCTTCTTAAGGGCATCCTTCTCTTCCCTTACCCGGCGGGCTCTCTCCCACTGGGGGTGGGTTTTCCCCTTCCCATGCTAATTAGTCCCTACTTCTAGGAGGTTTAGGTACCTTTCTTCCCTGGGAGGGATTTCTTAACACAGCTACCGAGGCTTTGGGAGTCTCCTTTATCTTCTACTTTCTGGAAAAACACCCTGTGATCCATAAATGCCACAATCCAGACGCCCAACTTCAACAAGACATCCTTTTTACCTAAAAACACTCACTCTCAACTCTTAGATCTTTGGAAGTTTTACCCCCGCAAAATTCCCCTATTTTTCCACCACTGAATTCCTCAGTCCTGCTTCCAAGGATTTCTTGAATACCACGGGGTTTTTCTCAAGATTTACCCCCACGACCTTCCCTACGTGCCCACTGCTCATCACCTCATTTTTCCCTCAATGTCTTCGTTCTCCACCCCAGAGAGTTTGTCAAGTGTTGCCTCCAAAATGTTCCCCATCTGTCCACTACCGAGTTCCCCATTTTGCCTCCAAAATATTCCTTCTGTCCCCTCCAGATTGCATCCACTTTTGCCCCCAACATTTTACTTCCTCTACAATATTGATTAAACCTTTTCCACCCCAAAAATGTGCATTCTCTCCCTTAAACAGCACCTCAGCTTTTCCCTCAAAAATGGCCCAGAGAGAAACTCAGATTCAGCCCCCAAACTCCCATCTTCCTACACAAACAGTTCTTGTGGCCCCTCTCAATTCCCCCAGGCTTTCAGCTAAAGGAAGAACTGGAAGCCTATTCCCTCATCTCCGCCCTTGTTTTGCTTTCCCGGAAAACCTTGCGATCCCACACTTTCTCCAAGAGATCTGCTGGGAGTACTGGAAGGTTTGCTCTGTCAGAGCGCATGGAGGGTTTACAGCACTTGTTCCTCTGCAGCTTTACCCTTTTATCAGGTTTCCCCTGGAACGGTGCTGTGGGAGAAGCTTGGAACTACCAGAAATGGATCAGGTTCACCATTTATGCCCCACCAGTTTTTATCTGGTTTGAAACTCCTGGAATTACCCTCAAATGTGCCCTAGAACACTGCTGTGAGAGGATCAATGAGAAGAACAGCCTGAAAGCAGAAAACCACCTCCAGCAGCAGCCAGAATGATCCCACTTCTCTTCTTACCTGGTCCTGCCAGAGCTCCCAACAGCCATTCCCATTCCAAAACAAGAGCTGTGGAAGACATTCCTGCTGTCCGTGAGGGTGAGGTGGCAGTTCTGGATGTTCTTTGCTGTGGAATCAGACAACAAACAGAGTGTAAAGGATCTTGGTGGTCCCTTCCAAGCCAAACCAGCCCGTGATTCCATGCGTGGATCAGCACCTGTCCCAGCTCCATTCCAGAAACCTCCTCCCACTAACCCAGAACTTTCCTTTTTCTGCTCAACATCAGGGATTTGCTGCCGAGTGCCCCGAGCAGGGGACGCCTCAGCCTTCCCTGGGACCGCAGCATTCCCTGCGCTGCCTCAGCACTCCCTGCGCTGCTGTTCCACGCCGATCCCGTGGTCCAGCGCCTGTGCGGGCTGCAGTGCCGGGCTCTCCCCACAAGGCGGCAGCACCGGGAGCGAGCAGCCCCGGCCGGTCCCGCTGGCTCGGGGCAGCTGCGCCTTGAACCCGCCCTGAGCCGGCGGGGCCGTGAACACAACGGGCAAAAACCCCACCGGTGCCCTTTATTTCACCCTCAAAGGCACAGGATCGCAGCATTTCCTGGGCTGGAAGGGACCCACAGGGAGCATCGAGTCCAAATCCTGGCCCTGCACCCCAAGAATCCCACCCTGTGCCCGAGAGCCTTGTCCAGACCCAAACTCTTCCCCCAAGATCCTGAAAACACAGAGGGGCTGGGAGAAGGATGACAATGGAGGATTTTTTATATAGATCTCCTTGTATGATCGTTATATAATATTATTAGATAGTCCAGGAACCCATCCCTGTGCCTGGACACCCATCCCTGTGCCGGGACACCCATCCCTGGGCCGGAATACCGATCCCCCGCGGCCCCCACCGTCCGCTCGGGGCTGTCCCCGTTCCCCGCTCACCTCCGAGCCCGGAGCACCCGCCCCGGTGCCCCCGGCCCGGCAGCGCTGCTCCCCGGGCTCCCCGCCATTGCCGCTCCTGGCGAAGAAGGGCGGAAGTCACCGGGACCGCACCAACGTGGCTATTCGACCTTCTCAAGATGGCGGCCGGAAGGACCCCGCTCCGTCTATTCGACTGCCTGAATGCTCCCGCCTGCCCCAGGCGCCGCTGACCCCACAGTCGGTGTCCGCATAGCGGGAAACGCCTCAGAAATCTGCGTGCAAGCGCTGGGCTGGCGTCGGCGTCGGCGTCGCGTTCAGGCAGCCGAATAGACGCACCTTGGGGGGGGGGCCTTCCCTGCCGCCATATTGAGAAGGTCAGAAAACAGCGTACACGGCCGCCATCTTTAGTGTGGCGGTGACGCAACTTCCGCCCTTCGCCGCCATCTTGGGTGCTGGCAGAAGCCACTTCCGGTCGAGCCGCCATCTTTAGTGTGGTACACTCAAGGGCCCCCGCCGCCCCTCACAAGGGCGTCTATTCGGCTGCCTGAATCCGGCCCGGACTCCGACGCCGGCCCCGCGCTTTCCGCGCGATTTTCCGCGGTGCTTCCCGGTGCGAGGACACGGCTGGTGGGGTCAGCGGCGCCGGAGGCGGGCGACTGCTCCGCGACCGGCGGCAGGCATCGGCAGGGACACCTCTCAAAGGGGCCTAGTGCGTCCGCCATCTTGAGTGTGGCGGAAGTGTAAACCACCCTCTGCAAGGTCCTGGCAGGTTCTAATAAAAACGTCACTTAACGCCGTCCCGAGAGCGCGGAACTGCGCCTTCCTTTCCGAGCCGCCTCCTTGAGAGCGACACGCGGGCGGCTCCATTCCGACCGTGCCCGCCCGGGTCGCGCTGCGACCGCGCCTCTGCTGCCTGGCAAAACCGGCCCCGCCCCCCGCGCTGTCATTCCTCGCGGTCACCGCCCCGCACGGCGCCCACTCCTTTCCATAGCTGTGGCCCCGCTCACGCACGTGCTCAGGAATCCATGGGCTACGAATGTAAGAATTCATTCTTCCCACCCCTGCCCAGTTCCAAAGGATTTGGTGTCTGCCTTACCCGGCTGGAGCCTGCTTCCAACTCTGTTCTTGCTGCTTCTGCTGCTTTCCATTTCCCAGGAATTCCACCGACGGAGCGACAGCGATTTCCAGCTCCGCCAGGATTCCCTCTGTTGCGTTTGGGTGCTGGAAGGATATCAAAACCAGGGTCTCTGGGGCTTTGCTATCAGGAAATTACATCCCCGGATTTGTTCATTTCCAAATATTATCTCTTCCCAACAAAGCACTGGGCATCCAAGGAATTCAGAAAGTGATGGGCTGACCACAGCTTACTCCTCTGCAATGTCAGAGCTTGGAAAAAAAAGGGCAGTTGAGGCTTCTCCTGGTGCTGCCCGTGAGGTGTATTTTACTTAACAGCCCCTTCCTGTGTCTTTCCCTGTATCCACCAAAAAATCCACCCGTTCATTCCCCAGCTGCTTGCTTCCTCCCTCTTTTCCTGTATCCAACAGAATTTTAACAGGTGAATAATCCCCTCTGGAAGAGCACCTTTCATTCCAAACCTAAGAACAAACGAATCACTTTCCTTCGACCATCCTTATTAGGATTGCACTGAGAGCAGGGGATGGAAAAATGATCCTCTCCTGGTCCCTGCTGGATTCCCAGAGCAGGGATTCTTTCCCTCTTTCACCCCCCCACGGTGCCCTCCTCCCCCTCCCGCCCCACCCCGCACCCTTTTCAGGCTTTGTTCCACAGCTTTTGCCTCCAGGCCTCAGATCCTTTCGTTCTCCAGGAGCTCCCAGCAGCTCCACGGCCTTTCCTCTCCCATCCTGATCATTTCTCCAAGAACGGAGCTCCGCATTTCAATTGCCTTCTCTTTTCTCTGACAACTCCCACCAATCCAGACCTAAAGCTGACACAAGGAACACTCGGTGCCCACAAATCCAAACCCAGACCCGGCCATCCCTAAACCAGCAACTCCCGGACAATTTGCGTTCATTCCAACCTAACACTGAGGACTCACCCAATCCTTCAAAATTCCCAAGAAATATCCCGTTGCCTTCACAGCTCCCAGGGGATTCTGCTTCGCGCTCACACGGATTTGGGACTTCCCTGAAAAAACCCGTGCAGGGCACGCCGGAATCCCCGATCCCGTGAATCCGGGGAGCGTTAAAAGCTCGGTCCAGCCTGGGCCCCCGGAAATTTTTGCCAACTATCCCCCAAGTCCTCGGGATAACAGAACTCTCTCTGGTACTGCATTTTTGGCGTTGGAAAGCCTGGAATTACTCTATTCCTAGTGCTGGGCTCTGCATATGGCCGAGAAAATCCCGGCCTCCACACAGACCCAGATTCCAAACTTTTTGATACATTTCAGCAAACCGAGAAATTCACCTTCCCTGCTTCTTCTTAAGGGCATCCTTCTCTTCCCTTACCCGGCGGGCTCTCTCCCACTGGGGGTGGGTTTTCCCCTTCCCATGCTAATTAGTCCCTACTTCTAGGAGGTTTAGGTACCTTTCTTCCCTGGGAGGGATTTCTTAACACAGCTACCGAGGCTTTGGGAGTCTCCTTTATCTTCTACTTTCTGGAAAAACACCCTGTGATCCATAAATGCCACAATCCAGACGCCCAACTTCAACAAGACATCCTTTTTACCTAAAAACACTCACTCTCAACTCTTAGATCTTTGGAAGTTTTACCCCCGCAAAATTCCCCTATTTTTCCACCACTGAATTCCTCAGTCCTGCTTCCAAGGATTTCTTGAATACCACGGGGTTTTTCTCAAGATTTACCCCCACGACCTTCCCTACGTGCCCACTGCTCATCACCTCATTTTTCCCTCAATGTCTTCGTTCTCCACCCCAGAGAGTTTGTCAAGTGTTGCCTCCAAAATGTTCCCCATCTGTCCACTACCGAGTTCCCCATTTTGCCTCCAAAATATTCCTTCTGTCCCCTCCAGATTGCATCCACTTTTGCCCCCAACATTTTACTTCCTCTACAATATTGATTAAACCTTTTCCACCCCAAAAATGTGCATTCTCTCCCTTAAACAGCACCTCAGCTTTTCCCTCAAAAATGGCCCAGAGAGAAACTCAGATTCAGCCCCCAAACTCCCATCTTCCTACACAAACAGTTCTTGTGGCCCCTCTCAATTCCCCCAGGCTTTCAGCTAAAGGAAGAACTGGAAGCCTATTCCCTCATCTCCGCCCTTGTTTTGCTTTCCCGGAAAACCTTGCGATCCCACACTTTCTCCAAGAGATCTGCTGGGAGTACTGGAAGGTTTGCTCTGTCAGAGCGCATGGAGGGTTTACAGCACTTGTTCCTCTGCAGCTTTACCCTTTTATCAGGTTTCCCCTGGAACGGTGCTGTGGGAGAAGCTTGGAACTACCAGAAATGGATCAGGTTCACCATTTATGCCCCACCAGTTTTTATCTGGTTTGAAACTCCTGGAATTACCCTCAAATGTGCCCTAGAACACTGCTGTGAGAGGATCAATGAGAAGAACAGCCTGAAAGCAGAAAACCACCTCCAGCAGCAGCCAGAATGATCCCACTTCTCTTCTTACCTGGTCCTGCCAGAGCTCCCAACAGCCATTCCCATTCCAAAACAAGAGCTGTGGAAGACATTCCTGCTGTCCGTGAGGGTGAGGTGGCAGTTCTGGATGTTCTTTGCTGTGGAATCAGACAACAAACAGAGTGTAAAGGATCTTGGTGGTCCCTTCCAAGCCAAACCAGCCCGTGATTCCATGCGTGGATCAGCACCTGTCCCAGCTCCATTCCAGAAACCTCCTCCCACTAACCCAGAACTTTCCTTTTTCTGCTCAACATCAGGGATTTGCTGCCGAGTGCCCCGAGCAGGGGACGCCTCAGCCTTCCCTGGGACCGCAGCATTCCCTGCGCTGCCTCAGCACTCCCTGCGCTGCTGTTCCACGCCGATCCCGTGGTCCAGCGCCTGTGCGGGCTGCAGTGCCGGGCTCTCCCCACAAGGCGGCAGCACCGGGAGCGAGCAGCCCCGGCCGGTCCCGCTGGCTCGGGGCAGCTGCGCCTTGAACCCGCCCTGAGCCGGCGGGGCCGTGAACACAACGGGCAAAAACCCCACCGGTGCCCTTTATTTCACCCTCAAAGGCACAGGATCGCAGCATTTCCTGGGCTGGAAGGGACCCACAGGGAGCATCGAGTCCAAATCCTGGCCCTGCACCCCAAGAATCCCACCCTGTGCCCGAGAGCCTTGTCCAGACCCAAACTCTTCCCCCAAGATCCTGAAAACACAGAGGGGCTGGGAGAAGGATGACAATGGAGGATTTTTTATATAGATCTCCTTGTATGATCGTTATATAATATTATTAGATAGTCCAGGAACCCATCCCTGTGCCTGGACACCCATCCCTGTGCCGGGACACCCATCCCTGGGCCGGAATACCGATCCCCCGCGGCCCCCACCGTCCGCTCGGGGCTGTCCCCGTTCCCCGCTCACCTCCGAGCCCGGAGCACCCGCCCCGGTGCCCCCGGCCCGGCAGCGCTGCTCCCCGGGCTCCCCGCCATTGCCGCTCCTGGCGAAGAAGGGCGGAAGTCACCGGGACCGCACCAACGTGGCTATTCGACCTTCTCAAGATGGCGGCCGGAAGGACCCCGCTCCGTCTATTCGACTGCCTGAATGCTCCCGCCTGCCCCAGGCGCCGCTGACCCCACAGTCGGTGTCCGCATAGCGGGAAACGCCTCAGAAATCTGCGTGCAAGCGCTGGGCTGGCGTCGGCGTCGGCGTCGCGTTCAGGCAGCCGAATAGACGCACCTTGGGGGGGGGGCCTTCCCTGCCGCCATATTGAGAAGGTCAGAAAACAGCGTACACGGCCGCCATCTTTAGTGTGGCGGTGACGCAACTTCCGCCCTTCGCCGCCATCTTGGGTGCTGGCAGAAGCCACTTCCGGTCGAGCCGCCATCTTTAGTGTGGTACACTCAAGGGCCCCCGCCGCCCCTCACAAGGGCGTCTATTCGGCTGCCTGAATCCGGCCCGGACTCCGACGCCGGCCCCGCGCTTTCCGCGCGATTTTCCGCGGTGCTTCCCGGTGCGAGGACACGGCTGGTGGGGTCAGCGGCGCCGGAGGCGGGCGACTGCTCCGCGACCGGCGGCAGGCATCGGCAGGGACACCTCTCAAAGGGGCCTAGTGCGTCCGCCATCTTGAGTGTGGCGGAAGTGTAAACCACCCTCTGCAAGGTCCTGGCAGGTTCTAATAAAAACGTCACTTAACGCCGTCCCGAGAGCGCGGAACTGCGCCTTCCTTTCCGAGCCGCCTCCTTGAGAGCGACACGCGGGCGGCTCCATTCCGACCGTGCCCGCCCGGTGCCCCCCGCCCGGGTCGCGCTGCGACCGCGCCTCTGCTGCCTGGCAAAACCGGCCCCGCCCCCCGCGCTGTCATTCCTCGCGGTCACCGCCCCGCACGGCGCCCACTCCTTTCCATAGCTGTGGCCCCGCTCACGCACGGCCGTGTCCCTCGGCGCTCCGAGCCGCCCTTCGCCCCTCCCCTCCGCCGACAGACCCAGCCCCGCTCGCTCCCGCTCCTTGCCCTTGCCACGCTCGGCAGCCACCGAGGCCGCCGCCCGCCCTCTCGGCTCAGCCGGCACCGGGCGGCAGCAGCGCCGGGGCGCCGTGTCGGGGGCGGCAGTGCCGCGCTCTCGCCACCAGGCGGCAGCAGCGCCGCCCAGCTCAGCCCGGGGGCAGGGACAGAGCAGAGGGAAAAGCCGCCTCTGGGCGCTCTGCAGCTCCTGCAGCCCGAGCGTCTCGGCTCCTGGGGCCAGGCACTTGCTTCTTTCCTTCCTACAGAAAAACGCCGGCTCGTTATTCGCAAAACTTGCTGATCTCTATTCCCAGCTTCTTATATTCCTGTATGCGACAGAGTAGAGAGAGAGGGCTGGCTCATTTCAAAATGAATTTACATCTAAATCAGTAGCACTTGCCTATAGATGTAAAAGTGAAGAACTTAACAGGTTTTAGTATTCTGCACACATCCCTCGCTGGGAGGAATGGTAAAAAGTTAAAAACGAATGAAATGTAAAAAGTAGAAAGTTAGAAACAAAGTTACAACAGCAGAAATTTAGAAACAAACAAAGAGGTAAAATACAAGAAACAAACAAATTTCCAAAGGTCGAAAGTTAAAAACAAACAAAGTTAGAAACAAAAAAAAAAAAAAATCAGAAACAAAATTAGAAAGGTAGAAATTTAGAAACAAACTCAGAAAGGCAAGTGTTGAGCCTTTGACAGGGTACCCTTCCTTCTCGGACCAGGGTGAAAGAGCAGAGGAGGCTGCTGTTCTGCTGAGTTCTTTATTTCACAGTCTCACAGCTGTCTTGAAGGCAGAGTTCGAATGGGGTTACATGATAAAGCCAAGCAGCAGCAGCAGCAGGCAAAACCAGCTGCTTCTATATGCTCCATACACTGTATTTTTTCTTACAGAAGTGTGGATTCTATTTGTTAATTGACCAGTAAGATTAGCACACCATTCTAGTTTTCTTTTTCTTAACCCATCCCGGTCTAATTCTAACAGTCGTAAGCCTCACACAAGTGTCATCTGCCCTTGTTCCATAAGGAATCCCTCTACAGACAGGGAGTTGTCACCGGCCCCGTGCTCATGGGCTGCAGGGGACACCTGCACTGAGGAGGAAATGGAAACGGGAAAGAGGGAAATGCAACCGGATGGGACGCACCTCTGGCACCACATTTCCTCTTCTTCCTGCTGTCCTGGAAAGTCCCAAGTAAATCCAGTCCCTCAGACCTTGCATCCCTGAACGCCAGGAGAGCCGGTGTTTTACCCAGATCCCAGTGCCCTGCACGGCCGCGCTGACACGAGCGCAGGCCGATCGCTCCGCCCAGCACCATCCCTCATTTGCCTCCCACGGCTCCCCAGGCGGCCCCAAACCACCCCAGCGTGCCCGTGCCGGGGCCAGGGCCTGCCCCGAGCCCGACCAGAGGCTGTCACCCAGCCCTGCACCAGCTCCCACCCCCGGGAGAGCTGGGAATGCACTGAGAGCTCGGCTCCCCGGGCTCCCCAGCACCCAAACCGGTCCTCACACACACAAAAATGCCCAACCTGCCCCTCTGGGCACAGCCAAACACCACAATTCCATCATCCCCAAGGAACTCTGGCACTTGCCTCTTCACCTCTGCCCATTTCCAGTAGCCGGGGCTAGGACCGGCCTGTCAGAAAGAGCATTCCCTAGGCAGTTCATCCCAGCCCAGAGGAGAAGAGGAGCCTGTCCCTGACCCACACCATGGGCAGGACAAGGGGGGCCCTAGCTGGCTTTGCCTACTCCAACACCAAAGCTCTTGGTCCCAAAGATGGGGCGAGTTCAGTGGTTTTTTCCTGTCCTGAAAGAGAGCAGAAAAGGGAAGTTAATCCCACTGTGGAATCCAAGACTCCTGCATTTCATATTTCTGCTCTGATTGCTCACCGTGCAGTTTTAGCCATGGAAAAAAAAAAGAGAAAGACACCATATCAAATAAAATTGCCCTTTTCCAGCATTTTTATTCCAGGCATTAAAAGGATGCTCATTTCTCTTCTAGCATTGTTTCCCTCATTTTAGGAGAACCGTTTTCATCCCAGACCCCACTCGTCAGTTGTTCGATCCTCTGGCACTGGATTTGGACAAAAGAAGGGACGCACCTGGACTGCAGGAAATCACTGAGAGAAAACCCTTCCAAAACCTGACAGAGAAAAAACAACAGGAGATGCAGGAAGACACATCCCTCATTTGCACGTCTGCAATGCTTTTCTAAAGACTTCTCTGCATCTGGACGCTCTTTGCTCTTGGCTTTCTTTACAAGAATGCATTTGCTGCTAAACACGTCTCAGACCCTTACTTGACCGGGATAAGGTGGGATGGAGATGAAGACTCCCACAGGGAATAGCCAGGGAGATGCAGGGCCTGGGAACATCAAGGACGGAGAAGAGATGGAACAGGGATTGTTCTTCTTGTTTAGAGCCAGCAGTGCTGTGAGCTTGGAGAACACACGGCACCGCAGGGATCCAGGGCAGGAGCGGGATAACTCCGGGATAAGGGGAATCTGCTCCCACTCCAGGGCTGTGCCAGTGAAGGAGGGGAATTTTTTAGTGCCTTCATTGCACACAAAAACCAAACCCAGCACCACCGAGCTGGACTTCCGTGAGCTGCAACACAAAGCGGCCCCTGGCCTTTGGGGGAACACAACCTCCCCGAGTCACGGAGCCAGGGGATGACACTTGGGAATGATCCTTGCTGCCTGCAGGCAAATCAGATGAGGGAGCCACAGGAGCTCTGGGGTTTCCTGCTCTTCCTGCAACGCCATCGGTCCAGACCAGGAGACCTTTCCTGGAACAGATCTTCCCTGTAAAGGGAGCTGCACCAAAGCTCAAGCCCTCATTTAGAGACCCTTGGAAAAGCAAAGGTGAGAGGGGATTACCTGGAGCCCCAGGGGACCGAGGTGAAGGCGATGAAGAAGCAGACAGCAAAGTGCTTCCACTGCTTCTCACTCCAGCAAGGGGAACATCCCTGGAATTTCATGTCCAGCGTCGCTCCCAAACCCCACAGGTGAACCCACGCGTACTCCAAGGCTGATCTCCTTCAAACTTCCAGCAGCACAGACCCACCGGGAGGAACTGCAATCCAAGGACACACATCAGCAACCGTCTTCCCGCTTGCCGCTCTCTCCACATTTTCCCTTTCCAGTGGGATGCAGGTGCCACCCCCCAGAGGCAGGAGAACTGCCTTGCAATCCAGTACAAAACCTGCCTGGAAAGCCCAGGATGCCCGGAGCCAGCAGCCGTTTCTCCTGGAGCTCCTGCTGACAGGCGTTTGAAGCCTGCTGTGCCTCACAGCTGCTTTTCTGCCAAGGGCATTCCCATCTTTTCTTTTTTAGCCCAAATAAAGGTTTGCAAAGCTGAGTTTTGTGAGAAGTGCTTCATATTTGGATTATTCTTAACTTGGAGTTTCCCTCGGCACCAAAATCAGGGGGTAAACCCAACATGGCCTCAAAGGGCCATAAGATCCCAGATATCTAATCCCCAGTTCCCTCAGGACTGGTTCATTAAAGCTTTTCAGGGGTAATTTGGCAAACTTCAGGGTTTGCTGATTTCACCATCAAAGCCACATGAAACCTGTGCAAAAGGAACTTAACTAAAGCTGGCTAAAAGTGGTCCCTGCTGATGACTCATTAAAACACCCCCTTAAAAAGGAGCTAGGATTGATTCCACACTCACAAACCCCCCCCCTTGCCACGATCGGCGCTCTCTGCCCGCCAAGGACACGGCACCGGGCAGGGACATTTCTCCCACTCCCCGGCAGAGACCTCCTCCTGCCACATCCAGGGAACCGCAGCCGCTCAGGGAACACCAACTTTGTCCTGGGCTGGGAACAGGACAGGGACAAGGAACGCTTTGAAGTCATTCCCACCTCGGTGCTGTCCAGACCTGGCAGAAAGCGCTTCCCACACCTCTCCTGGAATTCTCTTCCCCGGCCCTTCCAGCTTCGGAAGGCTTCTGGGGGAGCCTCAACTTTTGGTGCAGCTCAGAAGCTGCACGCGCCTAAAGCATCCCCACGGGAACACGAAGCTTCCCTCGGGCATTTCGTTTCTTTATCCCAAATATTCTCCCCACTCAGCCACAATCTAGAAAGAACAAAAGGGAAAAGAAGGAAGACCAATTAATTCTGACGTAAGGAGTCTTGACTATCCCGACACGCTGCCAGGTGAAAAAACATCCCTGCCCCTCTAACAAATCCCTCTGATACTGTCTCCATTCAGGATCAATTATTTAAACGCTGTATTAAGGAGCGTAAGGACACAACGCTTGGAATTCTCAAAAACGGCTCAGCTCTCGGCTACTCCAAGCACTTTCCCACCCGGGGAGCTGAGCTGTCCCAGATTTAAACGCCACGTTTGATCCAAATCCGACAGAAATCTGCTCTTGTTTGGTTACTGAGCTTTCCCAAAAGCTGTGCAGTCAAGCCTGGAAATCCTCACTGAAGCTTTGCCATGTCACATCGGGATTTACCCTTGGGAAAACCCCACTCTGAGCACTTGGGTTTCAAGAGGTTGCACCCGATGTTACAGACGCAGAATTCCTGTGGGGTTTGGCATTTCCTGTACCTCCAAACACGTGAAAAGAATGAAGTGCAGAGTCCCAAGGCTCCATTATTGCCATTCTCCTCACATCCCTTTCCTCAGCTGCACGTGGCTTTGTGCCTCCTCTGAAGGGCTGGAAAGGAATTTGGGAACCCCCCCTCAGCTTCTTCGGTTTTCAGCCTTTTCTCTGAGGCGGCCCGAAAGGCAAACAGGAAAAAAAAACCCCAGAAGTGCACAAAATCCCAGCCCCTCCCAAGATGCAGCTCCTCACACCAAACCTTGGGAGAATCCCTGGTGCTTCCAACACCGCTGCAATCCCACCTGGAGCTGAGCTTACAGGCTGCTCTGCCTAATCCACATGCAAGCCTGGATAGCCCAAAGCCTGCAAGAAAAGAGGAGGCAAAGTGAAGGGGAGAGGGGAAAAAACGGAGTTTTGGGTTTTCCCCGTGTTTGCAACAGGATTGAAGGGCAGGATGGAGAGCTTTCATGGAAAAGAAGTACCAAAGGCTGCTTAATTGCCAGCAATTAGCGCTGCTCAGGTTGAATCCAAGAGGACAAATGCACCGGGATCAAACAGGAGCGGCCGACAGGATGGGTTATGACACAGATCTGTGAAGCTGGAGCCTTCTTTCTTCTCCCGGGCTCTCCCAGAAATTCTCCATGGCCGGACGTGCTCCCGCTCTCCCCGCTGGGGAGGATGGACTTGGATAGCCCGGGTGACTGGTGAGCCTGAAACAAGAAAGTGATGCAGTGATCCAAGTGTTTTTCCAAGGAAATGACATATTCTCTGGACCTGGGATAACCCATATCCCATGGCCTTCTCCAGGAAGGGTCCCAGCTGGATATGGTCTCCCAGAAAGGATTCCATAGGGGCTCACCTTTTGCCTGGAGCTTGGCTGAAGTCCTCAGCAATGCCAGGGAATGTGGCCATTGGAGGCTTTGGGCAGATTTGGCTCATTTGCCTTTTTAGGCTTTGCTTCCTTCTCTCAGCCTTCCCACTGGATTGTGGCCTCCGAGGAATACGTAAAATCCCATTCCATTCCTATTCTTTCGGACAATTTTTTGTACCGTTCCTGTACAAAACGAGGCCCCCTGTTCGGATGCTTTTCCCCACCGTTCCCCGGCAGTTTTATCTGCCACTGCATTCCCTGCGTTGCTTGGGCTCTTCCCAGATCTCTGAGCTCCTTCACAAGGCAGGAGATCGATTTGGCCCAGGAACTAAACCCTCCCGAGGAATTGTCTGATGCCATCTCCGCATTTGACAGCTGATCCCTGTGCTCAAAGGATCCCTCTTTCTTCCCTTCAGCCAATTCCAAGGCTCGCTGCCCCCAGCTGGGATCAGTCCCCAGCCTGATCCCCGCAGTCTTCCCTGCCGGGATCCTGCTCAGGAATCCATGGGCTACGAATGTAAGAATTCATTCTTCCCACCCCTGCCCAGTTCCAAAGGATTTGGTGTCTGCCTTACCCGGCTGGAGCCTGCTTCCAACTCTGTTCTTGCTGCTTCTGCTGCTTTCCATTTCCCAGGAATTCCACCGACGGAGCGACAGCGATTTCCAGCTCCGCCAGGATTCCCTCTGTTGCGTTTGGGTGCTGGAAGGATATCAAAACCAGGGTCTCTGGGGCTTTGCTATCAGGAAATTACATCCCCGGATTTGTTCATTTCCAAATATTATCTCTTCCCAACAAAGCACTGGGCATCCAAGGAATTCAGAAAGTGATGGGCTGACCACAGCTTACTCCTCTGCAATGTCAGAGCTTGGAAAAAAAAGGGCAGTTGAGGCTTCTCCTGGTGCTGCCCGTGAGGTGTATTTTACTTAACAGCCCCTTCCTGTGTCTTTCCCTGTATCCACCAAAAAATCCACCCGTTCATTCCCCAGCTGCTTGCTTCCTCCCTCTTTTCCTGTATCCAACAGAATTTTAACAGGTGAATAATCCCCTCTGGAAGAGCACCTTTCATTCCAAACCTAAGAACAAACGAATCACTTTCCTTCGACCATCCTTATTAGGATTGCACTGAGAGCAGGGGATGGAAAATGATCCTCTCCTGGTCCCTGCTGGATTCCCAGAGCAGGGATTCTTTCCCTCTTTCACCCCCCCACGGTGCCCTCCTCCCCCTCCCGCCCCACCCCGCACCCTTTTCAGGCTTTGTTCCACAGCTTTTGCCTCCAGGCCTCAGATCCTTTCGTTCTCCAGGAGCTCCCAGCAGCTCCACGGCCTTTCCTCTCCCATCCTGATCATTTCTCCAAGAACGGAGCTCCGCATTTCAATTGCCTTCTCTTTTCTCTGACAACTCCCACCAATCCAGACCTAAAGCTGACACAAGGAACACTCGGTGCCCACAAATCCAAACCCAGACCCGGCCATCCCTAAACCAGCAACTCCCGGACAATTTGCGTTCATTCCAACCTAACACTGAGGACTCACCCAATCCTTCAAAATTCCCAAGAAATATCCCGTTGCCTTCACAGCTCCCAGGGGATTCTGCTTCGCGCTCACACGGATTTGGGACTTCCCTGAAAAAACCCGTGCAGGGCACGCCGGAATCCCCGATCCCGTGAATCCGGGGAGCGTTAAAAGCTCGGTCCAGCCTGGGCCCCCGGAAATTTTTGCCAACTATCCCCCAAGTCCTCGGGATAACAGAACTCTCTCTGGTACTGCATTTTTGGCGTTGGAAAGCCTGGAATTACTCTATTCCTAGTGCTGGGCTCTGCATATGGCCGAGAAAATCCCGGCCTCCACACAGACCCAGATTCCAAACTTTTTGATACATTTCAGCAAACCGAGAAATTCACCTTCCCTGCTTCTTCTTAAGGGCATCCTTCTCTTCCCTTACCCGGCGGGCTCTCTCCCACTGGGGGTGGGTTTTCCCCTTCCCATGCTAATTAGTCCCTACTTCTAGGAGGTTTAGGTACCTTTCTTCCCTGGGAGGGATTTCTTAACACAGCTACCGAGGCTTTGGGAGTCTCCTTTATCTTCTACTTTCTGGAAAAACACCCTGTGATCCATAAATGCCACAATCCAGACGCCCAACTTCAACAAGACATCCTTTTTACCTAAAAACACTCACTCTCAACTCTTAGATCTTTGGAAGTTTTACCCCCGCAAAATTCCCCTATTTTTCCACCACTGAATTCCTCAGTCCTGCTTCCAAGGATTTCTTGAATACCACGGGGTTTTTCTCAAGATTTACCCCCACGACCTTCCCTACGTGCCCACTGCTCATCACCTCATTTTTCCCTCAATGTCTTCGTTCTCCACCCCAGAGAGTTTGTCAAGTGTTGCCTCCAAAATGTTCCCCATCTGTCCACTACCGAGTTCCCCATTTTGCCTCCAAAATATTCCTTCTGTCCCCTCCAGATTGCATCCACTTTTGCCCCCAACATTTTACTTCCTCTACAATATTGATTAAACCTTTTCCACCCCAAAAATGTGCATTCTCTCCCTTAAACAGCACCTCAGCTTTTCCCTCAAAAATGGCCCAGAGAGAAACTCAGATTCAGCCCCCAAACTCCCATCTTCCTACACAAACAGTTCTTGTGGCCCCTCTCAATTCCCCCAGGCTTTCAGCTAAAGGAAGAACTGGAAGCCTATTCCCTCATCTCCGCCCTTGTTTTGCTTTCCCGGAAAACCTTGCGATCCCACACTTTCTCCAAGAGATCTGCTGGGAGTACTGGAAGGTTTGCTCTGTCAGAGCGCATGGAGGGTTTACAGCACTTGTTCCTCTGCAGCTTTACCCTTTTATCAGGTTTCCCCTGGAACGGTGCTGTGGGAGAAGCTTGGAACTACCAGAAATGGATCAGGTTCACCATTTATGCCCCACCAGTTTTTATCTGGTTTGAAACTCCTGGAATTACCCTCAAATGTGCCCTAGAACACTGCTGTGAGAGGATCAATGAGAAGAACAGCCTGAAAGCAGAAAACCACCTCCAGCAGCAGCCAGAATGATCCCACTTCTCTTCTTACCTGGTCCTGCCAGAGCTCCCAACAGCCATTCCCATTCCAAAACAAGAGCTGTGGAAGACATTCCTGCTGTCCGTGAGGGTGAGGTGGCAGTTCTGGATGTTCTTTGCTGTGGAATCAGACAACAAACAGAGTGTAAAGGATCTTGGTGGTCCCTTCCAAGCCAAACCAGCCCGTGATTCCATGCGTGGATCAGCACCTGTCCCAGCTCCATTCCAGAAACCTCCTCCCACTAACCCAGAACTTTCCTTTTTCTGCTCAACATCAGGGATTTGCTGCCGAGTGCCCCGAGCAGGGGACGCCTCAGCCTTCCCTGGGACCGCAGCATTCCCTGCGCTGCCTCAGCACTCCCTGCGCTGCTGTTCCACGCCGATCCCGTGGTCCAGCGCCTGTGCGGGCTGCAGTGCCGGGCTCTCCCCACAAGGCGGCAGCACCGGGAGCGAGCAGCCCCGGCCGGTCCCGCTGGCTCGGGGCAGCTGCGCCTTGAACCCGCCCTGAGCCGGCGGGGCCGTGAACACAACGGGCAAAAACCCCACCGGTGCCCTTTATTTCACCCTCAAAGGCACAGGATCGCAGCATTTCCTGGGCTGGAAGGGACCCACAGGGAGCATCGAGTCCAAATCCTGGCCCTGCACCCCAAGAATCCCACCCTGTGCCCGAGAGCCTTGTCCAGACCCAAACTCTTCCCCCAAGATCCTGAAAACACAGAGGGGCTGGGAGAAGGATGACAATGGAGGATTTTTTATATAGATCTCCTTGTATGATCGTTATATAATATTATTAGATAGTCCAGGAACCCATCCCTGTGCCTGGACACCCATCCCTGTGCCGGGACACCCATCCCTGGGCCGGAATACCGATCCCCCGCGGCCCCCACCGTCCGCTCGGGGCTGTCCCCGTTCCCCGCTCACCTCCGAGCCCGGAGCACCCGCCCCGGTGCCCCCGGCCCGGCAGCGCTGCTCCCCGGGCTCCCCGCCATTGCCGCTCCTGGCGAAGAAGGGCGGAAGTCACCGGGACCGCACCAACGTGGCTATTCGACCTTCTCAAGATGGCGGCCGGAAGGACCCCGCTCCGTCTATTCGACTGCCTGAATGCTCCCGCCTGCCCCAGGCGCCGCTGACCCCACAGTCGGTGTCCGCATAGCGGGAAACGCCTCAGAAATCTGCGTGCAAGCGCTGGGCTGGCGTCGGCGTCGGCGTCGCGTTCAGGCAGCCGAATAGACGCACCTTGGGGGGGGGGGGGGGCCTTCCCTGCCGCCATATTGAGAAGGTCAGAAAACAGCGTACACGGCCGCCATCTTTAGTGTGGCGGTGACGCAACTTCCGCCCTTCGCCGCCATCTTGGGTGCTGGCAGAAGCCACTTCCGGTCGAGCCGCCATCTTTAGTGTGGTACACTCAAGGGCCCCCGCCGCCCCTCACAAGGGCGTCTATTCGGCTGCCTGAATCCGGCCCGGACTCCGACGCCGGCCCCGCGCTTTCCGCGCGATTTTCCGCGGTGCTTCCCGGTGCGAGGACACGGCTGGTGGGGTCAGCGGCGCCGGAGGCGGGCGAC
Source organism: Corvus hawaiiensis (assembly GCF_020740725.1). Classification (NCBI taxonomy): domain Eukaryota; kingdom Metazoa; phylum Chordata; class Aves; order Passeriformes; family Corvidae; genus Corvus; species Corvus hawaiiensis. Next base: position 40,720,417 of record NC_063219.1, on the reverse strand, counting down.
TGCTCCGCGACCGGCGGCAGGCATCGGCAGGGACACCTCTCAAAGGGGCCTAGTGCGTCCGCCATCTTGAGTGTGGCGGAAGTGTAAACCACCCTCTGCAAGGTCCTGGCAGGTTCTAATAAAAACGTCACTTAACGCCGTCCCGAGAGCGCCCAACTGCGCCTTCCTTTCCGAGCCGCCTCCTTGAGAGCGACACGCGGGCGGCTCCATTCCGACCGTGCCCGCCCGGTGCCCCCCGCCCGGGTCGCGCTGCGACCGCGCCTCTGCTGCCTGGCAAAACCGGCCCCGCCCCCCGCGCTGTCATTCCTCGCGGTCACCGCCCCGCACGGCGCCCACTCCTTTCCATAGCTGTGGCCCCGCTCACGCACGGCCGTGTCCCTCGGCGCTCCGAGCCGCCCTTCGCCCCTCCCCTCCGCTGACAGACCCAGCCCCGCTCGCTCCCGCTCCTTGCCCTTGCCACGCTCGGCAGCCACCGAGGCCGCCGCCCGCCCTCTCGGCTCAGCCGGCACCGGGCGGCAGCAGCGCCGGGGCGCCGTGTCGGGGGCGGCAGTGCCGCGCTCTCGCCACCAGGCGGCAGCAGCGCCGCCCAGCTCAGCCCGGGGGCAGGGACAGAGCAGAGGGAAAAGCCGCCTCTGGGCGCTCTGCAGCTCCTGCAGCCCGAGCGTCTCGGCTCCTGGGGCCAGGCACTTGCTTCTTTCCTTCCTACAGAAAAACGCCGGCTCGTTATTCGCAAAACTTGCTGATCTCTATTCCCAGCTTCTTATATTCCTGTATGCGACAGAGTAGAGAGAGAGGGCTGGCTCATTTCAAAATGAATTTACATCTAAATCAGTAGCACTTGCCTATAGATGTAAAAGTGAAGAACTTAACAGGTTTTAGTATTCTGCACACATCCCTCGCTGGGAGGAATGGTAAAAAGTTAAAAACGAATGAAATGTAAAAAGTAGAAAGTTAGAAACAAAGTTACAACAGCAGAAATTTAGAAACAAACAAAGAGGTAAAATACAAGAAACAAACAAATTTCCAAAGGTCGAAAGTTAAAAACAAACAAAGTTAGAAACAAAAAAAAAAAAAAAATCAGAAACAAAATTAGAAAGGTAGAAATTTAGAAACAAACTCAGAAAGGCAAGTGTTGAGCCTTTGACAGGGTACCCTTCCTTCTCGGACCAGGGTGAAAGAGCAGAGGAGGCTGCTGTTCTGCTGAGTTCTTTATTTCACAGTCTCACAGCTGTCTTGAAGGCAGAGTTCGAATGGGGTTATATGATAAAGCCAAGCAGCAGCAGCAGCAGGCAAAACCAGCTTCTTCTATATGCTCCATACACTGTATTTTTTCTTACAGAAGTGTGGATTCTATTTGTTAATTGACCAGTAAGATTAGCACACCATTCTAGTTTTCTTTTTCTTAACCCATCCCGGTCTAATTCTAACAGTCGTAAGCCTCACACAAGTGTTACATCTGTATTACACAGATTTGCATATACAGTTTCTATCAGCTCTTATTTTTTATGTGAACACTCCATCTAAAAAATATGAACAGTGTAATTCTATCTATATTTTGTCTAAAGTAAAGAATTCTGTGAAAAGGTAACACTGCTGCAGCAAGAGCTGTGTTTAAGATCTCTGCTACAGCTTTTTCAGGTTTAAGGCACTTAGCATCTATTTCTACTAAAAGTTAAAAATCTGTATTTCTATTTCACTTTGGTGTGGCTTCATGGATGTCAGCTTGTCCAAAGGTTTTAATTCAAACCTAATGCTTTGGCTTCCCTCTGGGCCTGAGGCCAGAGGAGCCTTCACTCTAACAAGAAGGTTAGAAACAAAGTTAGAAAGGTAAAAGTTAGAAAGTAAAAAACAAATTTAGAAAGGCACAAAGTTAGAAATGTAGAGTGTTAGAAACAAACAAAGCTAGAAAGGTAAAAATGGGGAGAAAAACAAAGGTTTAAAGTTTCAAAGTTACAAACAAACAAAGGAGAAAGGGACAAATATAGAAAGTTAGAAACAAACAAAGGTAGAAAGTTAGAAAGGTAGCAACAAAAATGGTAGGAATGTAGAAAGGTAGAAACAAGCAGTAGAAAGTTGGAAATGTAGAAAGTCAGAAAGGTAGAAACGAAGAGAGAAAGTCAGAGATGTAGAAAGTTAGAAACAAACAAAGGTAAGAATGAACAAAGGTAAAAGGAGAGAAAACTTAGAAAGGTGGTACAAAGTCTTAAAAGTAGAAACAAAAAAGGTAGAAAGGCAGGTCAGAAGGGTAGAAATGAACAAATGCAGAAAGGTAGAAACGCAGAAATGAACAAAGGTAGAAATGTAGAAAGTTAGAAATGAAGAAAGATGGAAAGATAGAAAGTTCAAATGGTAGAAACAAACAAACATGTCAAGTTAGAAATTTAGAAAGGTAGAAAGCAACAAAGGTAGAAAGATAGAAAGGTAGAGAGTCAGAACCAAACAAAGGTAGAAAGTTAAAAAGGTAGAAATGAACAAAGGTAGGAAGTTGGAAAGGCAGAAAGTGCAGAGGCTGGCAGCAGCCATTCCAGCCTTAACGAGAGCCCTGAGTGGGAGAGCAACTTGTTCCACTGATCTTCACTTTGCTAAGCGCCTTCTGCTCTCTTGGGAAAGATGCAGAGCAGGCAAATGGCTACAGGTAGGAGCACCAGGTGTGACTGTTCTTCCTTCACCTCCCAGAAAGCTGGGGGGTTTCATGTTTGAGTCAGTGGGCTAGAAGGAGCAGAAAGTCTGCCCTGACCAGTCTGTGGGCATGGATCTGTTTTGTCTTTCCCTGTGCCTATTCCCAAAACTCTCTTAAAACTTTCCCAAAATAGAAACACAAAGACTGGGGCAGATCATGCCTGAAGAAAGAGCGGTCTCTGTTTTTTTCCAAGCTGCTACAGAAACAAACCAAGGTAGAAAGGTAAAAATGAACAAAGGAGGGAAGGTGAGAAAGGTAGTTTGAAAGTCAAAGTCAGAGAGAGAGAGAGAGAGAAAGTCAAAGTCAGAGAGAGAGAAAGTCAAAGTCAGAGAGAGAAAAGTCAGAGAGAAAGAAAGTCAGAGTCATAAAGAAAGAGAAAGAAAAATAGAGAGAAAAAGGAATAGAGAAACAGAAGAATAGGGTTTGAGAGAAAAAGAAATCGAGTTTAAAAGAGAATTAGTGTTGAAGAGAAAAAGAGAAACTGAGAAATAGAGTGACAGAGACATCCAGAAACAGTTAAACAGCAAGAAAAAGATAAAGAGTTAGAAAAAGTCAAGTGAGGAATAGACTGAAAAGTAAAGCAAAGCAAGAAATACGGCGAAAAAATTACTAAACCACATCAAAGGAAGAGAGCAACCAAAAGGGGGGGAGGGGGGGTATCTTTATTAGGGTTTATTCAACTTTATTGAACGAGGGCTTTTTATTTACACTTCAGCAAAGCAAGTGGAAATAACAACACACAAGCACAAGCACAAGTACAATCCATATGCACACTGGTCAAAGTCCAATTGACATACAGAGCAATATGTGCAAGTGCAGCAGCAAACACGAACACAGAGCAACACAAGCCAACCCCCTATCAGTACAATGTAACAATTGTTCTATTTCTGGAAAATTAATTACATTTTATTGTTTCAGGAAACCCAAAACAACAGCAGCACAGGGAGAAGAAAACACTCATCCACCACACACCTCCTTCAGCTGACACACAAACCCACCCTCGCTCTCGTCTCGAGAGCACCCCATGGGAACGCGGTTCCCGGGAGCCCCAAAATCATCCCGCCTGACAAATCCCCGGCACGGTCGGCACCCAAACCCTGGCGATGAACGGCACCTCACAGACCGGCCGGGTCCCAGATAAAAAAACCCAGCCGGGAGGGAGAAAATCCCCAGACAGCGCAGTTGGGTTGTTTTTACTCTAAGTTTAAAAAGCAGCTGAAAAGCCTGAAAGGCAAAACTCCCACACACAAGGTTAGAACCATTCCACACCCGCACTCTTCTCACAGGCAGACAGACAGTCACACACACACACAGTCACACACCCTTCAGCTTACACCCTGACTGCAGCCCTTACTCAAAACATTCCAGCCAGGAAGATGCTCCGACACAGCTTCTGGATGCCGCTCCTCGACGTCGAACGGCGCGCGCCGGGAAAATCGGCAGCATCGGTGACCGCAGAGATCCGAAGCCGCCTCGGGGACCTGCGAGACAACAGGAGGCGGTCAACGAGACGCCGAGGGCTGGGAGTTATTCCCACACCGGGCCCGTAAGTTTTCTACCCAAAAACCCATGAAAAAGAGACGAACCACTAAGTTTTATAACTCTTCTACTTAACCGTGACCCTACGTGCCGGAGCAGGGCAGCTCAAACCCAGAAAGCACACAGGGAAGTGTTTTACCATGTACAGCCCCGTGAAACAGAGTGGGCCGAGAGGCAAGAACTAAAACGCAGGGGAAAGCAGGGATTAGATACAATAAAATGTCGGTAGGGCCTTTTTTAAGCTGAACCTAAGTCGATCACTACATCAAGTTGAACTCTATGTTAACTTCCAAAGACATATGTCTTTTCAAATCCAGACAGCTGGTTTAGAACTTCTGTGTTGCTGTTTAGACATCAAGCTTTGGGGCTGAGGTTTTTTTATTCCCAGGTGCTTGCTGGCAGTAAAAATTCACTTCATATCTGCAGTGTGTGCACGTGGCTTGGGCTGTGGATTCTGGGGCAAAAAAAATTCAGGAATCAGGGAAAGAAAGAGATGGAAAAGAGAAAGAGAAAGGGAATGTGAAGGGAAAGGGAAAGGGAAAGAAAGGTGGAAGAGAGAAAGGGAAAGGAAAGGGAAGGGAAAGGAAAAATTAGACATAAAAATAATATTAAACCCAAAAATAAAAATAAATATGATGCCACTCCCCACCCCCGTTCCCCCGCTCCCCCATCCCGTTCCCCGCTCCCCCCGTTCCCCATCCCATTCCCCCGCTCCCCCATCCCGTTCCCCCCGCTCTCCCATCCTGTTCCCCGTATCCCACCCCGTTCCTCCGCTCCCCCATCCCGTTCCCCAGTCCCCCGTCCCGCTCCCCCGTTCCCCATCCCAATCCTCCGTTCCCCGCTCCCCCATCCCGTTCCCCTGCTCCCCCATCCCGCTCCCCCGCTCCCTCATCCCGTTCCCCGCTCCCCTATCCCGTTCCCCGCTCCCCTATCCCGCTCCCCCATCCCGTCCCCCGTTCCCCATCCCGTTCCCCCATACCGTTCCCCATCCCGTTTCCCCGTTCCCCCATCCTGTTCCCCGTTCCCCATCCCGTTCCCCCGCTCCCCCATCCCGTTCCCCCGCTCCCCCATCCCGTTCCCCCGTTCCCCATCCCGTTCCCCATCCCGTTCCCCGTTCCCCATCCTGTTCCCTGTTCCCCATCCCGTTCCCCATCCCGTTCCCCCGTTCCCCATCCCGTTCCCCATCCCGTTCCCCATCCCGTTCCCCCATCCCGTTCTCCATTCCCCATCCCGTTCCCCCGCTCCCCCATCCCGTTCCCCGTTCCCCATCCCGTTCCCCCCCGTTCCCCATCCCGTTCCCCCGTTCCCCATCCCGCTCCCCATCCCGTTCTCCCGCTCCTCGCTCACCGCCCGGGCCCGTCCATGCCCGCCCGCCCCAACCGCTCCCGCCGATTCCAACTGACCGCGCGCAGCCCCGAGCCGCCTCCCCATTGGCCAGTCCTCGGCCCGCCCCGCCTTCCCATTGGCCGCTGGGCCCGTCAATCACGCGGGAAACCCCGCCGCCCGCAGGCGCTGTCCCACGGCGGCAGCTGGAATGCGGCCCGGGCGCATCCCCAAGGGAAAAGGAGGCACAAAATGAGGAATTGGGAAGTAAAAGGGGAAGGCTGCGCAGCGCCCGCGGCGCCCCGACCACGAGGAGCAGCCCCCACTCCTCTCCCCATCTTCGTTTCGCACCCCCGAGCCCTGCACGTTATCAGGGAGCAGCCCCAACCCTCTCCCATCATTAACTCGGAGATATTCCATGGTTTTTCCAAACTGCTGAATTTATTGTGCTGAAGAGCCGCTTCATTCAGCACACACCGGTCCATAGAGCTGCATAGAAAAGTGCTGAGATACAATTCCAGGCTTCCCCAGCCCATCTCCAGGTGTCACCCCCAGCCCTCCCAGGGGCTCCCAGTTCCCAGGGCAGAGCAGAACCAGCACCCAGCCAGCAGCCCCTCGGTCCTGCGAGGTGTGTGGCACTTCCAGAAGTACACCATGCCTTGGAGCAAGCTGGCCAAACAACTCCACACCTAAACCCTTCAATCCCTGCAAGTCAAGGCAGACTCACAAATGCCCCAGAATTCGCACCTACAATGGAAAAGTTAAAAGATCAACATCTGCCTGAACTGCATTTGCAGAGTCCAATTGCACCGATTTTGCGCTGCCTCACGCTGGCAAATTGCCTGGAACGTGCTGTGTACAACAGCCTGGAAACCATGGAAAACTCCTGACACTGGTATCCCGATGCCTCTTGCAGACACCCAGCTCAGGGAAACCTTCGCAGCAAAGCACATCCCAAAGGAGCTGTTTTCCCCGAGGAAGCCCAGCACCGGCAGCGCTGCCCCAGAGCACAAAGCAGCAGCTCTGCTGGGGAAGAGCATCCTTCAGTTCCTCTGCTGCTCACTTGACCAGAGAGCTGTTCCTAGGCCACATTCACTCCCCCACCCTGAAGGAACTACCTGCACCCCCCCTTCCAAGTGCTCACTGCTCCCTGCTGTTCATATGACCTTTTCTACATAAAACTACGAGGAACAGTGGAGACCTTTCAAAAAAAAAAAAAAAAAAAAAAAAAAAAGATAAAAAAACTGGGTTTGCACAAATAAGCACTGAATCCAAAACCTTTTATGTTTCTTTTATGTTTCCAGTATTCCAACCACGTTCAGATGCTGAGCAGGTGCTAAAAACAACAGAAAAGCACAAAAAGAGACAAATCTTCCTTCTCGACCTTCAATATCCTCAATTCAGGAAAATCACCCAAACTCAACAGCTCTATATAGAAGGGCAAAAAAACCCCACGTGTACTTTGAGCTGGTGAGAAGAACAGGAACCTGCAGCAACTGAGGCTGCACAGTCCACAGCAGCGAGAGCTCAGCACACGTCCAGACAGGCAATTCCAGCACCTAAATTTAAAAAGAAGAAAAAGTTGATTTCTTTTTTTTAAAGTTACTCTAAGTTCGTAAAACCAAACCAGCCTTTGCTCTTGATTTTGGCTCACTGATGCACACACACACACAAGAAGCCAACGGTCACACAGGGCCCGTTTGCAGAATTCCTGATCCAAACCCTCGCTTTTCCTGCCCAGCACTGAGGGAAATCTGACAGAGGATTCATAAAGAGCCCTCGCTGAGAGCAGTTGTTGAGAGTCTTTCTGAAGAATGGCTAAAAAGCAAAGGTCATGATGACATAGCGGGATTAGTAAAGATGCAGACTTGGCAAGGATACTAAATCCTTGTGCAAGGAGTTGTATAAACAACAGGATGTGAGTCCAGATAAGTAAGTTGAAAGAAACCATATGGAAGAGAAAATAAGACCCCTACGTTTGCAGATCTCATGGAATAGCTCCCACCAATAAGGAGCTCAGCTTTTGCAATATGTATGAGCTAATTAGTAGTACTATAAGTATGTGTAGATTATTACAATAAACGAGACTTGCTGACCACAATGCCGTGAGGCTTGTCTCCCGCGACTCCACCCGACATCTGGTGCCCGAAACAGGAGAAGTTGCCCTTATGCGACGGGGAGTTGCGTTGGGTTCGGGTCCTGCAGCTAGAGGGACGGCGAAAGAGGTCGCGTACGGCAAAAACGCAGCGCCCAGCCGCGTCGTGCCTATCACCTCCGCGCCCGAGCGACCGTACAGACGGGCTCGCCGATACGTGCTGCCGAAGCCTGGAGAGCTAGCAACGGTACCGTAAGTATGGAAAGGCAAGCAGCACAGGAGCTTTTTAAAGCTTTTTTACTTAAGCGTAACTTTAAAGGAATTGATGTTGACAAAGACCTCCCCGTTCTTTTAACGCATGCGCGCTCTTATAGTTTTTTCACTGACCCCCACTCCATTCATGAATTAAGTCTGTGGCGCGCGTATGGAGATGAATTTTGGGATCTTGTCTTAGATGATGATAAGCCAGCTAAAAAGATTTCTAAACTATGGAGAGTTGTTCACAATGAACTTTTAATGGTACAGGCAGAGAAAAAAGCGGCAGAAAAAATTAAGATTGCTCAGGATCGGAACCGTCATTACGGCGATCACAGTGCCTCTGTTTTCTCTGGCCCACCTAATCCCCCCACCTTTGCTGCGGTTCAAGTACCCCCTGAGGCTCTTGCCTCTGAGTCGCCTCCCGCGCCTCCCCTCCCCACACCTCCTACTCCTCCTACGCCTTCCTTGCCGCAGCCCTGCCTGCCGCTTGAGCCGGCCCGGGAGCCGCCGCAGCCTGCTCCGCCGCAGCCCTGCCTGCCGCTTGAGCCGGCCCGGGAGCCGCCGCAGCCTGCTCCTCCCCCGCCCTTGCCTCACCCGTCTCCGCCGGACTGTTCTCGTTCACGAAACCCCTTTGTTAGCCCTGAGCCTGTCCCTGGGGCAGAGTCTGACCTCGCGGAGGCCATGGCTAGGGGCCATAGAGAACTCTGGGCTGCGGTTGCTCGTGACGGCTTACAAAAGGGTGATTCTGACATGCTAGCGGCTGCGCAAGACAGCATGGCGTTCCCTGTTTTATTTGTCCCGAATCCACAAGGGGGCGGCAATATCGCGCAGGTGACTAACCTTGATTGGAAGCTGTTAGCGCAGCTCTGAGCAACGGTGGGGAATTACGGTGTAACCAGTGAACCAGTTAAACAGATGCTTGATTATATTTTTAACGCTTTTACCCTTCTTCCTGCTGACATTAAAGGCATTACTAAGCTCATGTATACCCCGCATCAGCGACTGCTTTTTGAAGCTCGCTGGAGGGAGGAAGCCGCTATTACTGCTGCTGTCCCCAGGCCAGCGGCAGATCCCTTGACAGGTGTTACAGTAGCTGAGCTCATGGGTGAAGGGGATCACATGAGAGTAGAAGCCCAAGCGGCGCTAGGACCTGCTAAGCTACGGGAAGCTATGGCAGTTGCTAAGAAAGCCATGGATAAGGTCCGAGCCCCAGGTGGAATCCCGATGTATATGAGCATAAAACAAGGCAGAGAGGAGTCTCTAGGCTCTTTTGTTGACAAAGTTATGGAAGCCATTTCAAAAGCTGGGGTTCAAGAGCATATGCATGACCCGTTGCTTAAACAATGCCTTTTACAAAATGGCAATCAGGCCACCCGTGCCCTTATTACTTCCACCCCAGGGGATTGGACTGTCCAGCAACTTTTAGAAAAAGCTGCGACCATGCCCACTGGCTCGCAACTATTCTTAGTACAAGCCTTAGAAAAATTAGGTGAAGGGCTTAAAGAACAGGCTATCAGCTCTCAAAATCAGGTTATGGCAACCCTTGCTCCTCTCCAAGCGGCAGCAGCACGTCCCCGCCCAGCTCCAGGTGACTGCGTGAAGTGTTATCGCTATGGGACACCCGGTCACATTCGTCGAATTCGTCGGAATTTATGAGGGCGCTACAACCTGGTCTCCCCAATCCGGCTATGTTGCCCCAAAACTGGCCTCTTTTAATTATAGATCTCAAGGACTGCTTTTTTACTATTCCATTGCATCCAGATGACACCAAGCGCTTCGCCTTTACCTTACCTGCCCTGAATAAAGGAGAACCAGCCAGGCGATTTGAATGGACTGTATTGCCACAAGGGATGAAAAACTCACCTACTTTGTGCCAACTGTATGTTGATGCTGCCTTACAACCCTTACGGAGACAGATGCCTGATGCCATTATTTATCACTACATGGATGACATTCTCTTTGCTCAAAGAGAACCTTTCACCCCTGCCCAGATGCAAATTATTGTTGCCTCCTTGGCTGCTTGGTCCCTTGTTGTGGCACCCAACAAAATACAAGTTTCTGCTCCATGGAAATATCTAGGCCTAAATCACCTTTGTGTGTTTGGTGAAAAAGAAGTGCCTCCTGCCATTGTTCATTTTACCTATCCTCAACCCCCGACGCCCATGCCTTGGGTGCGCTACAAAGACCCCAAGACAGGACTTTAGCAGAATCCTGTAAAAACCTTGTACTGGGGAAGAGGTTATCTATGTGTGTCCACTCCGACAGGTCCCCTATGGGTTCCGGCTAAATGGACTAAGCCTGTTGTCACTGATGAGCAACCCACAACAGAGGAAGGCGAGAAGAGTACAGAGGAAGATCTCACAAATCCTGCAGGAAGTTGAGCAACGGTTTCGCGTTACCTTCCTTGTGGAATCTGAACAGGAGATAGAGGATCATCTCCTTCCACATCTGCAGAGACATTTTTTACACTTTTGCCAATCTGCTTGCTTTGCATGTAATTGTAGTGATCATAAGGCGTGGGTAAGATTGTTTTGCGGAGGTTGTAATTTACAGTGGTGGGTCCACCAGCGACATCTATCAGAAGGGTTTTGGTGTCAGTCTTGCAGTTTTCACTGGCACCGTGAGACGGCTCAAGGAGCATTGGTACAACTCACAGGCAAAAATATCATTGACAGTTTGCAATTAGTTGAAAATCTTGAAGATCTGCGGCTAAGAGAATTAGCGTGGTCAGTACAGCATTTAGCAAAAAAGATCTTAGCAGATAGTTACTCTGTAGTTTTGCAATCCTCCTGCCAATTAAATATCGGGGTCCCCATTCAGTGGCAAGTTGAACCAAGAAAGTGGGATCATGTTTGCCGGCGGTTTAAGCATCGTGCTGCTAATCGCAGGCTCAGTAATGGGTCACAACCTTCCCTACCCTCCTAAGGTGTTTGACCCTAGAGATAATATCTGGGTTTCCTTGGCACGCGAATTAAACACCACAACATTCTGTGCCTCCTTAGCCACACCCAGTACTCCATTTTTAACATGCTTAGTTGGAGTACCTTTAACAGATAATACATGGCGCAACTTTGTAGTCGAGACCCAGAAGCAGCTCAAACCTATTTGGCAGTTGAATTCCACAAAAAATATTACTCATGGCCTACTAGACTATGATATCTGGGATGATAAACTCCCGGTGGGCCCTGAGCCACAAGAAATAGAACTAGTTGATTCCCTTAACGCTACAGCCTGTATCTATATTAATAGTTCACGCAATTTATGCCAAGAGGGCAGCCTTAGTGGCTGTCGAATGAATACATCCAGCCCCACCTTGATTAATCCTGTTGGCAATGCTTCACAGTGGGACTTAGAATGGTGCAACGTTACCGTGAGAAATCGATCTCTTGCAGCCCCTGGAACGTTTTTCCCTCGAAAGTTACCCAGAGGGTTTTTCCTAATTTGTGGGAATCGTGCCTGGTCAGGTATCCCATCCAAGCCTGTAGGCAGGCCCTGTACCTTTGGCCAACTGAGTCTTGCACTTCCACAGCACCATCCTAATGCTACACACCGAATACGGTGGAAGAGATCTTTAGCAGAAACTATAACATCTGATTGTGAGGATGACCTCACGCTGTGGAGCAAATTAGAAGTGCTTTTTACCTCCCTTTTTGTTCCTGGTGCAGCTGCAGCACGAGCTCATCGTCACTTAGAAAAACTGACATGTTGGGTAGTCAAACAGGCAAATGGTACCAGCCGAGTGTTGTCTGAACTTGCAGAAGACCTGAGTTCAGTCCAGCACGCCCTGCTTCAGAATAGAGCAGCTATAGATTTTTTACTCTTAGCCCATGGCCATGGCTGTGAAGACTTTGAAGGAATGTGCTGCATGGATCTTGAAGATCATTCTAAATCCATCCACGCCGAAATTAAGAATTTGATTGAACACTCCCAAAAGATAAAAAAGGACTCCGGATTTTTCGGATTAGAAGGACTTACAGAGTGGATGGGCTTAGAAGGATGGATGAAAAGTGTGATCAAATCTTTAATGCTATTGCTAATCATTGTTTTGCTTGGTTTACTTATGCTTAGCTGTATAATGTCATGTGTAAAAAATTTAATTTTGAAGTCAGTCAATATGACTATGATCATGCAAAAAGAAAACGGGGGAAGTGTTGAGAGTCTTTCTGAAGAATGGCTAAAAAGCAAAGGTCATGATGACATAGCGGGATTAGTAAAGATGCAGACTTGGCAAGGATACTAAATCCTTGTGCAAGGAGTTGTATAAACAACAGGATGTGAGTCCAGATAAGTAAGTTGAAAGAAACCATATGGAAGAGAAAATAAGACCCCTACGTTTGCAGATCTCATGGAATAGCTCCCACCAATAAGGAGCTCAGCTTTTGCAATATGTATGAGCTAATTAGTAGTACTATAAGTATGTGTAGATTATTACAATAAACGAGACTTGCTGACCACAATGCCGTGAGGCTTGTCTCCCGCGACTCCACCCGACAAGCAGTCATCGCCCCAGGCCTTCAGGCTTGGCAAGATTCTGTAGGGAACAGACCCAAATTCAGTTCCTAAATCTGAATCTCTGACAAGTCCTGTTAGAAAGACAGCGGACAGTCCATCAGAACACAGAATTAAAAGGCTGCACAAGGAATAACAGAAGCTTTTCCAGGAACAGCACAAGCTCCTTTTCTCCCTCACCAGTCCGGGACCGTGAGACCTTTGGCCCCAGGAGACAGGAGAGCTGTTATCAACACTCGAACGTCCCAAGCGTTGTTATTTCTCAGAGAACTGCGCCGGCACTGAGCTACTCCCATGCGCCTGCAGGGCTCTGGGGAGGGGCAAGACGACGTCCCACTCCTGCCTGGAGAAATTTCAACCCCGTAAAAAGTCATTTCCCTTCTCTCTCTCTGAGCCATGGCCAAAGCAGCTGTGTAGAACAACCCGGGGGATTTATGGGAGGGCTGATTCTCTCAGGAAAGACCCCAGACCCTGAAGAAACAAAACCACCCCAAATTTCCAGCTGAAAACACGCTGCTTCCTGAATGGGAGCACACAAAACTCTCTTAAGCATCTTCAGAGATGGCCCATTCATCATCTAGGATGGACAATTAATCAGACCCAGGAAAGGCTTTGTGCAGCCCAACTCCGGGACAAGAAAACATCATGAATATGCTAAATTGCGAGAAAAATAGAATTAATTCGGACTCTGCCCAAAAACTGTATAAGAAGGAACCAGCTGAAGCAGCACCCGTGAACTTGGGAGCTCTGGTGCGATAGAGGTCAGATGTATGCGTGTTCACCCAGCTCCGACCCCGGGCTCGGGCTGCTTTTCTCCATCGTGGCTTTCTGTGTGACCGATCTTTCGGCCGCGGAATAAAATCTATTTCTTTATTAAATTTAATTTGGCTGAATTTCTTTACCTCACATTCATAACAATGATGTAACATGCGAAAAGCCAACATCACAATACCATTTATAACAGAGGGATCCGCCGGAGGCACCCTCGCAGGGTGCTGCGGTCCTGGCCGCGGAGTGATCCGCGAGGGACTATTTGTGATGCGGTCCTGCCCGCGGAGGAATCAGCGGTGATGCGACCCCGCCCGCGGAGGGATCTGCCCGAGGGACTATTTGTGATGCGCTCCTGCCCGCGGAGGGATCAGCGCTGATGCCGCCCCGCCCGCCCAGCTGCTCTCGCTCCCTTTTCCCGCTCTCCCCTCTGCTCCCAGCGCTTCTCCTGCAAAGGGCACGGCTTTTCCTGGGCTCTTTTCCTGCCGGACTGCAGCGAGCGCTCCCCTCAAGGAGCAGGGGCAGCTTTGCTCGCGGCGGCAGCGATTAAACAGAGCAGGCCCGGAACAATTCCTGCTTAGCCGGGCTTTGAGCACATTCCTGAGCCAGCACGGCAGCAGCGAGTGAGGCAGCGGCACATGAAGGAGGCTGCAGCTCCGGCCAGGCTGGGGAGGGGTTCCTCTGTAAAATAAGAACATGGAGAGACAAACCAGAAAGGGCAGGGGAAAAAAAAGAAAAAGCCAAGACAAACTAAACTTTTTTTAAAAAATAATCCGGATCCAGAGGGACTTCTGGCTGGAGAACTTCCTGGGGAGCAATCCTGCCCCTCTGGGAGGCAATGCCAGGGCAACTCCAGCTGAAACCTGCACACAAACACCACAAAGATTTCAGATATTTGCAGGAAGCATCCACTTAGCAACTGCTGGTTAATAATTTATTCACTTTCCCATTAAATGGTACATTCAGTCCACAAGACTTCAACACCTTTCTGGTAGTTTTATTTACAGTCTGCAGTGTGTTCTGTAAAACACAGGAGTGCTCACAGACACACACACACAACACAGGGATTTGCAAACATTTAAAGAAGTACAGTTTATTCCAAAGGAAGTCTACACACTACTTTTTCCATAAAAATTATAAAAAATACTTTAGTTACTGTATTTTATCTAAACCAAGATACTTGAGAATTCTTCCACAAGTGATGCCCCCTCCCCACAAAGGGCACTCCGACAAGAAGAAATTCAGGAGACTGCATCACGAAATAAAATCCTAATGGCAACTGCTTCAATGCACCAGAAGAACAAAGAACTCCCACTCTGCATCCAGCAATCCCTGCTCTGCAGCCTGTCTGCATCTGCTTTTGTAGGGCTTGTGGGGCTTTTGCACTCACTTCCTTCTCCAGGGCAGTTCCCACAAACAAAGAATGACTGAATTTCTGCAGACTTCTCACTCGGCAATCCTGCATTTCACACATCCAAAAGGAAACACATCCAAAGGGAAACACTTTCCTTTGAGCCCTTTATTTCAAGGAGTCTCTTTTTTACTGAGCATCCAGTGAGAACAGTGCCCAGTTGTGGCTGTTATTATTTCTCTGCTTTTGCTGTGTGGCAATATTGTGCTGGAGCTCTGCAGAACACCCACTGCAGCCCTTGTCTCACTGGGGCACACCGAATTGACAAAAAAAAGGCACAAAGATGAAACTCCTAAAGCAGCAGCAGCCCCAAGTCACTGAGCTGCTGCTTCCCAACACCAACACTCTGCGTCTCAGCAAACACTTCCAAAACACGAGCCAAGGCCACAGGGCAGTGAAAAGCCCAGAGCCTGCGGGCAGGACAAGCACTACATTGATCAGTAACAAACCAACACAGCTCAGCTGGATGGTGCACTTAAGACTGGACCTGGAAGCATCAGGAAAAGCCGTGATGCGGTCCTGTGCCCGCAGGCACAGGTGTCCCTGTGTCCGTCCCTAGCCCGGCTCTCCGCTCCACACCAGCCCAGCCCAGCCCGCCGCTTTTGGGGCCCGCCCCGGCCCCGGCCTCGCCCTGGCCTCAGTCCCGGCTCCGGCCCCGCTCCCGATGTCCGCGGCCGTTCCAGCAGCCCCTGCCCCCGCTGCGTTCTCTGCCGCGGCTCCATTGAACCCGGCTTCGGCCCCGCGGGCCGCGCTGGGCCCGCCGGCAGCTCGGCCTCCTGGCGCCGTGGCTGCTGCGGACCCGTGCAGAGGCTCCACGCCAGCCTCTGGTACCGGCCCCAAGAGCTGGTGCACTTGGCGGTGCCGGCAGCAGCCTCCGCCTTTGCTCCCCCTCTCCTGGAGGAATCGGCCTCCGAGAGGATTCCCACCTCCTACCCCCCCCTCCCTCCCTCGCCTGCACCGTTCCCCTGGCAACGACCGCTTCTGCTGCTCCTCTGAAAGGAGAAGCAAAACGCCGAAGTTCCATCTCGAGGAACGAGCCCTTGCAGAAGGAAATAATATCTGGAGACGGTTCTTCCAGATGTGTCCAAGGAAAAAGAATGTCAGGGTAGGCTTTAGTTGATGGGGGGACTATGCACACTGGAAGATTTAGCACACAAGAAGGGAAATACATCTACTGATTGGTACGCTTTTGGAGGGGTGCACGCCTTTGGGAAAATCTGGGAAGAAAGGGGATTGCTTGGTTCAGAGGGAGAGAGGCTGATGCATGGGAGACTTGTTTTGGAGGTTTTAGAAGCATTGGAATTGCCTGAAGAGAGAGCTGTGGTACATAGGGGGGGACAGCGGGGGGGATGGCCTCAGAGATGGGAGGAGGGAGTTTGGCAGATCGGGGGGGCTGAGGATGCTGCAGAGAATGGGATAAAAAGGGTTGTGTTAATTTTGGCCTCGAAGAGCGAAGAATTGGAGACTCCAAAATTCAGTGAAACAGAGGAAAAAGAATGAAGGAAGAAGGGGGGGGAAGGCCAGACGAATGTGGAAAATGGAAACTTCCTGACGGAAGGCAGTTACTTCATAAGTCACTCACCAGAAAAATATTAGAAAACATGCATCAAAAACTCATTGGGGTACTAAGGCTTTGTGTGATCACTTTCTAAGGAATTATGGGTGCATTGGAATCTATGGGTTGGCTAAACAAATAACTGAAAGATGTATGGTTTGCCAAAAAGTAAATAAGAAGGTGATGAGAAAAACAACTTCAGGAGGTCGTGAGTTGGCTCTCCGACCATTTCAAAGTATCCACGTGGACTTTACTGAAGTCCCCCACGTGCAGAGGTGGAAATTCTTGTTAGTAATAACAGACCATCTTACCCATTGGGTGGAAGCTGTTCCCAGTGTCAGAGCCACAGCCAATGTAGAATGTAAAACCCTCTTAGAACAAATTATTCCCAGGTATGGAATGATTACTAAGATAGACACACTTTACATCAAAAGTTTTACAGCAACTAACTCAAGCCTTAAGAATAAAATGAGAACTACATAGCCCATGGCACCCAGAGAGTTCAGGACGGGTAGAGAGGATGAAACAAACTTTAAAGAGAACCTTAACAACTGAATTAATAATTGAAACTCAAATGTCATGGGTAAAATGCCAACCTCTGGCTTTATTGAGAGCTCAGACACAACCAGGTCAGATGTGAGAGTGTCACCTTATGAAATGATGGTTGGTGTTGAAGATGAAAGTTTGGTAAGAAAGTTTTGCAGATATGTGGGCTCGGCCGAGAGATCTCTGAGTGTGGAGCCTGAGGATGGGACAGAAATGGAAGCAGGTTTTGATGTAGAGTGGAAGATGTTTGCTGAAACATTGATCACTGAATGGGTGAGAGGACAAAGGTTGGAGATGAGCTGGAAGGAGATTTTTGTGCTTAGGACAGAGGTATGTGACTGCAAACAAGGACATGTTTTTCACCGGGTGTGTGGGTCCCAGGAAGAGCAGAAGTAAATAGAAAACATGTTTTTGCCAGGAAGAGAGCTATGGCAGGCAGACAAGGAATGTTGATGTGGCAGGAAGAAGAGAGGTCTGAGAGTGTTCCATTGTGAGCTTGAATTGTAGCTTGCTTGCTCTTGTGATTGGATGGTGGTGACTCTGGGGTTCTATAGGATATGTACAGTACGGTGGTGGTAGTACCTAAGATAGGCTATAGGCAAATGTAAAGGTGTTGTGTATGGTGCTTGTTGGTTGTTATGTCTTGGGATACTCAGCAAAGAAAGGTGTACAGTGCTCTCTTGAACAGAAAGCGGCTTCAGTTATGCCTACAAGCTGTGGCTGACAGCTGTGGGGCTGGCTCTGGATACCCACTCCCTGAAATGCTTTTGTGACTTTTCCTATGCAATAAACAGCTTTCAAGAGAGCTGCCTGAAGTCCAGACATCCTTCCTGAACCCTTTTCCTATAGTTTGGGTTACCCTTTTTGAACACCCAACATGAAACTGCTACCTATGAATTAGGGGAATGAGTGTTAAAGAATATGTCAACACAATTGCAAGGACTCTTGAAGATTTGCGGTTCAAAGGGATAATCCCTCAAACCACTCCTTTAGACTTTAAAATCTGTAACATCCATCCAGGGGAGTGGGTGTTAGTAAAAACATGGAAGGAGCAATCTTTAGCTGCACAAGGGAAAGGTCCTTTTCAGGTGCTACTGACAACTGAGGCAGCGATCCGGGTCAAGGAGCGAGGGTGGATCCACGGCAGCAGAATCAAAGGACCCGTGCAGGAACCTAAGGAGTGGACTAGAACATCTAAGCCTGGGGATACCAAGGTAACTCTTAAGAGGGAACTGGGGGTTAATGCGCTGGGAAAACCCAAATGATTCAAGAGATACACCAAGAATCACACCTGACTGGGAAATAAGGCCAAGCTTATAGCAGTGGTTTCAAGTGTTGCCTGGACAAGTCCTGAGACACCTCCAATACCTTCCTTGAGGAGGAATCCTTCCACTCCAAACAGGAGGATCAGGACTATTTTGGGCTGAGGGTTCTCATATTTTGCCCTTAGCCTGTGATTTATTCAAAAAGGAAGAGGAATTGCTACCTCCAACAGTGCCATACCACATACCCTGTCTAATTCATCCCATTACTGGACATGCTACCTGGGTTAAATGTAAATGTCTAGACTGATAAAATATTGCTATTGTAGTTCACAGAAACGACACTCTCACTGCACGAAGTGTTGAACGCCAAATCTATTCCCCAATCCAGGCAGAGCAAAGAACAGCTGAAACAGTAACCCTGCTTTGTGGATGGGAATTACTAGTGCCTGTTGAATGGGAGATACCTGAGGAACGGTGGGAAGCTACAATTAAGAAGTGTCAAAAGCAATTTGCCTGGAAATCAGCGAAAAGGAAGTGACGAGGAAATAGAGGGCAAGGCCCGATGCCCACTGTAGCTGCCACCAAGAAGATCACGTACCCCTGCTATGGGCAGCAGCCCCATAGGCACGGGGGGTGGAGGTATCGGCCATATGGGACCTCTGTTATTCCTTTATCTGTCACTCCTCTTTTGACTCTGCCCTCTGGGGATACCGACACAGCCACGCCATGGGTGTTACCGAAAGCTGTACATGGAAAACACCCAGGTTCCTTTTTCATTGCACGTACCCATGTCAACAGTCTCTGTTACAACCCATCCAAAGTAGAAAACTGGATGCAAAATGGGAAAAAGCACTGGACTGTAGAAAATCTAGGAATGAGTGGGAGCAGGTTGGGAAGTAAATGTCCAAAAGGGGAGAGGTGGGTTTGTTTCGCATCTATTGTTGGGAATAAAGTCTCAAGCTTAGTAAAAGAACAACTAGTAAATAAAGAGGCAAAACCAGCACAACAATCTAACTCTGTATCGACCCCAGTTCAAGACATGTAGTTGAAACTCAAACAACAATTTAAAAAATGAAATCTCAAAATTGAGAAAAAAAATCTGTTTGTGGAATTAGGGGAAAGGATAGGTAAGGAGCCGAATGTAACCAACTGCTGGGTCTGTGGAGGGCCTCTGATGACAGAGGAATGGCCACGGAAAGGCAGGAGCTTGAGTCCAATAGAACTCCGTAAGTGTTTTTCACACCTCCGCGGCCGGATCTCCAGCTCCAGGACACGGACAGGATCGCGGCCGCCTCTCCCACATCCCTCAACCAGATCCAGCCTGGAACACTCACCTGGCACGAGCACAGCGCCAGCCTCTTCCACGGGGTGTCCCTCAACGGAGATTTTTCACCCACAACCGGAGACTCTTTCCTTTGACCCTCCTAAAGGCCACCAAAGACACCGCGCGGCCCCCGGGACCCCCCCGGCCCAAGTCCCGACCCCAAAAGCGCTCCCGGTTCCCGCGGCTCCTCTGCCCGGACCGAGGCCCCCTCACAGCCCCTGTGACGTCACCGCCGCGCCGCCGCCTGCCCTTGGTCGCTTCTGGCCCCGCGCCTGCGCACTGCGCGCCCGGAGCAGCGCTGCTCCCGCCGCTCCCGGTGCTCCCCGTGCCCGCGGTGTTCCCGCTGCTCCCGCCGCTCCCGGTGCTCCCCGTGCCCGCGGTGTTCCCGCTGCTCCCGCCGCTCCCGGTGCTCCCCGTGCCCGCGGTGTTCCCGCTGCTCCCGCCGCTCCCCGTGCCCGCGGTGTTCCCGCTGCTCCCGCCGCTCCCGGTGCTCCCCGTGCCCGCGGTGTTCCCGCTGCTCCCGCCGCTCCCGGTGCTCCCCGTGCCCGCGGTGTTCCCGCTGCTCCCGCCGGTCCCCGTGCCCGCGGTGTTCCCGCTGCTCCCGCCGCTCCCGGTGCTCCCCGTGCCCGCGGTGTTCCCGCTGCTCCCGCCGCTCCCGATGCTCCCCGTACCCGCGGTATTCCCGCCGCTCCCGCCGCTCCCGGTGCTCCCCGTGCCCGCGGTGTTCCCGCTGCTCCCGCCGCTCCCGGTGCTCCCCGTGCCCGCGGTGTTCCCGCTGCTCCCACCACTTCCGCTCGGGCAGCGCAGCCCCTCCGTGTCTGAGGCGGCGCGGCAGCTCCTGCAGAGCTTCTTCCTTCTGCTGCCCGCGCTCATTCCCGGCTTGGAAAAATCCCTTCCTGGAGCCAGCGACCTCCTCCCCGGCCTGATCCCTGCTGTTTTTCCCGGAGACAGGAACGGAAATTGTCCATTTTTGCCGTTCACTGCTGGTTCACTGGTTTTTAGTGAAAAAAACCCTTTTTCAGTGCGTCCCCAGGTGCTGCAGCGCTGGTTGTGTCCAATCCCACAGCCCAGAGCAGAGCAGTGGGACAGAGCTGAGGCAGGAACGCCCCGGAACATCCCAGGGCTGATTTAGTCTGGATTTTTTTCCTCCTTCTTGAGGAGTTTCTGGGGGTATCAAGGGTCCCCTAAACTGCCTCCCTGCTCCATTATTTGATCCAGTTCATTTGGGATCACTCAGAAAATCCTGTTCCCCTCATGGCACCTGGCACCATTTGTTATCCTTGGTTCCATCTCTAGAGCAAACAGAAACTTCGAATTTAATTTAAATGAGATTCTATAACATTCAAACATCACTTTTTACCACTTGCTCTTCCCTTTTCCTCTTCCTCACTTTTTTCTTTCCCTTTCTCTCTTCCACCTTTCTTTCCCTTTCCCTTTCCCTTCACATTCCCTTTCTCTTTCTCTTTTCCATCTCTTTCTTTCCCTGATTCCTGAATTTTTTTTGCCCCAGAATCCACAGCCCAAGCCACGTGCACACACTGCAGATGTGAAGTGTATTTTTACTGCCAGCAAGCACCTGGGAATAAAAAAACCTCAGCCCCAAAGCTTGATGTCTAAACAGCAACACAGAAGTTCTAAACCAGCTGTCGAGAGAAACAAAACACAGCAAAAACAAAGCAGAAAGGGAGCAAAAACTTGTCACGCTGGCCGTGTTTCCGAGGGTGACAGGTTCTGCTGTGCTGGGAATGCAGCACCAAACACAAAAATCCTACTGCAACTCCTGGATCCCACAGCAGGAAGGACATGGAGAGTCCCAGTGGGAATCAGGGATGCAGGACTCGGCTGTGCTGCCATCACTCCCTCAGGAATAGCCAGGTTTAGCTCATTCTGTCTGCCCAGAGAAGGGGGATCTGCTCCTGGATCCCCTGGAATGTTCCAGGCCAGGCTGGACACTGGGGCTGGGAGCAGCCCGGGACAGTGGGAGGTGTCCCTGCCCGTGGCAGCGCTGGCACTGGATGAGCTTTAAGGTCCTTCCAAGCCCAAATCGTTCTGTGAGTCTTAGAGCCCTGAAATTCTCATGACAGAGGTGGAACTGCAAGAGCTTAAGGTCCCTTCCCAAAAAAACCCCATTGCACGACTCTGCAGCTTCTGGAGCCCTGGGTCAATGGAAATGCAGTTTCAGAGGAGCTCCGAGGAAATGGTGTTTTGGGGAGAGCAGAGTGGCTGGAACAGAGGAACAGGAACGGTCTCCTCGAGCAAGCCCTTGTGTCTCAGGGAGCGGGATCGGCTCGCTCCTAAAGCACCTGGTGACTCCCAGAGCGGGGGATGGAAATGCAGCCCTGGTCCGAAAGAAACCCTGCCCGGGAAGGCGGGCTGGGATTGTGAGCTGGCTGCGGGAGCTCGCTGTTAAAGGCGATCTTTTGGGTGTAAAGGTGCGCCTTTGTCTCTGTGCGAAGCACCCGGCCGTAGCGCCCTTTGTGCTGCTGTCTCCTGATTTCCTTAAGCTTTTATTAAACGGTCCCTTTTCTTCAACTTTCCTTCAAAGTCTAGAGTGAAGCTCGTTTTGGCAGCTGCGCGTGCGCGAATCCTTGCGCGTGCGCAGATGGCCGGGGGTGCGCGGATCAGTGCGCATGCGCGGGCGGGGACGCATCACCGCTGATCCCTCCGCGGGCGGGTCGCATCACAAATAGTCCCTCCTGGCGGATCACTCCGCGGCGGGCCCGCATTACCGCGGGTCTGTCCGGCGGCTCCCTCTGTTTTTCACATTTGGGGTGAAAAATCGGGAATTTGGGGCGAAAAATTGAGAAGTTGGGGTTAAAAAGGGGAAATTTGGGGTGAAGTTCAGGAATTTGGGTTGAAAAAACGAGAATCTGAGGTGGAAAAAGGGGATTTTGGGGTGAAAAATCGGGTATTTGCAGGAGACAATTAGGAGACAACAGCAAAAAGGGCGTTACGGCCGGGTGCTTCGGCAGAGATCCAAAGGCACAACTCTACATCCAAAAGATCGGCTTTAAAAGTACATCGCTTATTTCGTATTGATCACCTGTCGGGATCTCCTCCCCCCGCCATGGAGCCCTGAGGGAGGCACGGGGATTCCCCGCCCCTGGGCAGCCTCGTTCCCCATTGGTTGGTTTGTGTTTGCTGCGCGGGCAGGGCCCTGAGCCCGGACTGTGAGGGTTCCTCGGCAGATCCCGGCCATGGGCTGGGGAAATAAACATCTCTGAAACATCTACCAACAATCCGTCCATATATATTTCCTTTCCACGGGACTCCTGGTTTGATATATGCGTGTTAACAGTAATCCCCGCTGTAACAATCACCACCATGCATAATTCATTAATTCTTTGGAGTTGCTGAGTATCATCAGTCTTACCTTTTTCCTTGGCTCTGGTTTCGGTTTTTTTTTTTTTTTCTTCTGGTAAGATTTTCCAGGAATGTGAAGACCCCCCGCATCCTTCCCAAACTGACCACCCAAACTCCAGACATTCTATAGCATTACATTACAGAACCTAGGCAAAGCTTTTCTCACATTAAGGAACATGAAAAAAGCCAACATCACAATCCATTCCTAACAATTATGGAACATGCGAAAAGCCAATACACAGTACATTTATAACAATACCTCCCTTTTCCTTTCTTTACAGATCATTTGGCTTGACCGCCGCCTCCTCGCCCGCCACCACGGACATCGGCCGTGCCATCGCCGCCCCCGCCGGGCCCCATCCCCGCGCCGCAGCCGCCCCCGCCGGGGTCCCCCGGCCCCGCGCAGCCGTATCCCTCCGCCACCGCGCCCCATACTTTTAAAGCATTTTCGACCATTCTCTCTATTTTATTCCCTTCACAGATGCGACCTTTGCCGTGACACCTTTGAAGCAGCACCCCTGCCCCAGCTGCGCCTCGGTGCAGCTCATTTTATCCTGAGGAAGCGGCTACTCCTGCTGCGGTGCTGTTATTATTTCTCAGACCTTTCTCTATATTTTACTTCCCTCACACCTCCAGTCCTTTTCCTTCCGCACGTTTACCACGTTTACCATCAACACCACCCCAAAGGTGCCTCGGTGCAGCTGGTTTAGTGACACGGGGCAGTGGCCACACCTGCTGCAGTACACCTTTTGAATATTTCTTAGACCACTCTCAATATTTTACTCCGCTCACACTTCCCAGCCTTTCCCGTGCTGCTCTTTTTTACCAGCAGCGCTGCCCCGACAGTCCCTTGGTGCAGCTCTTTGAGTGACACGGGGCAGCAGCCATTCCTGCTGCAGTACCTTTACAGTATTTCTTAGACCATTGTGCTCTCCTTCTCACCCCCAACACAGGAGCCCAGGAAGGACACTTGAAGCACGTCCAGCAAAGCATCAAGGACCTCTGCAGGAGCCATGGCCCTAAAGACTCACGATGGCACTGAACAACTTTGCATCCTGTCAACCTCACAGCTCTTAACTGGCCCCAGGGTGGGATGAGGCACTCGGTTCTGTAGCTTGCTTCCAGTCCCACCTGCATCTGTCATCACTGGCCTCATTAGTGAGATCTGGGCCCACCACTGAGGATCAGGTATGCCTGTGAATTGCTAGAACCACAGTAACTCCTTATGTCTTGAAACCCAAGAACAAACAGGGCACGTGCGGATGAGACAAAATGCAAGTTTGGACAGACACCTGTATGGACACACATGTGCATTGTGCTAACAAAAATCCACTTGCGTGGACCCACAAGAGCTTGCACAGATAGGTGCTCCCATGGATGGAGATCTCACAGCACAGGTACATATAGAAGACTAATCTGGCTGCTCCCAGCCCTTACCCTTCTAAAGCTGTGGGGCATCAGGGTTGCAAGGCAGGTCTCCTCTGAGGAGGCAACTGGGTCTGGTGGCAGCGTTCTTCCCAACCGGTGCATTCAGACCCTTGACTCTTCAGCAATGCCACCGTGGTATTCCCCCATGTCGCTCTTTCGTTCGCACTGAAGCTCAACAAGGCTGTAGGACACTGAACGGACATATCATTTTAACTGCATTTGTACATGGGGCTGTTTGCATTGCTCACCTTCATGGAATGGTGTTTGCAACAAAGACTGAAAAAAAAATTTTTTTAATATTCTTAAAGTCATCCATTTATTAGGGTATCAGAACCCATGCTTGTAACCCTAAATGTACTGAGTGCATATGAAATACCAACTGCTTCACTGTATGACATTTTATTAAGCTACACTGTCTAACTCGGCAAGGATTAAACATTATAATAAAACTTTAATTCACCTTCTTCAGAAATGAGTTGGAAACATCTTCACATATGCCTGGACCTTCCCTTTTAAGATGAATGTCCCAGAGCTGTATTTCAACTAATTACTGGAATACTACTTGTAACTGTTGGCACCGAATGCCTAATGTCTAAAGTTACCAGAATGAGCATAGGGACACGCCATTTCCTTAGCATTCCATTTTCTTTCAAGTCTTACGGACAACAGGCCAATTCATGTAATGCTAGCAAAGTTAACTCTAAAAGTCACGAGTTCATTTCAGCTGGTAAGGCACATCCTTTCATCTGCACAAGTTAGTTTTACATACTGTAACAAACTAAACTCAAGGCATTTCAACATACTGCACACTCTTTGCAGATACACGGTTACTGTGATAATTACAAAACTAACACGTATCTGTAGTAAATACAATTCCAATACATGTAGAAGAATTATTGTACCACCATTTCTAGAAAGCATTTCAATCCAAAATGGTCAGAACAATCTTAAATATCTGCGTAAGAATTTATAAACATTAGTAAAAATATACCACAGACTACAGCTTTCTATGTTTTCAAGTGTAAATTCTGGTAGATACCCACCTTTAAATAAAATGGACAATACCAGCAGAGATGCATACCTCTTTCATTTTTATTTATAAAGAAGTGACAACACTAGAAAACACATTGATAACCAGTGCTTTGAACAGTGAGGGTGGGATCTAAAAAAACTCTGATTAAACTAAACAACCTTAGGTCTTTATCAAGTTGCATACCTGCTAGGAATGCTGAAATGCAAGAGTTTACACCTGCAATATTCCATAATGGAACAGCCACATGATATCAAATATAATCTCAAATTTCC
Organism: Corvus hawaiiensis; assembly: GCF_020740725.1. Classification (NCBI taxonomy): domain Eukaryota; kingdom Metazoa; phylum Chordata; class Aves; order Passeriformes; family Corvidae; genus Corvus; species Corvus hawaiiensis. The sequence continues at coordinate 40,695,048 of NC_063219.1, read as the reverse complement.
AAACTGGTACATAAAAAAGCCATCACCAAGTATTAAAAGACCACTGCAAGTTCTTATTGCTTTTTGAGTTAAATAATAATCTTCAAATAAGCCAAATCCCAAACAATCTCCACAGTATCTTGCTTATCCTCCTGTTCATTCATTAACAATGGAAGCAATTGGTTACATGATACGGCAAAAGAGGCATTTAAGAACACGCAAAAAAAACCTATTTAAGTATACAGGCATCCCCACCCTCCCCCTGAAACCCACTATAACCACTTAGTGCCAGCACAGGAGCAAAACTCAGTAAGATAAAACCAGAAGTCTGACTACAGTAAGAAGGAAACACAAAGGGAGATAGAGCTTCCTTGAATATTCCGAATCTGATGTCTTCCAAAACAAAGCACAACATCCTCATAATTTACAAAGGGAAGTTGCTTTCTGTGTATCTAATCCTCACACATGCCGAGTAGTTCTCAAGTTCTCACTGAGCTCCACCGTGCAGCAGTTGATTTTGAATTCAACAATGCTTCAAAAACTACAGTAATATTCAATGCGCTTTTTACTAAGGAGAGGAATAAAACAAATGCATGTTGATGTTCTTGCCAGTTCAGCATTTCTGCAGCAATTCTGTTTGTTTCTTGCAGTATGAAAGTTCTACCAGCATCAGTCTTCAGAATCATCTTCAGAAGCTGTTGGAACAACACAGTGTAATCAGAAGCCTTGACAAAAATCTGTGAAATTAAAGCACTTTAGGATGACTAGAGGAAATAAAGGTGATTTTATAATGTTACATAGCAGACTGTAATACCCACCCAAACCTTGTGTAATCACATAGCTTAATTCTTAAATGCATCTCATGTCGGAAAAATACAGCGTTTTCAAATCAAAACTCGACAGAACATACAATATGCAGTGTCCTCCTACTCTTCTTCCTCAAAATAAGAGGAAGAAAACTTAATTACGCCAGAGATTCAACTTTTATGTAGTGCTTAAGAGTGGCTCTTTCCAGCAGTAGTCAGAGGAGGATATACTCAATCCATGACAGCAGCACTCAACATACAGGAAAGAAATTACTCACTAGGTTAACAATTTGGATACTAAAATACCTATAAATATTCAGCAGTCTAAAAGAAGACCCTTAAATTTTTATATATATACATATACATATATGTTGCTTAATGCAACCTGTGCCTACTTGGAAGCAGCTCCTCTCTCCACTCCTGTCCTTTTCAGCATATGCAAGATGAACACAAAGCCCACATATGCACAGGATTTTGTTGTTGCAGCGTGAGTTAAAAGACAAATACACACTTGTCAACTACGATAGAAAAGTCGGTACACACATCTACATTAGGTTTGTAAAATGTTAGCTTGTCTGTAACAGGAATTTAATATGTCCTCTTAAGCAAGGTCTGCAGGCAAGGAAGTATTTATACTGGAGTAACTTGTTCCATCCCTGAACATAGAAAGAAGAAGTCTGACTCCTTGCTTCTTCAGTTCTTAGAAGAGAAGTGTAACTGAAGTGCATCAATAATAAATCTAGAACTCCGTATTCCTCACCTGCAACTTAAAGGCTGAATCAAATACAGATTGAATTAAGGTGTAAAATGGTACTCATTACTTTTTACTCTAGTAAAGATGCGCATAACTTAGTAATGAATTCAGAACTCGAGTCCACCTTTGACGGCTCTGAATGCGGAAACAATCATCTTGAACCAGAACTCTCTCTTTCACACACACACACACTCCCATTCCTTATAGTACTCCAAATGCACCCTGTGTACTGAAAATCCATATACAGTTGACAGACACTCACATGCACACTAGGGAAAAAAAAAAAGGGTAGATCAACTACCCTTCTACTGCCTATTCAACATGCCCAGAAATAGATCCAGGGTATATTTACCAGAAATGCAACTGTATCAGTATATAGCTTTGAATTAAAACACACTAAAAAAAGCCATTAGATGAAAAGCAGGCTTATCCTTCACCAAAATTGGCGACCTTTAGACTTCATTCACGAGGTCTGATAGGACTGATCAAGGAACTCACACAACCAAAAAGTGGGTGTGAATGGAAAAAACAAAGAGGAGAAGAGGGCAAGAAAAAGAAAGGGAAGAAAAATGGCAATACAAGTGTCTAATTTAAATGCAGTAAAATTCAATTCTAAATGTTTCTTTCCTACTGAGACTCTTGTAAAAGGCAACAACCTGAAGGTCACCATTTAGGCTATAATTATGAATTACCAGAACTGCAATAACCAACCTGTACCTAGTAAGGCATTTTGTTATTGACTGCAGATAATACTTCTGTGGTCTAAACAACTCTGTGCTGTTGGGAAATTAATCATGGAGAATTAAACTCAGTTCCCCCTCAGAATAATTCTGCTGATAATGGAAAATGCACTGCTGGGTAAGGTTTTCAGTAATTATGTTCAGTATTATGAATCTTGGCAAGGAGGATTGTACTCATTTAGCTTTGACTTGATCTAATGGGAGGGGAGGGAAAGAGGGGAAGCACCTACTTTCAATATCTTCCATATGTGCCTGAAGAGTTCTTGCAAGGTTAATAAACTAGAAACAAGGCAGAGAGAAAGTAGTTTAAAAGTTGCAAAGTTACCTGCAGAAATTTGCAACAAGTTAGCAAAGTTTTCTTCACTTTTTACATCCCAAAGCTTCACACCAGATCTTGGTTATCCTAACCCATGTGCCCAAATTACAAAAAACAATGCAAAATTTAATATAAATCCCCACACATTAGACTTCAAATTGCTATTGCACGGTTATTTCAGCTGTAAAATGTTTGTGGTAGCAGCTTGCGGCATGACTTTCCTGTTCTACAGTCTGTAAAAGACATTGATTTTGAAAGCAGCAAACATAAACAAGTGTCAGTTTAACGAAAACCATTCCTAAAAACTGTAATGCAGGAAAACATAATCACAGTAAGGACTTGCATTAGTTAAATTCATTTCATTTAATTCACAACTAATATGACAACACAGAATGCTCTGACTGAATATGGCTCACGAAAAATGCATAAATACACTTAAAGTTTTTGTTTACAATTAAAATCTTAAGACCAGGATTACTATTAGGCAACGGTGGCGGTTTAATGTCGGAAGCACATGGTATCGAAACCCAAAGCCAAAATTCCTGGGAATAAAAAGTCTCAGACAAGTGGTTTTCTTTTGTCACTGCCATTGCTTGACGCTGCACCATTGCTTCAGTTTAAAGTCCAGATACTGAGATACAGCAGATAAAATGAGTTTCCATAGCTTACTTATAGGCTTGATATCAAACACCAGCATTGGTGCTCCCACTGGTTTAAAATGCAGTGTCACACACAGAAGTATGTAACGTCTCCTCTGATGGAAAACCAGTTAAAACATCTTCTGCAATACACTCAAGCTAATAACCTGTGTCGGATGCTGGCTACTATCAGATTATGTGTCTTCTGTATCTCTACACTTGTAGCACAGAAACTGGACCATGGAATACAAGCCCTAAATTAGATGTGTACAGAAAAGAGGAGCACTGTTCTAATACATTTAAGAGATTAGACAGAACATAGTCCTGCCTCTTCCAAAGACCCAGTACCTGCTAGCAGTCAACCGTTCCAATGCGCATTGGATAAGCTTAATACTGTCACCTCTTTATATGTAAGTAAAAAACCTAAAAATAATCAGGTTTTCAGGAGACCAGTTGACTAAGAGCACTGATTGATTATCTAGTATCAAATAAACATGTGGAATACTGGATTCATGAATGAATCACTGTGCAGAAAGAATTTTGTAGGCTAATCTCTTACTGGTTAAAGGTGTACTTACCACGTTTCTAAGCCAGGCCTTTCAAGTGATGAAAATGCAGCCAAATTGAACTGATAAGAAATTATTTCTCTGACTAACACCAGAGAAATCGTACTATAGCTATAGGCTGTTGCAGAACGTTAATATTCAAGTACACATTCAGGTGTACTCCAGCAGACAAGCATTGCAAGTTCTTGACCTTTGGAATATAGACTTGCATAACGAGAAATATTAAAGAAATCGGGTAGTCCAGCATTCTTAACCGCATGTTTGGCACAGAGGGAGGTTAACCTTCCAGTTTTGCATATATTCCCAATAATCATGACAACATATACGCTAACTAATGAATTACCAACAACCTTGACGAAAAGCATTCTGTAGCACAGTACCTGCAATTATGTAGTACCTTCAGTTTCCAATCAAACATGGTACACTGACAAGCCCAGCCCATTTTAGACCGAAATTTGTTTAAAAAAGGGTGTTTCCTGGGTATCTAGGTCCCCGGTCACTTGAGGTAACAATCTGCTTTTAAGTTCTGTATGAGCAATTCCTGCCAGAAAATCACTTCATACTTACTCTGACACGTGTGCTGGCCTCATTTGCAGTTCCTAACATATCAGAAAAGCGCTGCTCGCATAAGTGTAACAACACTACAAGGTAGAGACCAGAGCTGATAAATTCATAGTCTGCCTTAAAGGAGATCAGAAGAAACATTCAGAATGTCAGTAATACACCTGCATATATGATTCAAGCAGAACAAGAATTAGATTTTAAGGGAATCATTACAGATCTATCTCTAGTTGTTCCAAAAGAATTAGGGAAATGCAATGCTAAAAAATTGAAGTTACTGAAAAGCTACTTATACTTCTGGTCCTTCCCATCTACCCCAAATCTAACATGTTATCCTTGAAGATAAACAGAGTTCTACAAATTAAATCTCAGTCAGCATGATTAGTTCAGAGAAAAGAATGTGCAAATCAGAGTATTATATCACTTGGGAAAATAAAACCAATATTGCTGGTTTCTTCTCTGTGGTCCTAAGGCTTTACAGAAAGCCAAAATAAAGGAATATATTTTAAGAATGTTATGATGTCATAAATATTTGAGAAATTCCTTTACCTGCTAAGATAAAGGAAAAACTTTAAAAATGCTACTGCTGAACAGATAATTTAGTCAACTCTTTAGAAAAAAATTTCAAAGTTCTTATTTCAAATAAAGTGCTGTGACAGCAACCAATAAGCACTAGTACTAAAACAAGATGATGGCACTCTCGAGAAAGACTTTTCAGAGACCGCCCCAATTGATACGAATTAGAGTACTAAGGTAAGAAATTAGTTTAAATAATAAAAAAAATTAGAGGCTGATGTTTTGCCCCAAAAAACTGATGTCACTCGGTATTTTCTTTAAACATCTGAGGTAGGCCAGTATCATTAGTCTTTGTACATCATCAGAATACAACCCAGAGAAGAGGGAAAAACCCCCCGAATAAAGTCAATAAAAAACAACAGCTTTGTGTTATTTACTCATTTTTAAATAGTACCCAATCCAGTAGTTCTAAGATAATGTATTTTCAAGAACAAGAGCAATACCAATGGGCCTTTGATTCTTTTTAGTTTGGGAAATTATTTGAAGGAGCAGTTACAAACTGCTAGAACAGAGGTTAGTTTCTACCTAGTTAGAGGTTAGTTTCTAATGAAACAAAAGTTTGTAATTGCATGTTTAAAACAACTGCTAAACTGTGTTCAAAACCAGCTAAAAGCTATGACAACTCCTGACTTAATGTGAAATTCAATCTAATCATGCCAGAATTCACACTGCACCTATGTGGTGGAGACACTGGATTACAAAGCCAGATGACAGATGTGCGACTAAGAAAAGAGATGTATTACACTTACTGAAAGCTCAGCTCTAGGAAGCATAGCAGGAAGGTAGAGACAATCAGAATATTGAGGAGGAAAATCTGTTCCGCATTAACATTACTTTATATGCCTAACAGTCCTTCCGAAACGGAGATGCATCTGCCTTCTCTAAAGAAGGCTGCCCTCCCAGCACTAAACCAACACTTACTTACCAAATTAGGTAAAACATACTAACTTGTTCATTTGCATGTGCCCTATAGAGTTCATGAACGTCAAAGCCTTCCAGATTAAGATGCAACTTCTCCTTGCACAATTCACAAGTTGTCACTGCTTCCAAAGAAGAACCTGGTGGGGAGGCAGGCAAGGGGAAAACTCAGTGTCAAGTTTCAACAATCTGTAACATACGACACACCCATATAAACATTAAAAACTCTATGTAATTTTTGGCTTTATTTTGCAGAGCAAGGTTAGAAGAAAAGAAAGCCTCTAATAGGAATGTAGCGACATCTGCTACTGTCCTAAGTTAAATAATGTAGAATGTTTATTCTCTGTCCAGCTGCACCTATTTTGCCTCCCATTCACTCTGGACATAATATGCCTCTTCCTGCAAGTCTGGCATAAAATTGCTTCTTGGGCTTTCTGAATTTTACTGTGTAATCCAAATACACACAAAAGTAAGACTAAATATACCAGAACAAAGTTATTGTTAAGTAACATTTTGTCTTAAGTACCAGTTTTAAAACAAGATGAACACAGCAAGCTGATAGTGGACTTATGTCTTTATCTACAGTTAAATACTTCAAATTAATTTCTTCTAAAGGGTGAGGCTTCTAATGCATCCCTACTCTGATACATACCCTCTAGCACTGAGTAAAAAAGTCAACAGATACTAGCACCCTCCTTTGGTACAAAGTATTTAATGTCTTCTATCAAGCTACTTTTAAGTCTTAAGAATACTGCAGATAGTTACAAAACGGTCAATCAAGTTGTTACAAAAATATTTCTACAGGATGCACTATCTGAAGCGTTTCTTGAAGAATTATATATGCACTTAGAAGTAATTTTTGAACAAGGAGTTTTAAAGTGCCATGAACAGGAGTTAGTATCTTTAAAAAAAGTACTTAAGTCTAGTTGCAATTCAAAATCAGGTTTGGATTTTCAAGTTCCTATCACTGCTAACAGTTAGCTCAGCTATAAAAGTCTTGAAAAAAAGCACAACCACTTCCGTAAGGAAGAATAGGGAACAAAATGCCACCCAAATGCCACTGAAGTGGGAAAGTAATTCTAAAGCTACACTTCTACAGTGTTATACTTTGTCTAATATCTTTGTAGACAATCCCAAAAAATGTAGGTCTCTGAACAAGAAATACAGTTCTTGGAACTACTCACATGAGAAGCTGCACAGACACACAAAAAGCCTGGGAAGTGCCATACTACTGTTTGTCCCCACTGCTCGCTTTTCAACTAAATACCTCAGTATTTAAAGACCTCAGTGCAATCCTTCTTCTGATAAGCATCCCTATATAACGGGAAGTCTACCTTGGTCTAGAGTCTGCTTTACCTGAATTTATCTTCGACTTCAGCCATTTTTTCATGCACTCCTGGTGAACATACTGCAGACTTCCAGTGCATTTGCATGGCTCTATTAAAAGGTTGTCAGAACTTGCAGAGGACATCTGACAGATTCTACATAAGTCACCCTCTTCATCTTCAGAATCTTCTAAAAGCAGGCTGAATAGGACGGAATACCAACAAATGCTATGACATTTCATGCAGGACTGTTTATAATGAAAATTCCACGTATCAAACTATTCTCAAACCTACGAGAATTAAAACAAGTTTCTTTAAAGACAAAAGTGAGAACACAGGTGACAGGGGACTCAGTTGCCGCCTCCTCTAAGGGAGGGTTTTCTTTTAAAATCATGATTGCAGAAAGCCCTTTCATGTTAAAACAGGTACATTTCACTATCACCAAAGAACATACTAACTTACCTTTCTTTAATTTTCTGGAGCCTTTCTGGATCTCTTGAAGGTGGTATTTTAGACTTGCCACTTTCTTGTCCATCAGACTGATTCCAGCCAGAGGGAATAATATCTACAGTTATCATAAGATTGTCAGACAGACTGCTTCCTAATGTTGGAGGCACTGCAAAGCGAAAGAGAGAACCAGGCAGAATTCCCGAACTTCTTCCACTGCGGGCTGAATCTGGTGGGGAGGCAGTAGCTGTAGAAATAACAGATACTGCAGGTGTGGGTGGTCCACTGACAGAAGCCCGAGGAGGGCTATCTGATGCTTCGAGAGAAGTCTCCTCACCTGACTCTCTCCTTCTAAAGACATGCTGTGATCTAGCAGTTGTATCAGAGGTAGAGATCCTTGCGGATTCATCTCTTCCTTCTCTTCTTCTTCTGGAAAAGAGAGGTGTACATCTGTTCCTCAAAGAGGATGACAGCCAGGATCCTGTGCTCCTACTTTCAGTGTCTGGTCTGTAACTTTCCCCATCAGAATCAGAGCTGCGATTCTGTGAAACTCCTGATAAACCCCATCTTCGTCCAAGAAAGCTAAACCCCTGAGAAGCTTCGGATGACTGAAGCCCTGTAACTTCCGGAGTTGCAGCTCCATTACTACTTGACAGAGTAGTAGCTTGAACTCTTGGGACCACCGTTGACTCTTCAGAGCCTAATGATCTCGTATGCAATGGGTCTTGGCTAGACCTTCGAGAGAAAAATGTAGATGACATACTAGATGCTAAACGAGACAGCAGCTGTCTGGTCGTGCGCCTCCCTTCACTATCAGCTGCAGACTCATTCAATGATCTCTGAGAAGATAAAACCCTGTCGGAACCACTGGAGGAAGGGGTTTCATCTCTAATGGCAGTAAGAGAAAATGCTGGCTGTACACTCCTCTGGGGAGATTCCAATTCATTTCTCCTTTGTCTTGAAGAATAGCTGGATCTTGAAGAGCTCATGTTAGAGTCTCTGCTGAAAAAAGATGGCTGATGATCAGAAGGCAACTGGTGGTTCATGGGTGCATTCAGCCTCAAAGTGCTTAACGAGTTCTCTTTTGGTCTTGCTCCCTCTGCATATGAAGAGGCAGGCCTGTCTCGAAGATCTGTTGCAGAAAAGCAGAGGAAAATACCATGACAAGATGTGCTCAAACACATCAGAAAACATTCAAGGTCAGGTTCAACAGGGCTCTAAGCAACCTGTCCTAGCTGAAGATGTCCCTGCTTATTGCAGGGGGGTTGGACTAGAGGACTTTAAAGGTCTCTACCAACCCAATCCACTCTATCATTCTTAAAAGTGTATCTTCTGTAAATGCTGCCTGAGTATCTCAACACACTGAGAATTCCATTGTATATGAACTGTAGCTCACATGAAGCGGCTGAGGTGGCTAGTCTCCTTCCTCAAATGGCTGCACTGGGGGGTTGTGGGTGGGAAAAGGGGGAAGGAAGAACAAGCATGGATAGATGAAGGTAGGAAACAGAAGCTCTCTATGTATTCTGGAATTAAAAACTTTCATCTTTGTAGTTTTGGTGACTTTCCTTTAATGGGTTCTGCGTTGCAATCACCATTTACCGCTGAAGATAAGCGCTATTTATCTGGCAGATTCCAGCTAACAAAACATCTGCACAGATGCCAAGCATCTATCATATGCTTTTGATAACACATCAGGGAACACAGTTGGGAGTTCTTTTTATAGCACATAGTAACAGCACTACTGCTAGAAATGCAGCATCGACAGTACAAAGCAAGGTTGCTCACCAATCCACTTCTCCCACTAGGCTCTACCAGGCAGAGTAGTCAAACTGTCCACTTATTAAAAAGCGTTAAGAGTATGATGACATTAAAATACACCCTCCTGTCGAGGTAAGACTACAGGACAAATTCTCAAAGTTGATTTTATCTTTTCTGCTCATCTTCTATACTTATTAACGCGGTACTTTTTTTTAACTTCTGCATTACAGAATACCACCAATGCATCTGCAAAAGTTTGCAGATCAAGACTAATGATGAGCTTCCCCTGAGACAGCTCTAGAAGGCCACAGCACTCTGAACAGAAAGTGAAAATTACAATGCAGAAGTCCTTACTAGTCCTAGCAGTTGCTATGACACTCTACTCTCACCTCATGTAAAGTGTGTGTTTATCCATTTTTATTTTCAGTGGTCTAGCAGTTTTCCCTAATAACCATTTGAGAACCCAAATAAAAAGAGATAATATGCACCTTTAAGAAAAAACTTTCCTGGGCCAAATCAACGTTATTTCTTTTCCCATACCTAAACCCCAAGAGATTTTAATACAAACAAGAAAAGGGCTTTACAGACTAATCACGGAGTTACAGTGGCGACCACCGACACCACTTTCACATGACTGAATGCATCTACAAGCTAGACCATTCACATATCCTTTGATGGTTTGTTCAACGCACGGAAAGCGGCCAACCAACTTTATTTAAAAGGATACTTTAAAATATATTTCGTGTTTTGAATAAAATATTAAAAGAACATGCCCAGAGAAGTTTCGGACATCCCATCCCTGGAAGTGTTCAAGGCCAGGTTGGATGGGGCTTGGAACAACCTGAGATAGTGGAAGGTGTCCCTGCCCATGGCAGGGGGTGGAACAAAAGGTCTCTTCCAAACCAAATCATTCTGTGATTCTACGAACATGTTAAGAAATGAAAAGCCATACAAACTGTAGGTTTACGAGCTTTTGGTTACACAAAACGTACATGTTGAAGGTGAAAAGTCACTGTTTCTGTAGCTGGGATCCACCAGGTTATTAACAGATAGATCTGTTCTTTCTAACTGTGTTCGCTCTCTCACCAGATCAGTTCCAAGGGAGCCAAGCATTACTGATGAAGATCTAGGAATCCTACTGCATCTCCATGAGGAATCTGGAAAGCAAAAGTAAATAAATCCCCCCTTTTAGTAATCATCTAAAAATCCATTAAAGCTGGCACTTACACAGGCATTTTTGTTATTCCTATCAAGGGCAAGTTTAACATTACCACTAAGCTGACCAAGGACCCAGCTGCCAACATAAAGCTAAGGGCACTCTGCTGATGCTGGCACTTACTTCATCTTGCAGCAAGTTAGTTCTGAAAGCTAAATCTAACAAAAAGTAGTAATACTTTTGGGAAGAGTCAGACACTCTTACAGGACAGAAGAGGTAGAGAGGTAGCATCTTGCTTCCTAATGGTAGCTAGTTTTTAAAAAGGTTTCACATTATAGCAAAACAGCAGCTTGAGACTTAGCAAATGCTGCCATTCCACTTGACACGACTTAAAATGAAGTTTCATTTCTCATAAAAACAGATGATGAAGCTTAAATGCAGTTTAGACACAACTTTAAGAACAATGACTAATACTGTTTGTTCATATTACAGAGCAAAATGCTTCAGTGTAAAAAAGAGATCTTGTTTTTTGTTAACAGCTCTAACAGCTGCATAGCAAACTGTACATACATCAGCTGTGGACAAAACTCTTGTTCCAAAAGAATCTTCTTCAACGGCCCTGGAAAATTCACCTTTATATTATTTGCTAACTTACCAAACCAAATTTAAGCACTCATTGGTCGGCAGTGTGACGACCAACCAGAGTAGAAATGGAAAGATAAACAGTCCTACACCATAGTGAGAAATGTTAATGGTTGTCGTTTTATTAATGGAGTAAGAAAGTATCAATAATACTGAGGTTTGAGCAAGAACTTATTTTTATTTGGACGGCTGTGCAATTCCATAAGGGGATATAAAAAACCCCATTAATCCATACTCGTAAGGGTAATCTAAATTAATCCAATGATCTGTATCAAAACAGTTTAGAAAAATTTTCAGTGTAAGGTTTTGACCGTTACTTCCTGAGTTTTAGACTTTTGTTGGCACATTGCATAAATTCTGTCTATCCAACTTCCATGAACTTACTCGCAGCTTTAACGAAAATCTCAGGTTTTCATGAAAGAGCTCTTAGTGTAGAGTATTTCTTTACAATGGGACCTAAAGAATGAGTTCAGGCCCTGCTAAAAAAGGAGCGCTTTCTTCCCCGACCCCTAACAACAGGGCTCTAACCAGCCATGACACTGTGCTTGAACATATTGCTAAGTATGGTAAAGATTTCCTTTCTGCTGTCCCTGGTACACACTGATGTATCAACACAATTTGACTCATGAAATAAGAGCAGCTGCACTCATTCTTTTCTTGAAATCTTAACCAATTAAGGTGTGTTTGAGCCATCAAGTTCAGCTTGACCACAAATGGAATAGGTAAAGGTAAGAATTCTGAAACAAACAAGTACAATTGGATTTTCAAAAGACCATGTTAACAGCATACTCAGAACTTTGGATACTGCTATCATTGTGAACACACTCTTCAGACAGGCATAAATTTTTATTATTTAGGAAAGATATAAGCATAATATTTGAAGCGAGTCTTTTAAAACTTGGTAAAACCTGATCTTACTACTCAGACAATTATGATGTAACTCAGCTCAAGTAATCAACCTCTCACCTGAAAAGGCAGTCAAGCCATTACTTCTCACAGAAGAGGTAGATGTACAAGATAGCTTAGGTCTCTTTGAATCGCTATCTTGCTGCTGGCTATGCAGTCTTGAATATGCTCCCTGAGTTCTCTCAGACTCACCGTAACGCCCAGATGTAAAATGAGAGGAAGAAGATGTAGACTGAAATAACATTAAAAAATAAATTACATAGTATACCAGATGCACTTACACGGCACAAAAGCATGCATACTGTAAAACTCACATAAATTGTAAAGAATAACTTTAGATACAAGACCTTTTCTTTAAAAATAACGTAGGAATTAGGCTTGTGCTCTTGATTAGTATTTCCATGTTTATTCAATACAGCCCTACCAACCAAAGTCAGTTTCTATAACATTCAACATTATATTTCCTTTACAGATAGATGTGGCTTACAACAAAAAATTGTTGTAAAAAGGGGGGAAAAAATTATATTCCTGCCTTGTAAGATGCTATAAGCACAATCAAATATAGCTTTACAGATCCCCACAGGAACATATTTTGTTGTCCAGAAATGGCCAAAACTGAAGAGCTACATAAGTTGGATTAGTTAAACTGTTAAATAAAATAATTTTTCATCAACCTAAAATATAATTAGCTAAGGAGTGAGCTTCAGGAAAACTCTTTGAAACAAATATATTTTGGTTACAATAAGCTCAAATGCAACTGAAGGAGTTCAGAGTACAGAACAGGTACAAAACAATTTTTGCAGTGTACAGCACTGAAACAAAACAGTTTTCAGAAACTAGTACTATAGGACTTAGAAAAATAGTTTGAAATAGCCTACAAAGCTATTTGTCTGGTTACTTACAGTCAAGCCATTTATTTTCTATTTGAAATGCTTTGGGTTTATTTTTTCATATAAAAAAGAAACAGTTGAGCTCAATCAAAAAGCTGAATTATTTGCCTTCCCAGAAACTATCTACAACCAAGATCCTTTAAAGATCAACCAAATTAGAGTATGTTATATCTGCATTTTATTTCTACTTAGTTACTGCATTTACTAAGTTTAAGGCACAACTTGCTGACTCTTTCAAACTAAGAAGTCTCTAAGTATTTCCCTCATCCCATCATAAAAAAAACCAGATAGGGAGACAGAAACTAACATCAGAAACCAAGTATGAAGCCAGGTTACTTTCCGTCACTAGTCTTCTATTTAACATATCACTTGTCTGTTAATCATTTACTATTTGACATGCGGAATTTTCAGTGTCTTCTGCAAGGTTCACTTGAATTAGAATTTACTTTAAGAGAATAATTAACCTTAATGGGGAAAAAAAGGGTTTTCATCTTGAAAACTTTACAGCACCAATTTAACTAGATATGTAGACCACTTAGAACCACAGATTCTATTTGCATTTCAACTATATGTAGACATCTACCATAACTTCCTCTGAAGGCCAACATATGCACACTAGTTCCTGCCTCCTCACCCCCCAATATCTCAGTTGTCTTCACTTTCAAGTCACCTAAGAAAACCAACACCTCTTTAACAATGAGAGCACTCTTATGAACCCAAACATCTTTCCCTTTCAAAGTGAGCAGAATTTTTACTTCACCGTTGTCCCACCAAACCTGTTCAGTTTTCTGCTTTTCCTATCTTAGTATTTCTACTGCGCTTCGAAGTGTTTTACTGTCATTCTAGAATGCATGAGCACGTCACAAGCGAACTACTTTATTCCCGGAGTTACAAAGGCACATTCTAGAATCCAGTTAAGACAAGCTATTAGGGCCTGAGTTTTGAATCTCAGGTAACCATTCTTTCACAGTAAGAACAAGCAGACTATGAAGTACACCTCACAATTAAATTTCCTAAAGCAGGTCTCCAAACTCATGAACTTTGTGTTAACTCACAAAGGTAGTGCCATCCCAAAAACATCCCCTCTGGAAATACCTGATGGAACAAGTATAAATATTATCAACTTTGCCATCCACAGAACTATAACATGTATGAGATTCTAACCACCCCCTCCTTTTCCCTTTTAAAATGAACTTTTACAGAGCTACTGACTTCAAATGTATTTCTTAACTCTTAGTAAAACTAATATATATCACTACTTTCATCCTCTGTTTTTTTACACTGCTATCTTCTAGCTTTTGCTCCACCTTGAATTAGTAAGATCTACTTCTCTAGAAACTCTACAGCGAGCACCTGCTGGCAGCTTTTCAGATTGGGAAAGCTAAAGTAAAACCCTGGGGTTTCAATATTTTTTTCCAATTATCACACATTAACAGTTCTCACCAATCTGCTTCTGCTTCCCAAAAATGTTCCAGAATGTGGATGATCAAGTGTCCCTGAGTAGCGAGTTGGAGACGATGCTGTAAGCTTCCAAGGAGTTTCACGGGTGTCTCTTTCTCCAATTCTCCAGTCTCTACTGGAACTATTCAATACACTGGATTCCTGAAGAACAACAGGCTTATCATATGCATCTTGTAACTCAAAAATAACGCAGTATCTGATCTGAATATTGAAAATATAGGGAAGTGGAGGCAGTAACAAATCTGGAAACCTTTCATAAGAAACCTCAAGAGATAGCCAAGAAGTGAAACAGGCTTAGAGAGAACCACTGTAAAAGGAAAGTTTTGTTGTTTTGGGCTTTTTAAAGTACTTTATAGCAGCTCCCTCATCTGTCCTCTCATTTGACCTAGGACAAAAAAAAGGTGAAGTCTAAGGCTTTTGAGGCATTACCCTAACTTAGATACTGCAGCAAGAGATCAGAAGTAAAGGCCTCACTTTCAAGTGTTATGCAAAAAGCCCCACAGGTGTAGAAAGGGTCTCCATGACAACAAAAGCACCTCTGGCCACTAAAACAAGCTGAATTTCAATGAATAGATTACAACTGAGGAAAGAGACTGCAATTTAATTTGCTCCATAGAATAATCATTGAGATTGGCAAAATTAATAGAAATAACAGAAATGCAACCATTTTATTAACACTAAGCAGCACTTTCAAGTGATTATTTGTCCATTCTCTTTCTATGAACTATTAGTACCACCGACACAGTAGCTCCCATCACCATTTCTTAAAAGTGACAACAAAGTACTCAAAACCAAACCAAGCAATATGAAAATCTCAGCTTGTTTTCTTCCTTCAGTTCAGCTTAAGACTATTTAACATCTGACATTTATCAGAACGTAACAATTAAAGCCCTACATAAGGTATTCTGGTTTTGGTGTCTATTTTCAGTAGCTGAAAAATGTGATCAGGAAAACATTCAAAACAATTTTATAAACTACACTTGATCCTATCCCTCCACTGAAAAAAACCCCAAAACTTATAATTCATTTATCATAAAATGTTTACTATGTTGTATCATAAAGGATAGGAATATTTTTCTCATACCATGACACCAGTTCAATTTTTGTATTTTAAAGTCATCTAGAAACAACACTATATCCCATACATCTGATTAGTTTACAGTTAACTTCTTTGTTATGCCTCCTCAGATAAGCAGGGGTTAGTCCCTGGATCGATCTCAAAAAGTGCATGACACACAAGAATTTCATACCTATATGAAAAAAAAACAAAACCAAAAAAAAAACCAAAACCCCCACCCAATAGAAACCTTTCTTATTCATTAGCCCTAATCAAAACCAAATACAAATTTGACTGCTCTGTCCCAGAAGTTTTTGAGTTAACCTATAATCAAGTGTTCTCTCCATGGAAATTCTGTATTAAAAATCCAAGTCCTCTTTATAACTAAAGCATTACCGAGAACCATAATTTTTTTTCTTCTAAATGACATATTTTAAATTACTTGTAACTGAACTAGATCTTAAATACTTTAAGGTAGGTTTCTGAATGGATTAATGAAGTGAAAATGCCTGTCCTTTGCATTCCTATCTGACTGGACTTAAACCTTCTTGCTCCATCCAGTCTCTGTAATCTTAACCTACAAGCAACAATGCAATTTGTTCCTACCAGCTCTGTAACTACCAAAGGTTAGTCAAGAGAG
This sequence comes from Corvus hawaiiensis, assembly GCF_020740725.1. Lineage (NCBI taxonomy): Eukaryota > Metazoa > Chordata > Aves > Passeriformes > Corvidae > Corvus > Corvus hawaiiensis. Next base: position 40,678,912 of record NC_063219.1, on the reverse strand, counting down.
GGAGTTTCCCTACGGTTTTATCAGTAAGCACCAGTCTTGCATAATGAGCTCTCAGACTACCTTATACAAACTGGGAGTGGAAAAAAGGGGTACAACATAATCTTCTACACAAATATTTTCCCTTCTGTTTTAACTGGCAAGTGTTAAAAGATCATTCCTCAGCTCAGAATCACTTTGCTCAACAGGAAATAGTCAAAAGAACACACAGTGCAGTGAACATATTGCAGTTCATGTAATAAATTAAATAATGTAAGGTACATTGTGTCAAAATCTTTTAACGGTGGTAACACATCGAACTCCACAGCACCACTTCAGCTGAAGACTCCTCTTCTGATCAATGGCTTTCAGTATACGTGCATGATTTATGGACTGTGTCCATAAATCTCTACAAAAGAGTAAGATTGTTTGATCTGCTTTTGTTGAGCAGCCAGCCACTGAAAAGCATGTAGGACTCCAAAATGCAAAAACGACTGACAACTGCTTCCCCTTGTACATCCCCTATAGCCTACATAATAACAAGCACTTGCGTGCTAGAGATAACCAAAATGTAACACGCATACATTTAATTGCTAAAAATAATGTTCTATTACTTGTAAAATTCTTTCTCAAAAAGGCATTATATAATGCAATGTCCCAGATAGCTGGTCAGCGGGGACCAAACTACTACCCAGGTTTTTTTTCAAATATGAACATTTAATCATGGAGTTAAGTTTCTGCAACTACAAAGACCAAAATGGGCTTACGTTTCTGGGCCCAAAATCGAGGTGAGAATTGCTGACAGGAGCAGAAAAAAAGTACTAAGATAATTGAGCCAAACTGCTCTCTGTTGCTTCCAAGTGTCCAAAATAATTTCTAAAGTAGTTTAATCTCTGCTTCCCATAATAGTCTCCCAAACTGCAAGCACCTGCACAGTGTGAATACTTCCTCTTAAGCACAGCTCCCCCCCTCCACAAAAGTAGATTGGTTAGTGTAAAATGCTGCTTGTGAAACAGCAAAAGGCCTTTCTTCAGTCCCATGTATTGCACACGAAGTCCAGCTGTACTAACATACTGACATGACAGGCTGATGTGAAGTCTGTGCTGGTTTTGCAGCACAGTGATGTGAAGTCGGCCTGGTTTTTGGTAGCAGGGGGGGGCCACAGAGGTGGCTTCTGTGAGAAGCTGCTGAAAGTTTCCACCACGTTTGGCAGAGCCGATCCCTGACAGCTCTGAAGATGGCCGCTGGCCAAGGTTGGGCCAATCAGAGATGGTGGTAACACCTCTGTGATAACAGATTTAAGAAGAAACCAAAACAAAAGTAGGGATGCGGGTTTAATTCCAGCCATAGCAGAGTAGCAGGTGAGAACGTGTGAGGGAAACAGCATGGAGACACCAAGGTCAGTGGAAGAAGGAGGGGGAGGAGGTGCTCCAAGCGCCAGAGTCGAGACTCCTCTGCAGGCCGTGGTGAGGACCATGGTGAAGCAGCTGCACCCTTGCAGCCCCTGGGGATCCACGGGGGATGCAGAGATCCGCCCACAGCCCACGAGGGAAGTGCTCACGCTGGAGCGGGTGGATGCCTGGAGGAGGCTGTGATCCAGTGGGAGAGCCAGTGGAGAGAGGGGGCCCGGCTTCCAGAGTGGAGCAGCCTGTCCTTGGAGGACTGTATGTATCCCGTGGAAGAGTGACCCACGCCACAGCAGTTTTGGGAGGACTGTTTGTCTGTGAGAGGGACCCACGTTGCAGCCATTTTGGGACAACTGCTGCTCGTGAGATTGGATCCACGCTGGAGAAGTTCATGGCGAACTGTCTCCCTTGGGAAGGACTCCTCTCCCTGAGCAGTGGAAGAAAACCTTGGGTGATGAACTGACCAAATCCCCACGCCCTGTCCCCCTGCACTGTCGGTGGGAAGGAGGGAGTGGTTGGGGGAAGAAAAGGTGTTTTTAAGGGCTTATTTTACTTCTCATTATCCTCCTCTGACTCTGTTAGTAATAAATTCACTTTGTACCTCAAAGTTAAGCCTGTTTTGCCCTTGGACTGTTTTCTCCCCATCCTTATCTCAACTCATGAACCCTTTGTTAAGTTTTTCCCTCCTCTGCCCAGCTGTGGCAAGGGAGGCCGAGTGAGCGGCTGTGGTGTGGCATTTGGACACAATGTCAAATTGTGTGCCTGGCATTTGGACAATGTCAAATCACAACAGAGTCTAAAGCTCTTATGCTTACCTTTCCAAAATACAAACACAGGAGGTGCTGCAGAATGGCACGACCTTAAATGACAACACAGTCCTGTACTTTTTGCATCACCAAGACATCAAGTGTAATGCCTTACACGCAGCAAAGTTCAAACACAACCCTCACCTCTCCCTCAACAGAAAACTCCATTTATCCAGGTTTAAGATGGCCGTGACTCATAAGAAAATAGATCCGTATTATCAGGATGCCCTCTCATTCATCAAACAGTTGATTTCTACAGGTGCAGCTACAAACAAGAGCAGGTAAAACCAGAAAATCTAGAACTACCAGTTCAATAAATACTGTCATTGGCCTGGTTAGTAAATTCTTGCATTTTAGAAATTTTGTTTGTCCAAGTTTTAGGGCTTTTCTTGGTAAAAAAGACACCTTTAAAATTATTTATACTTTATAAAAAGAAAAAAAATACATTACCTGGTATCCAGATTCTAATCTCCATGAAGATTCTCTTGTGCTATATGCACCAGATAAACTGTTTCCACTCCTAGATCCTAGAGGAGAGCTGGAAGCTTGAACACTTATCCTGCGAGGAATTCTTGAGGGTTTTGACTCCATTCTTTGTATCCTGTACAAGGACATACTGATCATTTTTTCTCACAGAAGCAGGGAACTCATGCAAAACATGCACAGGCCATTCCGGGTGTAACATAAATATGAGTCACACATACAAATATTTACACAGTGCTTTGGTATGACTGTGCATCAGTAAAATGGGGAAACAAGTTCTTATCCTAGTTTTTGTAACCTCTTCTTTACATCTCCTCCCATCCCTCATTAGAAAACTACAGTCCCTTTTATCATTTTGCAACAATGTATTCTTGCAATTATAAGAGGGTGGTCCCTTAAGAACCACACAGTAGTCGTATTAACACCAAATGCGTCAGGAACAGACTACTCAGATTTTTTACATTCATATATTACCATTTTTGCTAATGAACTGCATCTCAACACTTGCAGAATTTATATTCAGACTTATTTCTCAGGGTTGAAATTGTGAAACTTCACTCTCCTGTGAAAAAACACATCTGCAGTCTATGCCTTCAACTTCTCCAAAGACAACTCCCATGGAAGTTAACATGCACAAAGGAGCACAGGCTATCTCACAAGTGTATTTATAAATTTACTTCTCACTTGCTGAGTGTTTATTTGCCTTTCGCTATTTCTAGGCATTTCAAAAGAAATGCTGGTGCCTTTTCCACATGAGAAGTGTTCCTGTACTCATCCCTGTCCTTGAAGTGGTATCTGACTTAACGTTTATCTAAAACTCCAGACAGCTAGATTCTTCCTCCTCAGGATTGTAGAGACAGAAGCAGACCACAAATGGTAGCTCTTAAATAAAAAAAAAATTCAAGGGAACTGCAGTGTCCTCAATGGTGCGGGTACATGAAGAGTAGCATGACACCTCTCAGCTCAAACAGATGGCCGAGAATCCCACTGATAGAAGGTGATTTGCAGAAGTGGTACAGTCTATTTAATCACTTTTAATTTTGGCCTAACTTTCTGAGAGTAGGAGTAAGCTATATTGATAAAGAGAAACCCTATCCATTGATAAAGTACATTTTTTCCACAATTCAGCTATGCTCATCAGTATCACATTCTGCAAAATGCTGCTACATCAATCCTGACACACCTCACGTCTGGCCGCAGTTTCAAGGCGAGTCCACACACTCAGGACTTTTAATCTTTGCTCAAGTCACACTGAATTAAATATTCTACCTGGTAAAAGCCAGTTAGTTTGTACAGAACTCCACTGACCAAACAGTTGGGACAGCTGAGGTTAGTTTCCTTAACCACTGTTCTCATGCATATTGAGTTGTTAGCTATACAACAGCAGCCAAAATGTAGCCTAATCCTATCAAGCAGCCAAAATGCTTCATCTTGCAAGGAGGACTCTAAAGTATACCAAGTTTAAGTGACTGTTTACCTTTGTGTACAAAAGAGCTACTGGCTTGTATTACAGAGGACACCTTCTTCTAGACCACGCTTCCAACACTAGTAACCCGTTCGTGTTTGCCAGAGCCATCACCAGTTAAACAAGATCTGGTCAGGAATCTGAAATGCTCACTTGCCCAACTTTGCATTAATAAACTGCCTAACTATCTAAACTACACCACTTCAAGTGGATCATTAGTTCAATAAAACATAACAATCGTATTTATTCCTAAACTGTAATGATAGTTAATTTAACCTTCAGAGTAATCTGCCATAATGCGCTCTACAAGTTTAGTCCTTGTATGAAGCTGCAATCAGTGTAAAAAAGTAACCATCAAAGTTGCAAACTGTGAAGCTAAAATAATATCACAATAATATACACTAGAGCGTAGGCTAGACAGGACAGCCATATATCTTGACAAGATCTGATACTCAAAGCACTGTTTGTCTATGTTTTACCCTGATATAAAATACAAGGAACAAACACACAGAATAACGGATACAATTCTGTACTATTAAGTACTCGACAAAGAGTGCTGGCATTATCTCCTTTATTATGGATCATTCTGTTTCTGAATCACTTTGTTTCAGACAGGTGTGGAACAAGATGAATTAAATAACATAGACAGAAGTCAGACACGGACGTACATAGAAAATGCAAAGGTTCAAGAAGGGATGGAAGCTCCTACTAGTAGGAATTAATGCCCAGATGAATCAGCAGAGGAGACAGAAGTGTAAGACAACTTCAGAGACTAAATTAGAAACCATCTAATACTAATAAAATTGCTTATGCACCATCCACAGAACAGAAAAAAATAAGAGCATTCAGATAAGACAGGGTGGAAGACTGGACACCAGAGCCAACTACCTGCAGCAGCTGAAATGGAGTCCAAAATTAGCAAATTGCTTCTACAGATATACATAAATAGGCACAAGACTAATTTTGTCCTTCAGTGGTAGCACCAAGAGGACAATGCTATCCATCAGCCTAATCTTGTAAATTAGCACAGGTTGTGATTTCAACTCAAGTATGTCAGGATAATACGATCTATAGAATATTTTCTTTTTCAAAGTGAAGAAATCTTGCAGCAACTATACCCAAAAAAAGGTGAAGTTAAGGCAGCACAATAGAAAAGGCAAAATTTAATGTGTCAGTTTACGTACACACACTACGATTTACTTCTTGCATACAACCTCACATTTCTTTTGCAGTCTTGGCTTCAGCCAGCAAATGAGAAAGATCTGCTATAAACATCAATCAGAGTCGTGTAAGAATAGGCATCTGACATTGGCCATGTCTGATGCAGAGGTGAAAAGATGCTGAATAAAAGGCCTTATGGTCTCGGCAAAGAACTTCTGATCAAGGAAACTGGATTTTACCTTTACCTTTCAACAAAGATTCAGTGACATAAAGCACGTCACTAAGATGAATCATTTTTTAAAATATGCTGCCTAAGAGCTCTTCAATTTCTGGGGATCCATTATAAAATACACTCGCAATCCAACTAGCAGAAATCATACAGTAGTTTGAACTGGAAGGGATCTTTAAAGGCCATCGAGTGCAACTGCCCTGCAATGAGCAGGGGCATCTTCAACCAGATCAGATGGCTCAGAGTCTGATCTCACCCGACCTTGCATGTTTCCAGGAACAGAGCACTCACCATCTCTCTGGGCAATCTGTGCCCAGGTTTCACCATGCTCACCATAAAAAATGCCTTAAATTTACTCCTTGTTTTATCACGACAAGCTCTACTAAATGTCTGTCCCCGTCTTTCTTATAGACCCTTTTTAAGGGTCTGAAAGGCTACAGTGAGGTTTCCCCAGAGGCTTCTCTTCTCCAGGCCAAACAACCCCAATTACTTCAGCCTTTCCTCGTAGTCTTACCCAGACGGAAAGAGATACAGCTGAAGTCAATGGAGCCATGATGTCCATTGACTAGATAGACAAAACTAGATCTAGGCATTTCAGTTCTGGTGATCAACACTAGTAAGAAGTGTTTGGAGTTTTTTTTTTCCCCAGAGTTCTCTGAAAACCATTTTAAGCACTGTACCTTGAAAGCCTGAGACGCAACTGTCTTCATAGGTGGCTTGAATACAAGCAAAACACATGCAAGGCTTACGCTGATCCCAGTAACATAATGAGGTGGTCATAAATAAGGTGAACATGCTAAGCTATCACACAGCACAGGACAGAGCCACACAACGGTCTCATGCTAACAAAACAAGCACATTATTAAAGCCACAATACTACTTGTCTGCAAGGGGAATATTGTGCTTGTATACAATATTTCAGAATGAGAATGGTTCCCTTTTACAGTATCAGCATCTTTCCTGAAGAAAGATACTCAAAACCTCAAGAATTTTGTTTACACGCGCAGGAATTCAACAAACCCCAAGTGGTAATGAACATGAGGTAGTGAGTTCTATAATGACAAAGTAGACACCTCAATTTACACAGAAGGTAGTGAGACCACAAAATACTTCAATTACTTCTCTGAGGAGATAATAACAATAATCATAGTAACAGAAACTGGGTTGCAGTCTGAACTGATTAAAAAGCCTGTTGTTGCCAGAAAGAAAAGGAACACCTTCCTCAAATATCACACCTGATGTGTCCTTCATTGAGAACACTCAATACCTGGGAAAACACACTTCTGGCTTCTCCATTATTTTGGCACTACTCCCACTTGTACCCAACAATGGAGAAACAAGAACGTGTACAGCAGGATGAGCAGCACTCTTCTTACCAAAGCAACATATTTCATCAGCTTATGCCATGTTGCACTACTTAGCAACCAAAACCTCATGAAAAAATCTGGAAACAACTCTAGAGACTCCTGAAATAAGGGATATATATGCAATGCCTCTCAAGCTTGGTCAGAAACCAAGTTCTGAAATAAAACTTTCAAGTCATACCTGGGAAACATGACCAACTTGAAACAGGAGGTGGAGCTGCACAGCCTATTTTGAGCACAAAGATCAAATGTCCTGCCTTTCTTGATCTGTCATCCCTCTAACAGCATTATAAAAGATCAACTAGACCTAACAGAGCATGGATAGAGATAACAAAAAGATAGAAGATCAAAGAGGTTTTTGCGGGAAAGCAATGCAATCTCAAAAGACAAAAATAACACAGAGAGTAAATATTTTGCTTCCGCCTTGACCCTCTCTACTGATAAAAGAGGAGCAAATTCAGATAGTCATGTCTACGAGTAAGTAAAGCCTTTGCCAGCTTCCATGATTTCTACCAGTTCTAAGCAATCTTGTACCCTCCATAAGAAGGAAGCATACACATCACCGCCTGCTCCTAAATTCAAATCTTCTGTCTTGGAACTATGCACTGACACTTCTACCTAAGACTCGAGCTCTCATGTCTACATGTTTTTGTGTGGTTTAACACAAAACTATTCGTAAGATTTTCTCCCGAGCAACTTGTGCTCGCGTGTCTTCCTCGGGGCTTACTCACAATCACGTTTTTACGACAAACAAGACGGAGCCCACGAGTCTTTCAGATGGTGCAATTCTTCATTCCAGTTATTTTCTCAACCTTCAATGTAGTGAAATTGACAAATAACTCAGGAGCCTCCCAGGAGTCCAGTGAGGAGCAAGAATATTTACAAATGTCGATAGTTGCCCACGCTGCAGCGGCTGGTGCCCTAACGCTGGGCTGTTCCCGCAGTCCGGAGCCAGCGGGGGCTCCGCAGAGCCGCCGAGGGCACGGCACCTCCCCCGCCAGGCCCCGGGAAGCGGTCTACACGGCTCCGGCCCGGCCGGAGCCCGCGGCCGCACCCGATCCTGCTGCCCAAGCAGCGTCCGACCCCAACCGCCGGGCAGAGGCCGCCGAGGGGGACGGAGAGGAACGGGGGGGCACCAGGTGTCACACGGCCTCGCTCCGAGAGCGGGCGAGGAGCCGAGCGGCCGTTGGGGGCGATGGCGGAGAGAAGGGCGGGTCGGCCGGTCCCAAAATGGTTCACCCAACCCTGGCGTGAGACCGCCGGGGCGGGCCGGGTCCCGTTGCAGGCGCGGCCCGGGCCCCGTTGCAGGCGCGACCCGGGCCGCACCGGCCGCCGCGGGTGGTCCGTACTCACCGTGGCGGCCGGGCCGCCGCGCAGGCCAGGCCAGGCCAGGCCGGGCCGCACCTCCCGCTCGCACCGCTCCCACAGCACAATGGCGGCGGCGCGAGACCGCCCGCCTGCCAGGCACGGCCACTCCCAGCTCTCGCGAGGACTGTGGCCGCCCCGCGGCCGCCCCGCGGAAGAGGCGCGGCGGGGGCGGGGGCGGAGGCGGGACCGCGCGCAGGGGCGGAGCCCCGAGCGAAGTCCGAGCGCTGTGGGGCGGGCAGAGCTGCGGCACGCGCGGAGCGCGGGCGAGAGCTGAAAAACCCTCCTGGTAGTGATGGGATTCAGTTTTGTCCGCGGAGCAGCATCCCCAGAGGCATCGGAATCGACTTCCATGTTCAGCCTGAAAACTGCAACACGGTCTTTGAGTTTTCTGTCTGTGTCACATCCTCTTCTTTGCCTGAACCCTGTACTGTAAATGAATTCCCCCGTCTCTCGTGACCAGGTACAGCAGGCTGCCCCTGAAAGACACGGAGGGATGGGGATTCTGGACACAGCGCCCTCAACGGCAAAGCAACAGAATTGCCATTCATTTTAATTGTGTTGAGGCCTCAGTTTTGTCCTCTTGAAAGTAACAGACATTGGCAGGCATTTTTACTTGAGGGGAAGATGTTACATGATGAAGGAAA